>NC_142009.1:224134631-224477131 GCF_049901735.1 Notechis scutatus
GAGAAAAAGCTACATAGGATTAGGTTAACAACTCTTAATGCCTTTTTGTCTATGTTGTTACAGTGGGCTCTAGCACTTAGATCATTAGAGATGAGTATTCCAAGGTCCTTGACTGAGTTTGGATCATCAACAAGGTCTTGACTATTCAGCTTGTATTTTATTTTCTGATTTTTTTTTGCCAATATGTACACATATATAATATATTTGTTTTCGTAGATTTTCACGGGTACAGGTATGTAGGTCTAGGTGTGTTTGGGTCTTTTCCTGTGTAAGATTAAGAGTATCTTGGTGATGTTTCGGCGAGGTCCCACTCACCATCCTCAGGCTGGTGCTTTTGGCTTTGTGCCAGTGCAAGCAGTGTGTGATCGGAGCTGCCGTCTCTCTATAAATACTGGTGGTGGGGGCTGGTGTGCTGGGCTGGTTGGAGATATCCTGGATCTTATGCTGTAATCTCCTGGGTCGTTTGTTTTGTAGTGATCTTTTTTCCATTAGCCTCTCGTGTTTTAATGACCCCAAAACCAAACAAGCTGACACATGCCAAGAACACAGACCCAGACCCCAAACTCGAAGCCAGACTAAAACCTAGAATGCTACATCACAGCCACCCGCTCAGGATATCACATCAGAAAACTCAGGAAATTACACCACAAGAACTCAAGAAGTTGCAACACAGCAAATGACCCAGGATATCACAGCACAAGACCAAGGATACCACAGCAGTAAATCTCACAAGGTCATCACATAACCCATTACCGAAGCCGTTACTACACAGGAGACTAATGGAAAAGAGATCCAAACACAAACAACCCAGGAGATTACAATGCAGGACCCAGGATACCACAACAAAAGAACTCACAAGCCCATCACACAACCCATTACCCAAGCCATTAAAACATGAGAGGCTAATGGAAAAAAGATCACTACAAAACAAACGACCTAGGAGATTACAGCACAAGATCCAGGATATCTCCACAACAAAACTCACAAGGCCATCACACAGCCCATTAAACCTACATCAACTCCATCAACCAATCAAGAGGCAGCAGCGCAGCCAACCAGCCCAGCACGCCAGCCCCCACCACCAGTATTTATAGAGAGATGGCAGCTCCGATCACACACTGCTTGCACTGGCACGAAGCCGAAAGCACTGAGGATGGCGAGTGGGACCTCGCCGGAACATCACCAAGATACTCTTAATCTTACATGGGAAAAGACCCGAACACACCTAGACCTATATATAATATATATGTACATATATACAATATGTGTATTTTTATAACTTGAAATAAGTGTTTAATTCTTACGTTTATGTTTAAAGGATTTCAGAGGCTGTTGATCAAGTAACTCAGTGGAGTCCAGGTTTAGTTAACATATGATTCCCCATATATTTGTACAAGTTATATAAATTTATAATTTTCCCACATTATATAAATAACAGGAGAACAAATATTTAATGTACTTTAGAAGGATGGATGGAGGAAATATTTTCATTTTGTGCAATCGAGAACAGATAAAGCATCAGCAGCAAACTTGACATCTTGCCTGCTTGTCAGCCTACTCCATAAATAAATAAAACTACTTGGCTGCAGCATGCCCTGTGCTTTGCAAATCCAGAACATTGCACTATGATCCTTACTTTGCAAATCCAGAACATTGCACTATGATCCTTACCTTAAGGTATTTACCCATTGAGAAAGAAATGGATTTTCCTTTCTGTTAAAAACTCCTACATCACAATTATTGCAGAATAGGGGATTTTAGAGTAAGAATTTCCCAAGAATTTCCCAAAATCAGAGAAAAAAAAGAGGGAGGAGTGGAGAAGGCATCTCTCTCTATATATATACTTGCAGTTGTATCACCCAGGTAGCAAACCATAGCTCGGTTTTACTTCAGCTGTACGAAAGGTAAGATTCAGCTTTTCTTAAACATTTTTTTAAAATTCATTATGTGCCTATTTATACAATAAATATACAGGAAAAAAATCTTACATATAACTTATATTTTAAATTAGAGGCTCTGTACAGCTTGTGACCCTCATTTTCAACTCTTGATTGCAGGCAATCTATTTCCAGAAAAACAATGAGAAAAATAGTCTTGTGCGTTCTTGCTGTAATACTTTGGTCACAAGGTAAGTTATCAGTCATGATCAGTCAACATTGACCGTTCTTCTTTCACAGTCCCCTCCTGTTAAAACTGAGAGGGCCTATTTGCAGATCCTACATGCAGGAAGGTAGCATAAGCATGCTTGGGATTGTTGGGAGGAAAATGCCTCCTGATGAGGATTCTTCCAGCCAGGAAACAACGCTTTGAAGAATAAATGGAAAAATGAAGCAGAGCTGCCGGAAAGAGGTCTTTTTAATGGCAAGAAACCAAGATGAGTGACATTCAGCAAAGTTTCTTGGCAAGCTAGAAAGAGTGATATTCAAACATGATTGTTGTATACCCTTTGAGTTTTTGTCTAAAATTGGTTTTTGGTGACATTTCTGCCAATGAGCCGGACAGGGCTTTGCTTGGTGATGTTTAATCCTGTGTTTATTGATGGGATAATTTTCCCTATTCTGGAAGGAGGAAGGTAATCTCTGTTCCTGAAAGGAAGCAAGGTTGAGAAATCTAATTCCTGTGTCTATTTGTTCTAGTAATTGGTCAAACAAGCCACAGCTACTATGTTTACTCTTTTGCTACATTCTAATGCTAATTGTGGGGTTTTTTTGTAGTTAGGTTTATTACACTTGAGCTTGCCTGAGGTATGAGTGTTTGGATTATTTGCTGCCTCATGGTTTCTTTTTCTAGGGGGGTGGTTCTTTCAGGATCAAAGGGGGATCTGATGGTACTTGGGGCACAATGGCCAGCACTGGCCAATTCTGCCCACTCCTAGGCTTTTCTTCCCAAGAATAAACTAGCATGCTCTTCTCCTTTCCCATTCAGGTGCTTCACTGCAGTTGCCAGAACCAGTTCTTAAAGGGTTGTGTACAATAGAGCTAAGTCAAAGATCAATCTTTTTCCTGCCTTGCCTAGAGCAATATGGACTTGACTTTTTAAACTTTCAAGGTCAAGGAATGCCAAAGAACTCAAAGCATATTATTTAAATATGACAGTCCAAGCTAAAACCATTCCTTACTACCACCCTGCATAACCTTGCAGATCTCTCTCCTGTCCTCTTACCTCTACTAGTTCATACAGCACAGGTGTACCCAGTTGGCTCTCAGCAATATATTGCAGTGTCTGGGAAATTCTAGACAGGCAGAAAAGGGGCATCAAGAGAAAAAACAGAAGGCAATACTTAATAAGAATGGCTAAATTGATCCAAGGCAATGACAAGCTGAATACTAATACAAGCACAGGCTTATTCTGAGAGACTTTTCAATCCGCCATGGTCAGCAGTTCCATTTTTAGCAGAGCTGTCTTCCATTTGCCATTTTTCCCAGAGGTCTCAATTCTCAAATCTTACTGAATTTGAAATTGAGCCATAGTGCTCAGACTTTCCAAAATCTTTGATGCAAATAATTTTCAGCATTTTTACTCCCAAATCCCATTGATGTAACATGTTAGCTAAAAGATAACTGATGGAAATGAGAGATTGAGTTGCTCTTTGTCTCCTGTCTTTCAGCTGTGGACGCTCTGGAATGTTATCATTGTCCCAATGGAGGTCCCAATTGTTTTACCCAAACCTGCTCTAGTAACCAGGACCAATGTATGACCATATGGTTTAGAGGAGTTGGTAAGTATAATAGTATGGAAAAAATGGTTATATTTAGCTCTTTAATTTGGGGTGGGTGGGGGTGAGGACTTCAATGAGCTTTGAAGAAAGGCTATGGAGAATCATCTGACGATGGAATTAGTTGAGATAAAAGTCTCCAAGTCTCCAAAACGCACAAACCTTACAAAACATGCAGCTCTATGAAGGATGCTATTTTCCACTTGAGTTGCTAAGTGCCTCTTTCAAAGGCTGTATACAGCCTTATTCGCTAATAGATGGGTGGACTACACGTAGTCACCTTCTGGAAGGTCCCACACATAGATGAATCAAATAAATGACCTTCAAACATGGAATATAATCATCCTTGGCTTGAATCTGAAATGAATTTAGTATGTTAACCAATTTTCCAAATTAAAAAGAAAGTATTGTTTTCATCAATATGATAGTTGAATTTTGTCCTGGAAGTAGTTGCAGGGTATATTGCTTTACTAGCTCTATCTGTGTAAGGGCCATAGCCTTCAACTCAAGAGGCCCAGGAGTCCAGGGTGGATTTTATTTCTACTTCTCTCTGAACCCAGGCAATAGGTTGTTAACATTGATCCAGCCATAGTGGCAATAAACAAGTCCAGGGATTGTTTGACCCAGGATCAGGGGTGGGATGCAAATATTTTTACTATCGGTTCTGTGGGCGTGACTTCCTCTTTTTTCGCAGGACCCCCTTCCCACACTCAATTTTTTTTTGCCTCCTGGGCCTCAGGGAAGCCTCCTGGGTGAAGCAGTGAGTCAACAAGGGGGATCCTGGCACAGCTGATTGTCGGAACAGCTGATCGTCGGGAGGGAAAAAAAAGAAATACCATAAGGAGGGATGGGGCAGGCGAGGAAGAATGCAGTCAGTGATCATGCACATGCACATGATGTTGTGCATGCGCAATAAGGACTGACTGGGTGGGAAGGGGAGGGGAGGGTGGAGAGGGGCGGGGCCAGCCAGGGGCACAATTTGCCAGTTCTCTGAACTGCACAGAGTCGTAACAACCAGTTCTACCAAACAGGTCCGAACTGGTAGAATTGTACCCCTGCCCAGGATGCACCTTTCAGGACCGAAAGAATCCTAAGATACCTAGTTTCCATTGCTCATCAAAATTTGCATTAGTGTCTCAGGTATCCAAACAATAGAACTGACTAGATTAATCTGGACCCTGGAACAAAGGCAAGTGTTGCCCTAAGTATTGCACAAGAAGAACAACGAGGGACAATTCTTTATCAACAGCTTATGCAATGTTACTCATTACTACAAGTTGAGGCTCCTCTACAAGACTTGGATGATAGTGCAAGCAATAGTGCAGCCTGCTGATTTTTCCAGATATCGGGGTTGTTTTCAGGGGAGCAGGTAGGTCGCTTTCCGATCTGACCACCCTGCCTCAGTCTCAGTCTTGCTGTTCACGTGAAGCATGTTTTTCACATGAAAGAAGGAAGAATTTGGAATAATGTGGATGTGCTACATGCCTGGCCCAGCTTCCTGATCAAATGAAGAAAGGGTTGTTGTTTTTTTAATTTTAAAAAAGTACTTTATTAAAGTTCCAAATATTAAAAAGTTTACAAAAAGTAAAACGTTAAAAAGTTTTACAAACATTTCTGTAATAGAAATTATATCAATAATTTTCAATATCATTTTCTTGACAGTACACTAAATACCATATGTACACTTAGAGTTTGACAGTTTTTTCCATATTAATTATATTAATTCACAGTTCTTAATTAATGTTAAGAAAGGGTAATCTATCTAGGAGCTTCCATCATTAATAAAGAGCAATGTTGGTGAAGTGAAAAATTAGATTTATTTTTTCCGTAAGCAACCACAAGGTCTTTTTTTTCCCCTGTAGGATCCCTGCCACCAAGGTATGGCAAGAGGTGTGGCACTCTGTATGAGTGTCAAACTCTGAATGCATTTCCACAGTCAGGAGTTAGTGCCATTTGTTGTGGCTTTGACAGATGCAACCGTTAGTGTTCCCTTTCAACGGGAGACCTTCTCGATGACATCATTGGCTTCAACTGATTGCATTGGATGTGATTTGTCTGAAATTGAAGAGTGATTTGGAATGTGCTACCAGTAATAAATAATAATGGAAAAATAAATAAAATCTTACATTGTATGCTGTGAATAAGGGCTTGGTTTTGTCTATCCTGTGTTTGGTGTTTTCTACACCAAATCAGCGTTTCTGGAGTTTCCTCAGGTACTGATAATGTTGCATAAAAGCTAACATAAGGGTACATAATATCCCTGAACACCACAACACTATGGCGGTTGTCAAAATCAAGATGAAAAGGAAAATAAGACCCTTAACACTATTTCACAGCAATATGCATATGAATATCTCCATCATTTTCCTTAAAATTTGTAGTTTCCAACTTCAGTTGATGGTTAGCATATGTTTGGGAGGCCCTGGTCTTTAGATGCTGTCTTTAAATGCCAATTCGGCCTACAATAAATTGCCTTTCACCTACCATTTTAGTGGGGATGAGGAGCCTACCTAGCATGTAGAACCAACCCCTGGCTGGGCCCAAAAGGGAATATGCCCTTCTTAGTACTATTCCCTTCTAGAAACTGAGTTTGGGATAAATTAAATATTCAGAGGAATCGTGCCCATTGTCATCAGTGAGACATCGATACTTGTCAGAGACACCACTCCACAGATAACTGGGTATTAAATCCTATGTTTAAAGTTAAGAGTTAGAATTATCTCTTGTGTACTTCCTTCCTTGCTGCTCAGCATTATCCCTGGCTGACCTAATGGATTCCATGACTATTAATTTACAGAGATTTCTAGTTCCTGCTAGGCAACATTGAATCAAAGGCCAGCTCAGAGATTATGCTCTGCATGGATTGATCAACTATAGACCTATCCCACATCTTTGAGAGTCTAATGCATAGCAGGGATCACCTTCTAGATCTGTTCTTCCCCACTTGGGCAGTTACAACATGACTTGGCATTGGAGGAAAATGTCATTGGTGATTGCTGTGGACAGATCCTTCTTTGATCCCTTCAAACTCACTTGGTGTCAACCACCCCAGGGAGTCTATATTTCCAGAGATTTCCAGAGGGATTTTGGGATTCTCCTTGAGGATCTGGGTGGTAATTTGCTGAAAGCTTCCATGATATCCTTGAATGGTGGGTGGCAGGGACCTTGGACTGCATTGTGTGTCCTCTCCCTGCACGTGAATCATGGGAGCACATTGGTTTATCAAAGAGTTCTAGGAAATGAGCATTCTAGAGTGCCACTGGAAGAAAGTGGAAAGTACACCTAATCAAACATGGGTAAAAGGCCATGTTTAGGATTTTTCATGGTAATCAGGATGGTAAAATGTCAAAAAAATTGCTTTTATTGTATCTACTAAACTTCTTTTGGTAGTCCTGTTTAAGGTAACCCTACAGGGAAAATATCAGCCTTTCAAGGTAAACCAGATTAGGAATCCAAAGTCATGCAGGTCAATATTACTTTTATTATAAGGTTATGGTAACAGAATCTTGTAAGGATGCAGTGGCTCAGTGGCTAAGACGCTGAGCTTGTCAATCAGAAAGGGCAGCAGTTTGGTGGTTTGAATCCCTAGCTCCGCGTAACAGAGTGAGCTCCCGTTACTTGTCCCAGCTTCTGCCAACCTAGCAGTTCGAAAGCAAGTAAAAATGCAAGTAGAAAAATAGGGACCACTTTGGTGGGAAGGTAGCAGCGTTCCATGCGCCTTCGGTGTTTAGTCATGCCATCCACATGACCATGGAGGTATCTTTGGACAGCGCTGGCTCTTTGGCTTTGTAATGGGATGAGCACTGCCCCCTAGAGCCAGAAACGACTAGCACGTATGTGCAAGGGGAACCTTTACCTTTATCTTACAAGTATGAATGCACTCATTCCCCCCCCCCCCACATCTTTGTGAGAACCAGGAATGGTCTTGTTTAAGATGTTTTTTTCAGGTTACCGTTCTGCCATGGACTTGGGTTTTTAAATATGTCTATCATCTTGGTAATGCCCATTCCTCCTGTTCCTTCTGCCTTTCTGTTACAGGAACATTTACAAGGCCGCTATACATATTAATGTTACTATCTTTCAGAGAAAGTTGCTCAAATCCATTTGTGCTCAGTTGTTCTCAGAGTGCATGACTTTTGCAGCCAGTCGAGTAGATCTGAGATAAGCCAGAGATAATTTACACTCTGTTCAGGTTTTAGTGGTCATGAATGGTATACCCTCCTTTCCCTTCAAAATGGCTTTTGTTCCTTCTTCTTGAATCAAAGAGCACGAGTGCACCACACAGCTTCTTTGCAACCGACAATCAAAGTTTAAACAGAGTTCATTTCACTCTATGTAACTGCATCCTTGCAAGTGCCCAGAATATTGGGAGCTTTGGATTCTTGGATTCTTAGTTGGTACCTTGATTTATCAAGAAGCTCTGGGAGATTAAAATCCTGGGGTGCCCCTGGAAGAATAATGAAGAGAACATCTGATCAAACAAGGGTAAAAGCCCATATTTAGTGTTATCTCATGGCAATGGAGCTGAAGAAAGGTCAGTCTTTCTTCAGCCTTATTGCATCTGCCAATCATCATTCAGCAGCTTTGTTTAAGGTAACACAGTTCCTACTGGGGAAAGAATACCCTACAGGAACCCCTGCGGGACCACTCTAAAGCAATTTTTTTTACTACCGGTTCTGTGGGCGTGGCTTGGTGGGCGGGGGAAGGATACTGTCAAACCTCCATTCAGAGGTGGGATTTGCCGGTTCTCCATACTACTCAAAATTTCCACTACCGGTTCTCCAGAACTGGTCAGAACCCACTGAATACCACCTCCGCTCTAAAGAATATTCTAATGAACAACTGGATAACATTACTCAAATCCATTTGGGATGGTACTCGATGTGGAGAAATCCAAATGAGGGAAAGAATTTTTTAGGATTATCTGGGATAAATTTGAGGCCGTGATTCTTACGAAGGGGGATCAGGTCTTTCAAACAGTTCAGCTGCCTGCCTATTAGAGGGCAGGTCTTTCTTAGGTTACCAAGGCTGTCTGAGAGGGGGAAGGTCAAAAAGTTGGGTCAGCTTCTTTTAGAGAGTGGATGTTCTCCTTGGACCTGAAGGCAGCAGTGCTATGACAATGATTTTGAGGCTCTCTAAGATTTAAGGCTTGGATAATGTTTACAAGGCTTTACCAGAGGTGGTATTCAGCAGGTTCTGACCAGTTCTGGAGAACTGGTAGTGGGAATTTTGAGTAGATCAGAGAACCGGCAAATACCACCTCTGACTGGCCCTGCCCCCATCTATTCTCTGCCTCCAGAGTCCCAGCTGATTGGCTGGGTCTTCTTTAGTTGCCTTGCACAGGAGAACGGAGCTGGAAAGCAGGTTAGTGGTGGGGGAGAGAATGAGGATTTTGCAGCAACCTTCTCCTGCCATATGAAGCCACCCCCACCAAGCCATGCCCACAGAACCCGCAGTAAAAAAATTTGAATCCCACCACTGGCTTTAACAGAAATATCAAATGACATTTCCTTAACAGGTTCATCTAATAATTCTGCAGAAATCCAAGCAGAAGGCCATTAAGATTTCTAAATTTGAATTTGGGGTTTCTGCTGTTATCAGGTGCAATATTTTTTTCTGAAGTTAATTCACAAGCAAACAACTTCAGCAGAAATTGTTAATGGTAAGGAAAGTGCTGGTTTTTTGGAACACACACCAAAAGAATCTGGGTAACTCCAGAAATAATGAAAATTTTTAGAAAATATTGGAAAATGAACATTCCTTTCTTTGGAAGCAATGGAAACTCAATGTAAAAGTGATGTGTTTAAGGAGGAACAAAAACCAATCTCATATGAAGGGGCAGGTGAACCTGTAACAGATCCCCAGCAAAATTTGAACATCAAGTTTTATTTCCCTAGATTCGATACAGTCATCAATTCTGTAGATGAGAGATTTGTACAGATGCAGACCATTAATTCTGTGTTCAGTTCAGTTTATAATTTGCTCTAGAAGTCAGAACAGAATGTAATGGACTGCTGCATACAACTGTAATCATCTTTAAAGCATGGAGAATTTGGGAGCTGTTGATTTACTGTATGCAAAAAATTCTATCGAGGAGAGTTCCAAGATGTTTACCATCATTAGAACCTTTGCATTTCATATGCAAAAACAAATTAATGGACAGTTACCCAAGCAATTCCTAGTACAATGAGAAGAGAAGAGAGGACAACCACATTATACAACTGTAACAAAACGTTAAGAAAACAAAACCTTGTTTCACTTTAGCTATACAAAAGGTAAGTTTCATCTTTTCATTGACATTAAGTTTAATCAATTTGTTGCCTATTTATACAATAAATATACAGTACAAAATTAAAACTGAGTAATGGACCTTATGTTCTAAATTAGACAAAGAAATACAGGTTTGGTTGTCCAGAGAAAACATGGTTTTACTATTTATTGTTATTGTAGCAGTATTATAATTATTATTATGGTTCAGCCAGATGTTTAGACTGGATTTGGCATTTTATCCCTCTTTCACATCTTTCACAAAGACATTGGATAGGCAGATGTATTTAATAATACATTTAATAATTTAATAATCCTCAGAATATTTGTGACATAGGCTAATCTTGTAGCCTATAGGTTAAATTGTATTACGGTATGTATTAACGTGCACAGTCTTTTGTGAAAATCAAAAGAAAGGGTACACCAAACAGCTAATGACCCTAATTTCCAACCTTTGACTGCAGATAATCAATTTCCAGAAAAATAATGAGAAAAATTGTCTTGTGTGTTCTTGCTGTAATGCTTTGGTCACAAGGTAAGTTACCACTCATGATCATTCAATGCTGACCCTTCTTCTTTTACAAATGCAGTCCCTTTCTCTTAAAGCTAAGAAGAAGGCTGAGAACAAATTCATAGCCTAACTCAAATACATTTTCAACATATCAATGTTACTATAGGTTTTTATTCTATTTTCTAAGTTAGGGCCCATGTCAGGGCACTGGGGAAACTGCAGATGGTGAGATGCAAGCAAGATTATATAGGTAGTCCTTGACCTATGAGCACAATCAACCCCAACATTTTTGTTGCTAAGTGAGACAGTTGTTAAGTGAGTTTTGCCCTATTTTATGACCTTTCTTGCCACAGTTGTTAACTGAGTCACTACAGTTATTAAGTTAGTTACAAGGTTGTTGAATGCATCTGGCTTCCCCAATTGAGATTTCGCTTGGTCAGAGGTTCGCAAAAAGTGACCCCAGGACACTGCACCATCATAAATATGAGTTGTCAAGCATCTGAATTTTGATCATGTGACCCCAATGCTGCAATGGTCATAAAAAAGGGTGAAAAACCACTTTTTTCCATGCAGTTGTAACTTCAAATGGACACTGAACGAACTGTTGTAAGCCAAGGGCTACCTGTATCGGTTTACAGGTAGTCCTTGACTTACAATCATAAACTTGAAATCATGAACTTGAAATTATGGTGATAAGTCATTGCAGTCAAAAGTCAAGGCAACCATTTATTTAGAAGCAATTTTCCAGCCTTTTTTATGGCTATTGTTAAGCAAACACAGTGGTTGTTGGTGTTTTTTTTTTTTGTAAATTTTATTTGAGTTTTCACAAAAGGAAAAGAAATACAAATAAAACATCTTTTTAAACATCCCCCCCATCGGTTCATTTCTTTTTTAACCCCCATACCATTCTCTCCCTCATTTTCATTTTCTCCTCCTCCTCCCCCCCCCTTTAATTTTCTCAATTTTATTTTATTTATTTCATCTCAATTCAAATCATTATATTTATATTTTTTGTCTGTCCTGTTTCAATTGTCTATTATCTTTCCTCATTAAACAAAATTTCTCCTGTAGTTGCTGATTGGAGTATGACGCCTTTATATCTTTCCCCTAAAATTATAACACTCAATATAGTACATAGCTTCCATTCAGATTCTGCTTGGTACATTCTTAAACTACACACTGTATTCTTAAAAAAAGAAAAAAATTATAAATGTATAATATAATATAATTAAAACAACATCCCATTCCAATTCAATTCTATCATTAATATTAATATTCATTAAAGTCTTAACATTTTTCACATTACTTTTCAATTAAATATCATACTTCTATGGGAACAATTATAAACTTTCCATAGTTAATTCCCCCCCTTCACTTATATTTTATAAAACATTGACTAATTAAAATGTTCCCATTCCTTCCTAATTCAATTTTCTCATTTATTTTATTGCATTTATTTTATTCACAAACATTTCACTAAATTACACTAACTATTTTATCCCTCATTCTAATCATATGTTGTTTCCAATTTTCTAAAGTTATTTCTATTACAAATATAACAATACAATCTTATGTACCTTTACAGAATCCCTTTTTCAGTTAGATTTTCACCCATTATCTCTAAATAAGTCCTGTTTCTTTATATCTTGCTCCGGACCTTTGTAACTTATTTTCCTTTCCTTCTTCCCTCTCTTCTTCTCTCTCCCCTTTTTACCCCTTTGTCTCTCTACCTCTATTTCCCTCTTCTGTATTCCCCTTTTCTGTTGCTTTCCAGCATTATACTTATTTTTCAAATTATTTTTCTTTTCTTTGGTTGTTTTTTTAAGTCTTAAATTCTCCATTCTCTTTCCTCCCTTTCCTTTTTCTTCCCCACATAGAGTTACTTGTTCATTAAAGATGGCTTCTTCTTTGTCCCAGTCTTCTTGTTTTGCAGTCTTTTCTTGTTGTTTCTCATAGTTCCAGATCTCCATTTCTAAGAATTGAAAAACGAAGCCAAAAGAGCCCTTCCCTTCTTGTGCATCTTCTTTGTACTTTTTAAGTTCCATTTTCAATTCATCCAGAAGTGATGCCATTGTAAAAATTTTAAACAACCACCCAATTGGTTTTAGTCATTCAAATATAATAACCAAGAATCCAAAAGTCAACAAGCAATCCAAATACACACAAGCTGTTTCTTTTTACACTTTCTTTTTTTTCATTTTCTCTTCCTGGGGTTACTATTTAGTTGCAAAGTTTCAGTTAAAATGTATCTTTTAGAAGTCTTATTGAAATTTTACTTTAGATTCTTTTAAAGTCCAGGCAGTCTCCTCCCTCTTCCAGATCCTGCCCTTATTCTTTTTCTCTCCCTTCCTGCTTATACAAGAAAAAGTTTTTAATGTCCAGAAATCTTTATTGTCCCTTTGGCATTTAGTATTGATGCCAAAGTGGATTTTTCCGATTTCTTATTTAGGTCTCTTAGTTGTCAATATAAGGAAGGAGAGAGAAGGGGAAAAAAGCCAAACCTTTCCCTTTTCACTTTCTTTTGCTGCTTCTGACTCTTCTTTGGGAGTGATGTTATTTTTTGTAAAATTTAAATTCCAGGGTACCTTAGTTGTTGCCTTTTCAACTTAACCCAGTCAGCCAAAACTTTCACTTCTTATCTTCCTCCCGCACGTTCTTTTCCGGTTGAGTTCTTCTTTGATGTGGCCATTTCTGACCACCGCTCCTACCACCTTCAGGAAAGGGAGTAATGGCCAGCTGAGGAGGAGAGATGCAGCTCTCCTCGACCCTGCTGGCAGTCTCCCCCCTCTTCATCACCTCTACGGGGTGGCTTAGCCCCGAAACCAGCCGGATCGGGGCGCTCCAGCGGCGAGCCCAGACAGAAACCACGCAAGATCGCGGATTCCTGTCTGTCGCCGAAGCCCTTCAAACCGGAAGTCTCACAAACACAGTGGTTCTTAAGCAAACAGGATGGACATTAAGTGAACATTGTGGTTGTTAAGCAAACCCGTTCAATTTGAGGAATTACTGTTGGAATTCCTTGTTGCTATAAAACTTTCTTTTTACTACAAAAGCATTCTGTGAAAGTGTCCATTGAGAAAAACTAGGATTGATACAGATAATCCTTGACTTACGACTGTAATTGAGTTTGCAATTTTGTTCATAACGGTTGGAAAGTGGGTAACCCTGTGACCGCATCTGACATTATGAGCTTTTTTGCAGTGGTTGTTAGGAGAATGCTGCTTTTCTTTAAGTTAATGCCAAAGTTGTTGAGTGAAGCGACGGAACAACAATAAAAGAAGTAAGTGTTGGTTTCCATCAAAAACATCATCAATTGCAGTCACGTGACTGTGGAACATTGCAAATGGCCATAAATGCAGTCATGTGACTGAAGGGGACAGATGTTGGAACATCAAATATAGGTCGCCTCTTTTTCAGGCCCTGTTGTAACTTCAGTCACTAAGTGACGGTTTGTAAGTCGAGAGCTTCCTGTAATAGCGATGGGTAAACATAGACAATTTTTGGGACCATTTCCTTATCTCTTGCCTTTAACAATTTTGCTTATTAGTTCTCAATATAAAATCCAATTCATAACAGAATAAAAAAACAATATGTTTTTTTTAATAATTACATTTGTAAAGAGAAAACTTCATATTTTAATCTCAAATCTTACTGAATTTGAAGCCCAGAGATTAAACATTCTAAAACCTTTGGTGCAAATGTCTTCCTGCATTTTTACTCAAAAATCCCATTGATGAACCATGTTCCCATGAGTATGGTCTATGAAAATTACAGATTTAGTTGCCATTTTGTCTCCTCTCTTTCAGCGGTGGATGCTCTGATATGCTTTAATTGTCGCAGAGGAAATTGTTTAAGGAGTACCCTTTGTCCTACTTTTATGGAAAAATGTATCACCATAGTCCAGGAAAATCCTAGTAAGTAGAATAGCAGGAGAAATATGAGAAACAATTATATTTACTTCATTTTTCTTAATTTGGGAAAAATACTTCAGTGAGTTTTCAGCAGAAGGTTGTGTCGGTACCCTTGACTCATATGAAAAGATATAAGGGAGAAGATTCCAATGAAGCTGCACAAATCTTACAAAAAGGGCAGTCCTATTCAATGATACATGCAGGGGTGGGATTCTACTGGTTCGTACTGGTTCTATAGAACCAGTTGTTATGATTCTGCACAGTTCGGAGAATTGGCAAGTTGTGTCCCTGGCTGGCCCCACCCCTCTCCACCCTCCCCTTCCTGCCAAGTCAGTCCTTATCGTGCATCCCCGACATTGCGCATGCCCAACATTGCTGACTGCATTCTCCCCCACCCAGTCGCTCCTTAAGGTATTTCTTTTTTTTCCCTCCTGATGATCAGCTGTTCTGATGATCAGCTGTGCCACCCTCGCTGTCTTACAGCTTTGCCCAAGGAGGATTCCCTGAGGCCCAGGAGGCAAAAAGAGATATGCGGGATGTGTGTGCTGTGCGTGTGTGTGCCCACACTCCATTTTTTGCATTCCTGGGCCCCAGGGAAGCCTTCTGGGAGCAAAAATGCCCCACCCAGGAGGCTTCCCTGAGGCCCAGGAGGCCCAAAAACGGGGGTGGGGATGCCGCAAAAATAAGAAGCCACACCCACCAGCCACGCCCACCTAGCCATGCCCACAGAATCAGTTGTTAAAAAACTTGAATCCCACCCCTGGATACATGTGAGGAATAAGTATTTATTTTATTTTATTTTATTTTATTTTATTTTATTTTATTTTATTTTATTATTTTATTTTATTTTATTTTATTTTATTTTATTTTATTTTATTTTATTTTATTTTATTTTATTATTTTATTTTATTTTATTTTATTTTATTTTATTTTATTTTATTTTATTTATTTTATTTTATTTTATTTTATTTTATTTTATTTTATTTTATTTTATTTTATTATTTTATTTTTATTATTTTATTTTATTTTATTTTATTTTATTATTTTATTATTTTATTTTATTTTTTTTTATTTTATTATTTTATTTATATTTTATTTTATTTTATTATTTTATTTTATTATTTTATTTTATTTTATTTTATTTTATTATTTTATTTTATTTTATTATTTTATTTTATTATTTTATTTATTATTTTTTTTTTTATTTTATTTTATTTTATTTTATTTTATTTTATTATTTTATTTTATTTTATTTTATTATTTTATTTAATTTTTATTTTATTTTATTATTTTATTTTATTATTTTATTTATTTTATTTTATTTTATTTTATTATTTATTTTATTTTATTTTATTTTATTTTATTTTTATTTTATTTATTTTATTTTATTTTATTTTATTTTATTTTATTTTATTTTATTTTTTATTTTATTTTATTTTATTATTTTATTTTATTTTATTTTATTTTATTTTATTATTTTATTTTATTTTATTTTATTTTATTTTATTTTATTTTTATTTATTTTATTTTATTTTATTTTATTTTATTTTTATTTTATTTTATTTTATTTTATTTTTATTTTATTTTATTTTATTATTTTATTTTATTTTATTGGTCAAACAAAAATTACAAATTCAAACAAACAAAATGAAAAAACTAAAATCTGACAGGGACAATTGGCATGTTAGTGCACTTATGGACACCCCCTTACAAGCCTCTTAAATATGAGATGAGGTCCACAGCTGGGAATTAAAACTGTGAAAGTCAGTAACTGAGCCAACTGAATTGGGCAAGATATTCCAGATTTTGACAATTCTGCTACAAAAATTGATTTTTTTTACAATCAAGTGTTCAACTGTTGTTCAATATTCTAGGATTGACCTAACATATGTTTTGTCAGCTCTAGTGAGCAATATGGGATTTCCAGAAATTTAATTTTTATAGAATTAAATTCACAACTTTTAGTGCTTTTTTTGCATGGCTGTTACAGTAGATATTAGAATATAAAACATTAGAGATGAGTACAGCCCAGTCCTTAATAAAATCTCTGCTTCTCTGTGAAGTTAGGCAATTACTGTACCCAAAGATGTTGGAGTCAGCCATTGTAGCAATAACATGTCGGGGATTCTTTGGCTCAAGATTCACCTTTCAGGATTGAAACAATCTTGGAGTTAGGAGCTTCCACAGCCCATCAAAATTCGGATTGTTGTCTCAGTATCCAAACAACAGAACTGATTAATCTGGACCCAGGAACAACTTGGGGTTGCCCTAAGTACAGTAGAACCTCTGGTCACGAACGCTTCTGACCACGACCAAATTGGGTTCCTATCAAAAATTTCACAAAATTTTTGAATCTAGTCATGAACACATACTTGGGTGGTGATCAAACATGACCCCCCGACCGGTGGTGGTATTCTACCGGTTTGGCCCGGTTCTGTTAAGCCGGTAGCGGTGATGAGCAGTGGAGACCAAACTGGTTCTCTCCACTGCTCTGCTGTTGGGCCCACCCCGGGCTCCCATAATCACCTTTGTCTTCTGCTTTTGAAGCGCAGCTGCTTTGCACGGCACAGAAGAGTGCTGCGCGGCAGCCGCTGAAGTGACCAGAAGAGTGCTGGCTTGCAGGAGGTGAGTTGGAACACCTCTGCACCTGCGCCAAGTGCACCTTTGGCACGCACGCAAAGTGTGTGCACGCACACAAAGTGCGCCTGCCAAGCCACGCCCACCGAACCGGAGGTAGAACTTTTTGAATCCCACCACTGCCCCTGACCCAGAAATTCCTGAAGACAAAACTTTAGAAGACGAAGAAATCACCAAAGTTGTGGAACAAATTATGGTCGTGACCAGAGGTTCTACTGTATTGCTCAAGAAGAACAATGAAGGACACCTCTTTATCAACAGTTTATGCAACGTTACTCATTTTTTCAAGTTCAGGCTCCTCTACAAGACTTTGTTTATAGGGCAAGCAATAGCCTGCTGATTCTTTTGGATATCAGGGTTGCTTTCAAGGGAGCAGATAGGTCACATTTAGATCTCACCACCCTGCCCCAGTCTTAGTCTTTCTATCCAACACATTTCTCACATGAAAGAAGGAAGAATTTGGAATAATGTGGATGTGTTTGGCCCATGGGCCAAGCAGGTAATGACTTCCTGACCAAATGAGAAAAGAGTAATCTACCGAGGATCTTCCACCATCGACAAAAGACAAAAGTTGGTGAAATGAATGGTTAGATTTATTTTTTGCCAACTAAAGCCACTTTTTTTTCTCCCCCGTAGGATACAAGAGAAAAATTATTATGAAGAAATGTAGCACAGAGTTTATATGTCAAATTCTGAATTTAGTAGTAAAACCAGTTATTCGTGTCATTTGTTGTGACTCTAACGAATGCAATCGTTAAGTGTTTATCTAGAGACCTCCTCAATGATTTCATAGGTCTCAACTCCTTGGTGGTTTATGTGATTTATCTGAAATTCAAGAGCAAAGTGGAATGTAGCATGTGATTGAAAAACAAATAAAAATATGGGGGTTTTCTTATGTCTACCCATGTCTGCACCAAATCAGAGTGGTTGGAGTTTTCCCTGGTTTTGTTGATTTTGCAGAAAAAGCTGCCACCACTGTACAAAGCTTCTGTAAATTATTTGTGGAAAAAAAGACAAGAAACTGTAGAGATGTGATCCTCCTTTCCCACGGTTACCTTAAGAACTCTATACAGGTAGTACTCAACTTACAACACTTACAAAAATTTAGTGACTGTTCAAAGTTGCAATGGCACTGAAAAAACTGACTTATGACTGTTTTTCATATTTACGACTGCTCAGTGGTGGGATTCAAATTTTTTTATTACCGGTTCTGTGGGTGTGGCCAGGTGGGTGTGGCCAGGTGGTCATGTGACTGGGTGGGCATGGCTATGTGGTTTTTTCCCCCCTTTCGCAGCATTCCACCCCCGCACCCCATTTTTTTGCCTACTGGGCCTCAGGGAAGCCTCCTGGTGAGGTAAGTACAATAGTGAGGGGAGGATCAGCTGTGTCGCGTGATTTAGATTACCTAGAAAGCAAGAAATCCAATGATTTCCTGTTTTCTAGCTAATCTAAATCACGTGGCATAGCTGATCATCAGAAATACCAGTTTGGCCAAACTGATAGCAGTTTTTTACTACCGGTTCAGCAGAACTGGTAGCATTTTTTACTACCAGTTCACCCGAACTGGGTCAAATCGGTAGAATGCCACCACTGAGACCCCTGCAGTATCCCCATGGCCACATGATCAATTATTCAGATGCTTGGCAAGGGGTTTGTGTTTATGACAGTTGCAATGTCCCAAGATCACATGATCAGCTTTTGCAAAATCAATGGGGAATCCAGATTCACTTAACAACTGTGTTACTAACTTAACAAATGCAACCAGTCACTTAACAACTCTGGCAAGAAAAGTTGTAAAATGGGAGAAACTCACAAATGTTTCACCTAGCAACATAAAATTTGGGCTCATTGTGGTTGTAACTCGAGGACTACCTATGTTGCTCTGTATCTCTAATGGGATGTCAGAATAACCTTGGGAGAAAGAAGGAGGAGGAGAAGTCGCAGTCCCAGCAAGGGTCAAACTGAAGCTAATTCAGCTCACAGAAGGAATAAGGGCAGAGAAAGGGACTCGGAAGTTCCCAGTTCCCTGGAAAGTAAAAGCCAGGTGGGGAGAAGTGCCTTCAGACTTGCAAGATTCAGTCACTGTAACCTTACAATAAAAGCAGTGTTAGTACTCATGGCTTGATTTTTTTGTTGTTGTTGTTGTTTGCTTGAAGTACCTTGAAGCAAGGGTGGGATTCAAAAATGTTAACAAATGATTCTGTGGGCGTGGCTAGATGGGTGTAGCTTCTTCTTCTTTTGCACACACACACACACATTTTTTTGCCTCCTAGACTTCAGGGAAGCCTCCTGGGGGCGCGTTTTTGTTCCCAGGAAGCTTCCTTGGGGCCCAGGAAGGCAAAAAATTGAGTGCAGGGGAGGGGCGCCAATTTTGGCCTCCTGGGCCTCCGGGAAGCCTCCTGAGCGAAGCAGTAAGACAGCAAGGGGGATCCCAGCACAGCTGATCATTGGAACAGCTGATCGCCGGGAGGGAGGGAAAAGAAGAAATACCTTAAGGAGTGACTGGGCTGGGGAGAACACAGTCAGCAATGTTGTGCATGCACGTAATGTTTCACATGCGCAATAAGATTAAGCAAGTAATCCTTTGACTTGATGGTTTTGAGCAATTATTATCCTGTCCACAAACTTTGTAATGGAGGTTTCTGAGAAGGCGATCAACCAGCAGTTGTGAAAGATCCGGGGGGGAATCTTCCAAAACTCAATTCAGGCTGGGATATTATACTGGGATGATATTGGTTGTATTTGTTAGTATTTTTGCAGAATAGAAGGGGAGTGGACCAGCAAAGGGGTTTAGAGTTGGAGGACATCATGTCACAGAGGTTCCTCTTCTTTCAAAAAAAGCTGGTTTCAGTCAGTGTTGACTAAAAGGGAGATGCCATCCATCAGTTTGGTGTCTGGTATCATAATACTTAGATGATGCTCAGCTTTCTATCTCAACACTGGACACACTAAATAATATTTTCAGTGTCCTTTCCCAGTGTCTGGATCTTGTGTGAATCTGAATGGGGGAGAATAGACATGCTCAAGTCCTGTCAAGACCCAGTATTTGTGGATATTCCTTCCCTGTCCCCTCATCTTCAGATTGTCCATCTTACTGTAAGTCAGGGGTCTCCAACCTTGGCAACTTTAAGACTTGTGGACTTCAACTCCCAGAGTTCCTCAGCCAGCAAACCTGGCTGAGGAACTCTGGGAGTTGAAGTCCACAAGTCTTAAAGTTGCCAAGGTTGGAGACCCCTGCTGTAAGTCTTATATGGGGCTATACTTCCCTATTCAAGGCCATCATGGACTCACAAGTTTTGCTTATAGAGGACCTAGAAGCTGTGGCCAAGTGGGCCTTGATACAGCTTCACATAGAGCACCAGTTTTGCTTGTTCTTAGATTGAGAGACTCTCAGGACAGTTACTTGTAGTCGCAACATTTTGAAAACTGCAGCCTTTCAAGACTTCAGAACTGGTCCAAAATGCAGCAGCACATGTGGTGATGGGCATGCCCATATAAGTTGCACTAGTTGCCAGTGAGCTTCTGAGTGTAATTAAGAATTGGTTATCACCTATAAAGTTCTGCATGGCATGGGATCAGGTTATGGTTTCTGCCCATCCAGTAAGATCAGCTAAAATTCATACTCTTCAGTACATTTCTGTCCATTCTTATATGCTACATTATTCAAGTACCCTTTTACAAGATACCCACATTTTCTCAACCGATTTCTAAAGTCGTACTATTTTGTTTTTTGTATCTATACAAGATAGGATTTCTGTGGCATTTTAGAAACTAATAGAATTATTTGTTAATAAGGTGCCACAGATTACAAGCCACTTCCTTAGATCCATGAAATTCCCATGACAGGAAAATGCTTTATAAAGATTGATAGAGAGAGAGAGAAAGACAGAGACAGGAACAGAGAGATACACACACACATATACACACACATGTGTATACTGTATACCCTGACAAATGATCAATAAACCTGAACTGAAATTTGCAGAAGGAATTCTGAACGCTTTCCTGAAATCACCTTTGGGAAAACCCAGACTCACATAGCATGCTAAGGCACTGAACATTCAGCTTCCAAAGTAGGTTAATGGGATTACGCCCTTACCATTCCCATTGCACTGCCCCCCTTATACCAAGTTTGTGCCAGAATTTAAGCCCCTGCCTATTCAAGGACATGAAAATTGAAAACAATGATAAGCTTTGAGTTGTCATTTCCAAACAAAACATATAGAATGGCCTAATCTGTTTGCATGAACTAAAACTGAAGGGGAAACTGTTATTTATGTATTTTAAGAGGAGAGCAAATGTTCAAAGTTTAAAAAATATCATCCCTCCAAAGCCAATACAGTTCATCCATCCAAGAACTAATAAAATCCATCTATGGGAAGACAGCCCTACTTTAAGTGAGCAAAACTTTGCCAAGTTGGGACATTAAGGTACTGCTTTATTCTTGACTCTTTGCTCTCTGAACATCAAGTTCCCATAAAGAAATGTAACCACTTCACTGCAGTGGATGTTGTGCTTCGTGCACCTGAACACAGCAACAATAACCCCAGAAAATATTTGTTTAGACCCTACGGACCAAAACTTCTAGATGGAGTTCAAGGTCTCCCTGAGAATCTGAAGAGAAATTCAGACAAAGTTTTGATCAAAGCCAGGATTTGTTGTGTGGCATCTTTCCCTGCACACTAATTCTGATATTTATTTTGGCTTACCACGAAATCCTAAACCCCATCCCCCAAGATAAATAAAATGTGGACTTTGCTGCTTAAATAGAGGAAAACAAAAACTCATGAATGTTCTTCTTACTGTTTGTTGATCTAGGTATCCTCGTTTATTACCAGAAAGTATTTCAACATAACCCTGCTTTTTATATTCCATCATTACTATTATTGAAACTACTGTGGATTTTAGATAACTGGAGTCAATAATTGTTGCGCTGTTTGGGTTAATGTGAGGGTACAAATAGATAAAGAAAGGTTTGAGTTTAGAACATTTCCTTCATTCAGAGCCAATAAAGTTCATTCACCCCAGAACTAATAAAGTTCATCCGTGGAAGGCAACCCTACTTTAAGTGAACAAGACTTTACCAAAGTAGGATATTACGGTACTGCTTCATCCTTGACTATTTGCTCTCTGATCATCTAGTCCTCATAAAGCAATTTAACTACTACACTGCAGTGGATGTTGTGCTTCATATAGCTAAACTTTGCAACAGTATCCCAAGGGAACATTTGTTCATGATTTCCATTCCTGTTATTTAAAGAACAACAACAACCAGGAGGGTGGTTGCACGGGAAAGAATGGAATTTTCAAGTATCAAGAAAGAAAAACTGTAAAAGAATGGAAAGAGAGAAGATCAGAGAGCATAAATAAAATCGACATCAACCTTACATAAATTAGCCAAAGATTGCATTCCACCTCAGCTGCACAAAAGATCAGATTCAGCTTTTGTGTACCTTTGGATTCATGAATATATTACTTATTTTCTTTTTTATATATCCGGGATAACAAGAGCTAAAAGTTTCTGAATCAGAAATCCACTTTTATAAACTAGAATATGAAAACTTCTGACAGTTGTGGAAACTTCATTCCTATTGTTTTCTTCTTCTTCTGAATTGCTACCACTTTGAACATCTGCTTTTGTTTTGCTTGGAATATATTAGAGAAAAAGATAAAGAAATAGAAGAACTGTTGACTTTCCAGATATATGTAACTATCTGGTATTACTGGTAAATAAAGTAACATCCAGAAATCACTACATATGAGTGTGTATGGGTGTCTCTGTGTCTGTTTGTGTACAAGTGTTGACTTTAGACAATTAGCTGAGCAAGTCCTTGAGGTTTTCTTGGCACCATTTCAGAAGTAGATTGCCATTGCCTGCTTCCTAGGGCTAGGAGGGAACAACTGATCCAAAGTCAACCAATTAGCCCATTTGCTAGCTGATCACAAGAGTAAACTCGTCCTTGTGTGTGTGTGTGTCCATGTACATGTGCGTATGGAATAGGGGTCTGTAATTGGTGGAAATGTTCTTAGAAATCATCCAATATTATGCTCACTGCACAAATTCACTACTGCAGCTTCTCTAAAGGTGGTCCTTCATCTTCTATTTACATTTCTCCAGCAAAGATTTAACTGCCTTCCAATATCATTGTTCCACTGCTGAACAGCTCTTATAATGAAGTTTTTTTTTCCTGGTGCCCAGTGAAAATTGGTTTCCTTGTAATTTAAATCTAGTATTCCTTATCTTGCCTTCTTCCCATTTTCTATACAACAATCCTTTGGAAAGATGAAAACAGATATTATATTATCTGCAATCTTCTTCTTGCCCGTGACAGCAACACTTCTAATTGTCCTTTTCAAAGTCTTTCTGAAACATTAAGGTGTTTGCTTCCCCTCCCACACACCCCTATATTTGTATTGTCTGCAAATTTGATATTTAATCATTATTTAACTTCTCATCCAAGTTCTTCTCTACTAGGCTCCCTTAGATGGCTTGGTTGGAAACTTGGATGAAGTCAGCCCACATTAGGTCCACCACATTTTCATGGTCAACCCAACAGGTGACTCTCCCAGAAAAGAAGACCGGATTGCTTGGCATGACTTACATAAGCATTCCAGCTGCAGTCAAGTTGAACAATCAATTCCCATAATCTCAACTCTATAACTCTGTTGACACAGCCCCAGGTTGCATTTGCTGCTTAGACAGTTGCACACACTACTGGTTTATGATGATCTTGCTTTATCAAGACAGCCTGATCTTCCTCTTGTGGCTAATATTGAAATACCAGTAATTCTTAAATACAATGCAGCAAAGGCAAATCAGGTATTCTTCTTAACCAATCATATCAAGTCTTTATTGAAAAGCCTCATACTTTCAAAACAGTTTACCAATCCTCCCAAAAGCAAGTAAAATTAAGCAGAGAAACAAAATAAAAATTATTCAACTGACCAAAAAAAAAAGGAAAATTTAGCCATACATTTGCAATTAATCTAGAAAAGGATGTCTATGTGTCCTCATTTATTTATCAGACTGCATTTTGTTGGAATACATGTTGGAATGTATTATGTGCAACAACTACAATAGTATTCAGCCAGTAGATGGCAGTGTTTCTAAGTTTGCTAGGTATAATCTATGATATATACTCTATGGCAGAGGTGGTATTCAGCGGGTTCTGACCAGTTCAGGAGAACCGGGAGTGGAAATTTTAAGTAGTTCGGAGAACCGGCAAATATCACCTCTGACTGGAGATTTTACAGTATCCTTCCCCTGCCATACCCACCAAGCCACACCCACAGAACCGGTAGTAAAAAAAATTGAATCCCACCACTGCTCTATGGTCCTTTTGTTCTGAGATTTTCCTGTTACAGTTAAAATGGTAAAGCAGCAACACCATGGTGACTGTACACTTTAATATGTAGGCTATATATAAACATATTTTCTAACACATTTCAACATAATCCTGCTGTTCATGATTCATCATTACTATTGTTGATACTACTGTGGATTTTAAGTGCCTGGATTCAATAATTGTTGCAGTATTATGCACGTTGGGCTAATGTGAGGGTACAGATAAAGTTTAGAGTTTAGAACATTTCATTCATCCAAAGCCAATAAAATTCATCCACACCAGAAGAAATAAAATGTATCCATGGAAAGAATCACACCTTAAGTGAGCAACTTTGCCAAGATAGGACATTAAGGTATTGCTTCATCCTTGGCCCTCTGATTATCTGGTTCTCATAAAGAAATTTAACCACTTCATTGCTGTATTTTGATTTATACAGCACTATTCCTAGGGAATACTTGTTTAAGAAGATCAGAGCGCATAAGTAAAGTCCACAGGAGCCTTACATAAAATAGCAAAATAAAATTGCATTCCATTTTAGCTGCACAAAAGATAATATTCAGATTTTGTGTATCATAAGATTAATGAACGTATTATTGTCCTTTTTATATAACCAAGTATTAACAGTTAATGGTGTTTGGGTCAGAAATGTATTTTTATAAACTAGTATATATCTATCAATAGTGGACACTTCATTTCTGTTTTGTTTCTAGATTGCAGATGACTAGCTCAAAATCACCCAGCTGGTGTCAGGACTCCAACAAATCCACCCTCACTGAAATCAAAAGTCTCTAGCCACATCTCAGAGAAAAGAAAATTGATTTATTAGAGGCTGCCATGTTGGCACGTGGCTGGTTGCAGCCGATACTAAATTACATCATACATTTCCACCTTGACCCCGGTCTTCCCCCGTGTCAGCTGGTGCTCCATTCAAAATCCAAGAAAGAAATACTTAGACTCCTTTAATCAGAGAAAAGATATCTTTTACTGGAAATCAAGTGGTAGCAACAAAAGAATTCTGAATCTGAGAAAATAGGTGTGTAAATCACATATACAAAGTAATGGCAACGTTCCCACCCCCAATAGTTCAATTGGCTCATCCAATTAAAAGTTGTGTATATCATCATGTGGGCATCTCCAGGTGGTGATGAGGCTTCTGTCCGTTGACCTTGACATAGTTTAATAAAGGGTTGTAGCTGCGCATAGCATAGGATAGAAACCTAAGCAAGAATATAACCCCCCCTTTATACAGTTCTGGTTTGTAACACCTCCAGCTCACTTCCCATAACCATTCCCCCCTCCTCCTCCCGTTACTTATGACAGCCGAAAGATGCAAAGGGAGAAAATCTTGAAGGCTGACTTCTCCAATGGGACACATCCATCTCCAAGTCATCCATCATGCTCTCATATAACCTTCTTATGCTGACAACTTTGGGCTACTGGGGTGATTATCTAGGCATTTCAAGAACGCCTTGGTTTCCCCCACTCCCTTTTCCTGGCAGCTAAAAAGACCAAAGGAGTATCTTTTTAGTTGACATTCAGCTCCCCTCACTTCCTGAAGGTGACCTGTACAACACAAAAAGAAAACAAATATATCACAGGTATAGAACTTAGGGTTGTGAAACACCCCCCTCCCAAGGTTTGGTTGGGTTTTCTGCATGGAATCTCCTCACAAGATGATCAGCTTGGACGTTCCTACTCTTTACCCAAGATGCCTCTGATAAAGGGTAGCCCTTCCACTTGATTAGGTATTGGAATTGTCTCCTGTGCCACCTTAAATCGAGGATTTGCTGTA
Organism: Notechis scutatus; assembly: GCF_049901735.1. Lineage (NCBI taxonomy): Eukaryota > Metazoa > Chordata > Lepidosauria > Squamata > Elapidae > Notechis > Notechis scutatus. The sequence continues at coordinate 224,160,811 of NC_142009.1, forward strand.
CCTCATAATGGGTTTGGCCTCCTATGACCACGGGGTCTCGGGGTTCATGAGGTGGTGGCCTCAGGGTCAATCCCACTACAGGTTTTAAGAATACCGGGTGTGTTTTCTCTAAGTCAGGGCAACTTCAGTTGCACCGTGACTGGGTTGATTACTTTACTATGGGGAAAGGTCCCATGAACTTTGGCCCCAACTTCTTACTAGGAAGCCTTAACATCAAGTACTTGGTGGATAGGTAGATCTTCTCTCCCACCTGGAATGGCCTTTGTGGGGTCCGGTGTTTGCCTGTTTGTTATAGCTTTGTACCGCTTTTGCCAGCGCCTTTTTTACATTTTCCCAAGTCGCTTTCAGCGTTGACATCCAATTGGTCAGGCTGACTGAGGGGGGGGGTCCCTTGGATACTCAGGCATTGGGACGAAGTCCATGCCGCTCACTACTTTGAAGGGGGTTAGTCCTGTGCTACTGTGAATAGCATTATTGTATGCAACCTCTGCAAAAGGCAGGTCTGTCCAATTGGATTGCTGATAATTCACGTAGCATCTCAGATACTGCTTTACCATGGCGTTCAATCTCTTTGCCCAACCCCCCATTGGTGCTTGGATGAAAAGCCAAGCTAAGACCCTGGGAAAACCCAATAGTCTGCAGGAACTACAAAATTTAGCAATGAACTGGACTCCTTTGTCTGAGATAATTCTTTGTGGCATTCCAGGCAGGTGATAGATGTGTTTCAAAAACACCTTGGCTAACTAGTGGGCTGAGGGTAACCTGCTGCACGGTATGAAATGTGTCTGTTAGGAAAATAAGTATTACAGTCCAGATCACCGTGTTTCCTCTACTTTTCGGTAACTCTACTATGAAATCCATTGCAATCTCCTCCCACGGCCTCGTTGGTTCTGCAACCGTCCGTAGCAATCCGGGGGGCTTTCCTGTCAATTTTTTTCATTGTGGCGCAAATGGTGCAACTCTTCACATAACTGTCTCCATCTTGCTAGGCCACCAGAATTGCCTCCGAGCTAAGTGTAAAGTTTTTAAGAACCCGAAATGGCCTGCCGGTTTGGCATCATGGCTCCTCTGAAGGACTAGAGTACGTAGGGATTCTGGGATGTAGAGTTTTGTTCCTTTCCAGGCTAGATCATCTCTTTTATCGTTAAGATGTGTTGATTGTCCTGCAACCAACGGTCTGCTAGCAGTTCAGTTTTTAATTTCATGGCTAAGTCGTCTGTGGGTCGGTCTTGTTGGTTATCTGGTGGTTACTTGGGCAGCTATTTGGATAGGGGAAATGGGACACATCCATATCCAAGTCATCCATCATGCTCTCCAATAACCTTCTTATGTTCTGACAACTTTGGGCTACTGAGGTGATTATCTAGGCATTTCAAGAATGCCTTGTTTTCCCCCACTCCCTTTTTCTGGCAGCTAAAAAGACCAAAGGAGTATCTTTTTAGTTGACAGCTGGCCTGTTCCTAGCCTGATGCCTTAGCCACTATAATAAACTGGCCTTCAAATATACATGGATATATTTACGTGAGTGAGCATTCATATATTTGTGCGAATGTACGTTGATACATGCAATCATGGAATGTAAAAAGTGGAGGTCATCCAATCCAAGTCCATGGCTACTGCAAGAATTATTCTAACTTCACTGAAGGTGGCCCTCCACGTTCTGTTTAAACCTCTTCAGCAAAGAAAATTTAATTACTTTCAAATGTCATCTGTCCCACTGTTGAACAGCTTTTATCATATGGATTTTTTTTGATGCCCAATAAAAATCTACTTCCTTGTAATTTTAATGTGCCATTCCCCATCTTGTCTTCTGGAACAATTCTTTCCCGTTTTCTATAGAACAATCCTTCAGAAAGATAAAAGACAGATTTCATGTTCCCTTCAATCTTCTCCTTGCCCAGTTACATGAGAGCAACTTACAATCCTATAAGAGCCATGGTGGCGCACTGTTTAGAGTGCAGTACTGCAAGCTACTTCTGCTGACTGCAATTTGGCAGTTCGAATCTCACCAAGCTCAAGGTTGAGTCAGCCTTCCATCCTTCCGAGGTCGGTAAATTGAGGACCCAGATTGTTGGGGGCAACATGCTGACTCTGTAAAACACTTAGAGAGGGCTGTAAAGCACTGTGAAGCAATATATACGTCTAAGTGCTATTGCTATTCGAGATCAATGTTGCATCAGAAGTTTGTATCAACAGTACAGGAACCCAGTAAGGCATTTGTAGGGTTATTTCCTTCAGAAAAAGAAGCACAGATGCTTAATTAAATGATATGAAAAGTTTTGGCCTTAAAGTGACAATGTAGTAATTTATTTAGGAATCCACAACTTTCTGCATTATCTTCTAGCTCCCTCATTTACAAAAAAACAACAACCCACACCTCCCTTTCCAACACTTCTATTAAAATTAGGAATGGACTATAAATAAAGGTCAAGGGATACCAGCAGTTTCCTCGCATCTTCAGATCTAAGTTAGATAGTCAAAGCAGGAAAATAAGAAATACGAGTTGTCCATTAAGTGTGTCAATATATCAATGAGCATTTCTCCACATTCATGTTCTTCTCTTAAATTTTCTTCTACCTGATCTATGTCTTTTCTAATTTTTTTCATATCCATCTTATTTGAGAGGTATTTCCAGCTAGCTCCAGCTATTACGATTCAAGAAATCAGGTCCATATTTATTTTCCAGCAATCAAGGCAGGATAATCCCACATCCCTTTCAACTGAAGATTTGCAACAGTCGGAAAGAAAACAAGATCTCTCTGTAGGTGACAGCCTTATAGTTAAAAGAAAATGAAGTGTCTTTCCCACTTGTACATTTTTTCTCTTGTTAACTGATATTGAGTAAAACTAAGTAAGAGGGAATCCCAAATCAACACCTTAATCATTTGTTGTTATTGTAAATATAGCATGTTTATCTTTGAGAAACGACGACTATTCACAATAGTAGTAACTCACAACAGCACAAAAGCATTCATGTACATATTTTGACTCATTTTGCTAAAATAACACATGGAGAGTAACGCCACTACTTTGTTACAAAGGAAGAGGAAGACTGGGTTTGTTAGACTTTCTTTTGAAGCTAGATTTTCTTTCAGCTGCAACGATGAAATGTTTTATTTTAGGTGGCCTCCCACTGAGAATTCGAAGGTATGCAACATATAAGCACACACATTGCGACCTTATTAACTCAATAGGGCCCTCTGATGTTGTGACTGCTGCTTGCTGCTCATATGGCCTGTTTTAAAATTGTCCTAAATTATTACTGTATGGCTTCAAAACAGTAACAGCCGACTTTGCAAAATACATTAAACCAAAACCCAAGGAAACCTACTGTTCAACTAAATGCACAACACATGAACTCAGCAAAAAATATTCTTCCTCAGCCTGGGGAAGGAAGACTAGTACTTGAATTCTCAATTAGTCCGTATTATGACACTCATTTACTCTAACTGTGACTTATCTTACCTTCAAAAAATGTTAAGAAACTCATTCCTTGATGGAACCATGAACACAAAAATCAATTTAATATGTCAAAATAAATATTCTGGAGCCAAAAAGCAGTGGGATTATTTTTAGTGTGGTCCCAGATTTCATTTTTCAGATATAATTTGTTAAAAAAAAAAAGAATCTTGATAGTCAAATCCACCTGTACCTGAGAAAATATCCATTTTAATCGGACTGAACGACTTTCTTCCAATGTCATGCCTCTGCTAAGTCTAGAAAGAAGATCTGAAGGCAACAATTCCTATCTCCATGGCTGCTTTCTAACAGATTTTCTAAAGTATGTTGCTTCTGAATTTACAGAAGGCCTACATCATTTGTGACCATCAGCCACAAATTTGCTTTTGCAAGGATCTGCCTAAAGTCATAGTCACCATCTCTTCCAGCAACCACATGTTCCAAGTGTTTATTATTCATAGAGTGAAGAGGGCTTCTTTAGTTAGTCCTAAATAGACTCTAAATCAGGGCTGTTAAACTCTTGGCCCATGGGCCGAATGGATCACATGCGGGCCACACCCACCCACACTTTAGCGAAGGGTTTCGGGAAAGTCCCAATACATCACGTGACGATGTGAGTTGCTGATCTAAATCTACATGATTGGAAATTCCCTTTCTGTTCTGGTAATATAAGAGGGTAAACACTGGAGAAATACTACTACTACAAATGTACAGTGTTGCAATCCTGATCATAACACAATGTAGAGAAGATCACTACACTTCCATAGTGACTTTATTTCCAACATATAACTTCCACAAGTTAGTCTTCTGCCTCTCTGAAGTTATTCCCTTTTTGACAAAGTTGTGCAGATTCCAATTTCACAATACGGTTGCTTTAAAAGTCATTGTTCAAATTTGAAGGACTCTAAAAATATTTTCCCTGAGATTCAGCAGACAAGATACAGCATTATAAATTATGGATATTTCATTTTAGTGGTATCATGAAATGTCAACATTTGGCAAACATTTCTCAGTAGTACATACAAATCAAAAGTGTTCCAAATTTCTCAGTTCCAGAATGCAATGTTCATAGACTCTGAGGAAGAAGGCTAAACTAAAAAGTATAACTTACCAATCTCTTACTCCAAACAAAATAGCATCGCAAATGGGATAAGACTATTTCCTATTTCATTCCAGATTTAAAGAAACTGGTCTGATAAAGACTTTGTGCTGTAACAAATAAGAGACTAATTGGAATTAAATTATACTTGGCTGTGCAAAGCATTCACAAAAGGAACTTGCAGGTGCAAAAATAAGAATGTGTAGATTTAGCCACTTGGATCAGGGATCACTTTCAAAACAGCTGCACAAGCTAGGAAAAAGACAGGGCTGCTTTAATGATCCAACGTGAAGTGCTTTGCTGGCATTGTTGCATGTTTCAAAGCATCTCTTTCAAACCCTTTGCTCAGTTCAACTGTAGATAACAGTCACTATAATTACTTACAGTAACACAAATACTAAGTTCAAGACAATGGTCCTGAGACACTTGAATTAAATATTACAAAGTTGTTCTACACAATCTTCTCCAAGCAACTTGCATGGGATCTGTGGAAGGAAGGCTGAAAAACCAGCCGTATCTTCCAAACGAGCATCCTACTTCCATTCTCCTGCTCTCTCAGGAATTTGAGCAATTTTTGGCCTAGGATTTTATGAAAAGTGAGAGCTGGGAGGCTTTACATTAACACTGACATGTTTGATCTGAGCCTGGACATTTCTGTCAAGAAATCTGTGCATGGAGTAGTGGTAGATGTTATGCCAATCTTCTCAGTTCTATTAAAAGAGGGAAAAGCGGAACCAAAAGTATATCGTAACAAACTTCCGTGAACATACATGGCTGCAAGTTGCAAGATGATTTGGTTCTTAAGAAAAGGTTTGGCAGAGGAAGGGGGGGGAAGGCCAAACTTCCTTCTCAAGTGCCAGTCAACGACTGGAAGACAAAAAAATATCCTCAGGTTCCACATGTGGATTAGTCGCTAATGGAAACAAGAGAAGTCGCCCTTGTAGTGAATTGCAAGAGACTTTGCTTAAACTCACAAAAACTGTTTCAGCATCGCTTTGCTATATGCTATGCCATCCTTTCCTGCAGAAAGACAGCACGTAGGAATTGGGGATGCATACTGGGTTTTCAAAAAAAAAAAAAATCTGCTCTGCCATCCATGAGGTGAGTGAGACTCTTCCTGGGAGGCTGTGATCCCACTTATCATAGTAAATGGATAAACAGCACTGGAATCAGAGTTTCTGAAGGCAAAGGTCAAGTAAAGACAGCCATTCCCATCATGTTGTAGTGTAAAGACCAGTAATCCCAATTGAATGTTTCTCAGTATGACAAAATCCATTTTGTGCCTGCACTGCTCCTTGCAGAAGTCTGATTCAGACCCTACTCTGGACTGGACTCTCTACTTAAAGGTTTGCTTTGTAGACATCCTTTCGTAGTCGCACTTCCTTCAGTACCCGGGCCCGGAAGTTGTCCCAGTCCTCCTCCCTTTGGCGTTGGAGGCCCATGGCTTCCTGAATTTCCTGGCAGTGAGTCCGTAAGAAAGGATTATATTGCTTTTCTTCACCAATGGTGGAAGGACACTGTGGGGGAACAGAGAATTAGTGGGTTACTTATTCTGAACGAGAAAGAAAATCAGTTAGCAGATACCTTGCAGAGAGTAAGGAAGATAACCACGATAGAAACATGCAAGAACTATTATCTAAACAAAATTTTAAAAGACATACCTCCATGATTCACTGGAATATAAGAAGGAAAAGGGGTATAGCAGACCTGGGCATTTTGTAGTGCATGGGCCACACCTGGCCCACACATGTTGTCCCTGCCCAGGCCATTGCAGTCAGTAGCACAACGTCTCATCGGAAGCGGCATCAGTGTCAGGGTGGTGGCAGCATTGGGGGGGGGGAGTGGAGGGGCAAGGTGACAGGGTCCACAATGGTCCCCGTTTCTCATGTGGAAAAATTAATTGCCTGGGGTACAGCATAACCAGACATGCAACATTCTGCTAATAAAACACTAAATAATAAATAATAAAACAGCAGTGTTCAAGCTGTTCTGTCCTGAATACTGTATTGCCTCTAATCTATTAAATGCTAACCTGGGAGGCTGTCCTCGCTTAAGGACTGCTCTGTTTATAGTGACCATTCAAAGTTACAATGGCACTGAAAAGTGTCATCAATTCTCATGCTTAGAACTACTAGTGACCCCACAGTTGCATGATCAAAGAATTGGGACTCTTCACAACCAGTGGGTGTTTCTGACCAATGCAGCATGCTGTGATCATATGAATGCCATACGATCATATGATTCACAAACAGGTTTTGATAAGTAGAGTCCATGAAGTTCAGCCAGCAATGAAACTGCAAGTGGGAGCCAAGTGGGAGTGACATAAGCCTGTCATGCTGTAATGATCTGAGTTGCTTGTCCCAAATGAGGATTAATCTGAGTGCTACTAAAGGGGGAAAGGGGAAACTTACACAGCTCCTGAAGTATTTCATTCTTAAAGAAATTACGAGCCCCAATGGCTTCCGAGGCTCCCCCCGCCAGGTTTTCTTTGGTGTGAGGGATGGATCCCCTGCCATGAAAAAAACATCCCATGCATAGAAACATCCTTACTGTGCTTCTCTTTTCAAGTCGCTGTTGGTTCACCCACTGGAGCTTCTGTTTTAGAAAGGGGTTTTCTGCCTCCAGAAGGCTTGCAAACATTAGGCATTCAAGTGCATATTCATGCCCTAAAGAAAGAGGATGAACAGTCAATACAGTGTAATCATCCAGGGTTCTCTCAACATCTCTGCTACTTCTGTATTTCAAGCTGGTTAATTTCTGATTCCCAAACCGTGGTTTTTCTTTGAGAACCACGCAGACTGTACTAGTAGAATCCCCGGGACAACCTCAAGGCAGTTTTTTAAGTGGTCCAATATCATTTCAGATTGCTGGATCAGTGATGAAAGTCATTCAGGGGGGCTTTGCTTCACAGAAGTAGTTCTTCACACAGGTAGTTCTCAACTTACGAGGATGGGGGATATGGGAATCTCCATCGTGACGGGATGTCGTTGGAAAGCATGACCACATTGCTTAGCCATGGCAATCCCTTGCCGTCCCAGTTGCTGTTGTTGGCTGAATCTCGCGTTCATTAGGTAAAGCAACTTCCTGCCAGTTTTCCATGACCCAAGACAGTGGGGAAGCTGGCAGGAAATTGCAAGTCCCAAGTGGCTTGCAAGCAGGTTGGCAGGTAGGTAATGCCAGGGCAGGAGGGTATGAGGGAGTGAGGCAAGGCTTGGGCAGCAGTGGCGCAGTGGTTAGAATGCAGTAACTAGGCAGGCTACGTCGGCTGACTGCCGGCTGACTGCCATTCTCATCAGGCCGGCTGACTGCCAATCTCATCAGGCCCAAGGTTGACTCAGCCTTCCATCCTTCTGAGGTGGGTAAAATGAGGACCCGGATTGCTGGGGGCAATATTATGCTGATTCTGTAAACTGCTGAGAGAGGGCTGTAAAGCACTGTGAAGCGGTATATAAGTCTAAGTGCTATTGCTATTGGGAAGAGTGGAAAGGAAGCTTGGTAAGTCTCAGTGAGGGTTCCCAAAGGAAGTGAGGCTCAGGGAAGATGCGCAAGGATGTGAGGGAAGCACTCCAAGGGGGCGAGGATGTGATTTTTTTTTATTCTAAGTTCAGAAACTGGAAAAAAAGGGAGTAGGGAAATTGAAACACAAAACAAAACGGTGATGCATGGCCTACCTGGCCAAAGCAGGGTATCTTCAGCCAAGTCAGCTGCTATGTCTAATGAAGCCAGCATTGTTTCTGGTGTGCCTTCAAAGATCCGACCTAGAGAGTACAAGGAACAAATTCATTTGATGAAGGAAGACACGAGGGACGCTTCACATGCCTACATTTCAGTATAATGGTTGGTTTCCTCTTCACATACTGTACCTAACTGATGCCTTTCCTTCCCTTAAATTTGTTCCTGCCTTCAAACAAATCCACTACATAATTTCAGATAGCAGATGTTTCCATGTTTTACCTCAAGGGTCTTCAAACTTGACAGCTTTAAGACTTGTGGAATAACTCCCAGAATTCCTTCTCCAGTCATGTTAGCTCAGGAATTCTGGGAGTTGAAGTCCACAAGTCTTAAACTTGTCATGTTTGAAGGCCATTGTTTTATCTACTGAGAGGACCTTCCAGATGCTTGCAGAGGTGTCTGCTGCCCTCCGATGGCTAACAGATGCAAATTCATATTAATTTCCAAGGTGGAAGGAAATAATCCATGAGGTTGAGTCTGCAATACGAGGAAAATTGGCTTCCTCCTTCAACTGGAAACTTACCACAGCCAGAGAGGAAGAGGAGGTCTCCCGAGAAGAGAGAGCTAGGACCTTCAAACGGTTTCCCATCCAAGACATAGACCATGTGCCCTAGAGTGTGACCTGGAGTAAAGAGGGCCTTGAAGTTCAAGCGCCCAATCACTACAGCCTCCTTGTCCGTGAGGGGACTGAAAAAGAACAGCATGTTTATGGTCACAAGCTGAAAGGGACATCAGAGAGCCAATGCTGAGTCGTCTTATTATATTTAGATGAACACAAAACAATAAGGTGAGTTGTCTTATAATATTTAGATGAATAGGAGAGAGAGGGCCATCATTCTCCATCACTCTCAAGACCATACTATTAACTTTCTAATGCAATCTCCAAAAAATTTCCAGTTGAGAAGGGGATTTGTCTTCACACTGTAAGCCCAGCATGTTTTGCGCTCACCTTCACCAAAGAGGAGCAGAGATCAAAGATCACTTACTCTGTCAGTTCGGGAATGTTATCAAAGCTGCTTCCGTAGACTCTGCAGGAGCCATACCATCGCCGCAAGGCTGTGTTGCCTCCACTGTGATCCCTGTCAGAGGAGACACATTTAACTTATGAAAGCATGGAATGTCCATCTTAATTCACTGATTGCCATGCCACGTCTACAGGCATGTTCTCCAATAAAACCGACTAGATCAGGGGTGTCAAGCTCGATTTCATAGAGGGCCGCATCAGGTTTGTGTTTGACCTCAGGGGGTCGAGGTGGGTATGGCCAGCTTGACGTCACTCGTGTCGGGGGCACCTGTGGTGGCCCAAGCGCTCTGCCAGTGAAAACGGGCTCCTGATCTTCATTTTCGGCTGGGACAGCCTCCTGCAAGCCTCTGCCAGTGAAAACTGAGCTCGGGAGGGCCACACCTGTCCTTCCCGAACTCTGTTTTCGCTGGCAGAGGCACCACGGGCCTGTCTTTCACTGTATGCAGAGCAGCCCCGCAGGCCAGATCTAAACACCCCGTCAGCCAGATCCAGCCCATGGGCCTTGAGTTTGATACCCCTGTGCTACATTAATTTTTTCCAAGGAAAAGGTTAATTTTGTCACGTGCAAACATTTGTCCTAATCACACTTAACTGATAGCAACAACACTTTTCTGCTAAGATTTTACTTGGTATACACACATTTCACAGTTTCCCGATATTCCCCCTTGTCTGCAACCCATCAAGAAAAGGAGAAGAAAAAAAATCCCTTACCAGTGTTTGTGAGTACACAGAATAGCTTCCAGTGTCACTTTCTCTTCCTGAATCACTCTCTGTGTGGCAAAAAAAGAAAAAAGAAAGGAATTCAAACACTGCTCTATGATTACACTATATACATACCTTTCCCCCTCCCCTACCTGAATGTGGAGTCAGGTAAGGCATCTAACTAAGCAGGTGCATGATGGAAGTTTGTTCCAGGAGGACTCTCACCACTTCATCATCTTTTGAAGAAGATGAAGGGGAAAAAAAGGATGATGGATGTACACATGTATTATTTTGCAGGTGGAATAGCCTACCTTTTGGTGCTTGGGGCCCCCACAGTTTCCTTTTATGGAAGTGGGCCACTGAGGGTGAGAGATATGCTAACTGGAAGGGGCCTTGGCAGACATGGTAGGATTTTTCAGCGTTAAAGGATTTTCTTCTTTATAAAAAGATATATTTATATAATTGTAAAATTATAGGGTTCCAACTAGTTTCACAACATTGCCCGTAATTTTTTTTTAAAAGGTCACCATAATGAACAGAGGTAGGAGGGGGTCTTTGGTGCCCTCCCAGATTTGTTGTTCTCCTGCTGATGATTCATTGCCCTGTACTGATGTGACCTAGTATGGATAATGAAATGTCCAGAAGGAAACACCCAAGCACCAAGGACTCCCCATTGACTATCACTAAGTGTTGTATCTTATGATTCTTGATGAATGTATTTTATTTTTTCTTATGTACACTGAGAGCTTTTGCACCAAAGACAAATTCCTTATGTGTCCAATCACACTTGGTCAATAAAGAATTCCATTCCATTCCAATTTTGAGCTACAAATATGTTCCTCTATACAGGGGTGGGCAATTATGGCCCCTTTACAACCTGTGGACTTCAGCTCCCAGAATTCCTGTCCCAGCCATGCCCAGGAATTGCCATGATTATGCTGTCTCAGGAATTCTGGGAGTTGAAGTCCACAAGTTGTAAAGGGGCCATAATTGCCCACCTCTGCTCTATCAGAATAGAGGTATATCTCTTACCACACTGCAGGAGAGAATCAGGGCAAATGAGCAACCTGTATCACGAGGGATCCAGGGTTTCAGTCTCTCTCTCCCCCTCCCTCCCGCTTCTGCTTTTGTAAAAACCAGAGTCATGGAACCAAAAAGGGGGTTGGTGGTGCCAGAGCAGTTTTATATTGGAATTGCAGTTCCACGGCTATTTTCAGATCTGTATCTTTCCTCTGACAGTTGATAAAGCAATTTGAGAGGGGGAGGGGGAGAGGAGAAGAGAATGGGCGTTGGTTCTTACCTGATACGCCCCTTCTCGGCGAGCGCGAGGAGCATCCAGAGACTGGGATGTGCTTCTGAGTCCTCTTCTTGCAGGCTGAGCTTTAGATGAGGAAACGCTCCGCCCCCTCACGTGGTATCGCGCAGCGTCTCCCCAGTTTTTTGCGATAACGAGAAGAGAGGTTATTAATTCTATCTAATCTACTATTGGCTCCTTGGCTGAAGCAAGATTCCCCACCAGACGGAGAAATTAGGGTGGGGCTGGATGCTCCTCGCGGCTCGCCGAGAAGGGGCGTATCAGGTAAGAACCAACGCCCATTCTCCCTCGAGCCGCTCGGAGCATCCAGAGACTGGGACATACCAAAGCTGGGCTGTCCCTACGGGTGGGACTCCGTCTGGCCCGAAGGCCCCTCCGGATCACTGATGACCCTCTGTAAGACCCGTCGGCCAAAGAGGCCTCCGCTGAGGCGTACGTATCTATTTTATAATGTCTGATAAACGGGGACGAGAGGTCCAGGTGGCTGCCCGACAAATGTCAGCGATGGGGGCTTGCGTGGCCCAGGCCGCCGAGGTGGCTGCACTTCTGGTGGAATGGGCGGTTATTCCACCCGGAGCGGGCAGAGAATGGGAAAGGTAGCACCTCGCAATAGTAGCCCTGATCCAGCGACTGATGGTGGAAGGAGAAACCTTAAGCCCCAGTGACCTGGGTTGAAAGGATAGGAAGAGGATTCCGACCTTCGCATGGATTGAGTGCGCTTAATATATATACGCATGGCCCTTCTAACATCTAGGGTGTGCCAGAGGACCTCCCTGCCCCTGGAGGGCCTAGGGCAAAAATTTGGTAGAACCAGTTCCTGTGACCTATGGAAGGGAGAGTTAACTTTGGGTAGGAATGTGGGGTCAGGACGAAGGACCACCCGATCAGCGTGGAATACACATAGATCGCTCCTAACTGACAAAGCTGCTATTTCCGAAACTCGACGAGCAGAAGTAATAGCTACTAGAAAAACTACCTTAAAGGTGAGAAACTGAAGGGATGAATCCCTCAAGGGTTCGAACGGGAACGTGTGAGAGAACGAGGACCTTGTTGAGGTCCCATGTGGGAACCTGTGAACAGTGGGAGGGCACAGGTTGGTGGCACCCCTAAGGAAAGATCTAATTCGGGGTGATGAGAAAGGGAACGTAGTTATCACAGGAGACCACGGTTGAGAGGGCAGAAACTTGTCGTCTCAGGGTGTTAGGTGCGAGGCCTTTCGGAGGCCTTCCTGAAGAAAATCTAGGATCTGAGCCACTGAGGGAGAGAGGGGATCAATCTGAGACCCGCTACACCACTTGCAGAACCCTTTCCAAGTGGCATCGTAAATTCGTGTAGTGGAAGGTCGCCTAGCGGCCAAAATAGTGTCGATGACTTGACTCGAGAGATTCTCACTAGTCAGACGGATCCGCTCAACCTCAGACGGCTAACTGGAGCCATTGAGGCTCCGGATGCAGAAGGGCCCCTGAGAGGGAGACCCTGTCCGAGGATCCTCCATGGGGCGCTACCGATAAATTGCGGAGATCCGCAAACCACGGTCGCCTGGGCCAATAGGGAGCCACCAGGAGAAGGTCTGCCCTCTCCTGAAGAAGTTTCTGTATTACCCTGGGAACTAACGGGAGGCGGAGGGAAGGCATATAGGAGCCCTGGGGGCCATGGGCAGCGCAGAGCATTGTGATTCTCCGACCGGTGAGATGGATACCGGGAGAAGAACCGTGGAAGCTGAGTGTTGGACGGGGAGGCGAAGAGATCCACCACCGGAAGGCGAATATTCTGGAGCGCTTCCTCGAACAGGGATGGATGGAGACGCCATTCTGCCTGGTCCACCGTGGCCCTGCTCAGCCAGTCCGCCTGAGTATTGTCTACTCCGGAGATGTGTTCGGCCTTTAGTGATAGGAGGTTGGATTCTGCCCAGCGGCAAAGCGCTCGGCTTCCCTCATTAGCTGGATGGACTGGGTGCCGCCTTGCCTGTTGATATGGGCCTTGGCCGTGGCGTTGTCCGTGAGCGAGGGCGTGATGTTTGCGGATCTGAGGAAAACTGCGCGGGGCCAGATGGACAGCGTGAAGCTCTAGCCAATTGATGCTGCACCTTTGCTCGGACGGCGACCATCTGCCCTGAGCCGAGAGCGAGTCGAGATGGCGCCCCAACCGGACAGGCTTGCGTCCGTAGTGACGGTGAGTCGTTGAGGTTCCGCGAAGAGATGGCCTCTGTTGATGGCGGGATTGGTCCACCATAGAAGAGACGTGAGGACCCTTGGAGGGACCCTGACTCTGGCCTTGAGTTGCTTCTTCCGGATCGTTGGAATGGGAGCAGGAACCACTGGAGGGATCTGCTGTGTAGACGGGCCCAGGGAATAATAGAGATGCATGACACCATTTTGCCCAACAATTTAGAGAGGTCAGTAAGGCCACCCTCCTTGAACGCCTGATCTGTTTGACCAGGGCCTGAATGCTAAGGAACCTCTCCTGGGAGAGGAAAACTCTTTGAGAAACCGAATCAATTATGGCGCCCAAGTGGTTGATTCGGGTGGAAGAAGGTAAGTTGGCTCTTTTGCCAATTGACTAGGAACCCGTGTGCCTGTAAGGTGGAGAGAGTGACCCTGGTATCCCTGACTGCCTGGGATTTGGACGGGGATAGAATAAGGATATCGTCCAAGTAGCAGTGGAGGCGGACAGGAGCGCTCCTGAGATGAGCCGCCAGAGCCGCCAGGACCTTGGTGAAGGTCCGGGGGCGAGAGCCAGTCAAAGGAAGGGCCACGTATTGATAATGAAGGCTATTGTGACAGAACCTGAGGAATTTGAAATGGGAAGGCCTGATTGGAATATGGAGGTATGCCTCCGAAAGATCTATGGAAGATAACCAGTCTCCCGCCTGGTGCCTAAAAGAATTGATTGCAAAGTGTGCATTTTGAATCTACGCTGGATAAGGTGACGGTTGAGCCGTTTCAAGTCCAGGATGGCTCTCCAACCCCCAGAGTGTTTGGGCACCACAAAGAGATGGGAGTAAAACCCCTTTCCTCTCTGATCCGGAGGGACAGGTTGAATGGCCTGGATGTCAAGAAGATGATGGATGGCTGCATCCATTAGTGCACGTTGGAGGGATCCCTTGAGGAGGGGAGGGAAGAAACAATCAGGGGAGCGGACCTGAACTCCAGGGCGAGGCCAAACCTGATTGTGTCCCTAACCCATGCATCGGAAGTGGATATGTCCCATTGGGCGGCGAAGTGGCTGAGGCGGCCGCCAACGAGGGAGGAAGAGGCTCTACCTTCTGCGGTGGGGCCTTCCTCCCGATCCCCGAAAGGGTCTCTTGTAGCCGCCACCGCGTCTGGATCTGTCGCCCGGGTCCGGCGGTCCTGGGATCGGAAGGAAGGGGTCTAGGATATCTGGGCGGGAAGGGGTTGGTAGAAGGGCGTGGAAAGCTCCTCCGAAAGGGCTGAGAGCCCCTGGCCTCCGACCTCGAAAAAGGGAGGGCAAATACTTTCTCTTACTGCGGCCCTCGACCAGCAGTGGTTCCAAAGCTGGGCCAAACAGTTTATCTCCCGTAATGGGGGCAGTGGCCAGCTTGACCTTATTCTTTACGTCCGCCTGCCAGTGTTTGAGCCATAGCATGCGTCTAGCCGTGACATGCGGCGTGATGGCCCTGGAAGAAAATTTTACGACTGGTAAGTGGCGTCAGCCGAGAACTCGGCTGCAGCCACTAACCGCTATATCCTGGTGAGCTCTGAGATTGGAAGCAGGGATGTGGTCCTTGAGCTGGCGTAGCCAGCGGATAGAGGACCTCGTGAAAAATGAGCGGCCGTAGCTGACTTAATGGCCCAGGCGTCAGATAGGTGAGCCCTGCGTAGCGCCTGCTCCGCCCGCCTGTCCTCAGGTTTCAAGGCCTCTAGGGCCTCACTAGGGGTAGAGGAGGAGGCTAGACCCACAATGGGGTCATCGACCTCCGGGATATTCAGGAGGTTAGACAGAGCCGAATCGAGATTAAAGAATCTCTTGTCTTGGCTAGAGGGAGTGGGAGGGGTCCCTGAGGAGGTAAGTTGCTTCGCTACCAGATCTACGAAGATGGGAGGGGATGGATGACCTCAGCTTCCACCACTGGTTGGGTGAAAATGGAGTCTTCCGGGCCCTCTGGGACAGGGGGGTTTCTGCAGCGGACTGTGAAAGAAGGCCAGAGACATTCTTGGCCTTAAGGAGGAGGGACTTGAACATATGCGGTTTAAACAGCCCCCAAAGGAGGGTTGGTCGGGAGAAGGGTCCTCGTCCTCCGACATCTCCCCTTCCATGATGTCAGCCTCTAAGAGGGGTTCACTGTGGCGGGAGGATCCCATCCGGGAATCCTCTTCCTCTTCCCTGAAATCCCCAAAGTCCCCTTCCTCCTCCACCTGGGCCCCAATCGGAGGAGGGCTGTCCCTCTGAGAGAGTACCTGATCAACTGGGGGACCGGTTGTGGAAGGGATCTGATAGATATCGAGTCGTGCTCGGAGGCTCGCGGAGAGAAGCCTGATCTTGTCATGTGTTGTAGTCCCTCTGCTATGCCCTGGCGGATGGCTGATTCCATCCAAGCCCTGATGTGAGGTGGAACCTCGGAGGTAGAGGGTTCATCGTGGCGCAGACCAGCGGCTGTGGGTGTAAAGGTGGCTTCGGGGGTCCGTCTGGTCGGAGGTCCGGGGTCGGAAGACCCTGAAGCGAACTGCGCCTAGGTAGGGAAGAGGGGTCTGAGGGGAGATTGAGCAGAGGTAGAAGGGTTTGGAGGAGGAGGTATTGACGGCTCGGGGACTCCTTGAACGCCGGTCAAACTCTTTTTCCAACGCTTTGTGGCGCCTTAAGGCGTCACGTTGGCGGCCTTGGAAGGTTCCTTGTCCTGTCTAGAGCCCTTAGGTTCCTTGTCCTGCCTGCGCAAGTAGTGGGACTTTGCCTTAGCCTTCAAAGAAGGACGTTTAGAGGGATTGTCGTCTGCCATGTTAGATACAATTACTAGCAAAGGCGGTTGGCACGCCCAGATCAGGCCTGGATGAGGCCGGGTGAAGGTGAAGCTGGCCCTCTCCCCCTTTTGGAATTTGTTGTGTACAGAGATAACAGTAAGGTATCTAAGAAATATAGTATGTACAGAAAAATAGATACTCTAATATAAATCTTCCTTATCCTTTTGATTGATTTTTATCTTTATTATGCTTTGTACCAAATGTATAGACAGGTTATCCGTATATATTTATATATGTACGAAAAATATTATTGTACAAGACAAAAGTTATTTTTTTTTTTTTTTTTTTTAATATATTCCTTTTGTATATGTATTAAGTATATATATATATATAGATAGATTTTTTTTTTTTTTTTTTAAACAGTAACCGTAACAGTGAGAACTTAGTATATCTCAGTACAGGCCAATTAGTCAAATAAACACCTGAGGCCTATGGTAGAAGAAGAGCCTCTGGCAGCAGGCCTCCAGACAAGAAAAATAAAACCGGAGGGGGCTGCAACTTCGCCCGAAAAACGGGCTGCGGGAGGCCAACAAGTAATACAAGGGCCAGCCAGGTGGAAGAAATGGGCAGCTAAGCTTTGACCCAAGGCCTGGGGCTCCATTCGCGCAGCTAAAGAAATTCAAAATGGCGCCCGACCGATGCGGAGCCAAAATGGCGACCGCAAGCTGAACCGTCGGGGCGCCTTCGGGACGGAAGGAGGGCTTCGCTGGTCAGCACAGCGCCTAGGGCCCTAGGGGCGATGACCTCCCGATCGGTGTTTAAGGTGGGGGAATCCAGCAGTAAAGAAAAACAGCGTGCCACGAGCAACGCGGAGGCAGCGAAGCGATCAGATAAGGGGGGGGGTCGCGCTATCGCGCTGCGAGCCCGCAGCCTTGCCCCAGGACGGGAAAAATTTTCCCTTAAGTCCAGACCCTTTGCGCAGGAGGAGGAAGGAAAAGCAAACCTTATCAAGACGAGAGGTTGTAATAGTAAAGAAATGTGCGATCAGCCAAGGAGCTCTCTGAAACACAGCCTGACTCTTCGAGGCTGAGCAAAAGACTGGGAGAGGCTGCGCGATACCACGTGAGGGGGGGCGGAGCGTTTCCTCATCTAAAGCTCAGCCTGCAAGAAGAGAGGACTCAGAAGCACATCCCAGTCTCTGGATGCTCCGAGCGGCTCGAGGGAGAAGAGGAAGATGCGGTTTCGATCAGAAAGCAGCCAAGAGGAAAAGGTCAAAGCCGCCTTAGGCCCAATGCTTTGTGGCAGAGGTCCATGTACGCACACACAGCCTATAAAGACACGCAACCATATGAGATTGCCCAGATTCTGCTACTTTGTGTAAAAAGGCCCTGAGGAGGAGGAGGAGGAGGAGGAGGAGGAGGAGGAGGAGGAGGAGAAGAAGGAGAAGGAGAAGGAGAAGGAGAAGGAGAAGGAGAAGGAGAAGAAGAAGAAGAAGAAGAAGAAGAAGAAGAAGAAGAAGAAGAAGAAGAAGAAGAAGAAGAAGAAGAAGAAGAAGAAGAAGAAGAAGAAGAAGAAGAAGAAGAAAAAAGGCAAGAATCTTTTGGACAAGACTTTGGTGGCACGGACAGTAAGTTCATATTAACTCGATTGCTCCACCTGTACAAGACCACACTTGACTGCTGTTTAAGCATCACTGGCAAGTATTACCAGTTGTTGAAGTTTCTGATTTAGCAGGCTAATTTCCTTGCCTACTGCTGCTAGACAGTTATATCTAAGCTTTAGTGTCCAGGAAGATACCAAATCTTTGCCATTATTCCATCAAAAATCCAAAAGTGCCTGCTCCATCTAGTGTTCAAACTGTCATTAACTTGGGGAATTTTTTATCTGGCTGTGCTGGGCTCTATTTATTATACCTTTAACTATCTCATAAGTTGCGTTCCTGATTTACAAACCATTACAAAAATGCCCTGCTAAGATGATCTTCTGGTTTGATTGAATGGTGTTCATTTTTTTAACAGATAGATTAATTAACTGCCTTTACTAGGTAGTTACTTCACCTTCATATCTGAAAACTATTCATTTTACTTGGATGTCACCTTTCCTCTTAAAAGAACCAGAGCAGTGTACCAAGCATTGCATCACAATATAGCAATTAAACTTTCCAATAAAAAAAACAGAAGATACCAATTAACAATAACATAACCAGCCTGAAGTTGTTTCAACTAACTGTTGCATTTTCTCATAAATATCTGAATGAGCAGATATGTTTTTCACCGTTATCTACATGAGAACTACCAGCATTTTAGTGGGAAGGGATTGCCTATCATGCCCTGCTGCTGAGAACACCCTATCACAATCTACAGACACTGCACCAATCCAGTTATGCTAATATTATCCTGACTTCAAAAAGCTATGTTCTTTTAGTTTAGATAAGATGGGTTCAAGCTAAAACCTTGGGACGATGGGTACCATTAGGAATAGGTTAGAATTAGGAACAGCACCGAATAACGGAAGCTCTCGTGAAAAATGAACCCACTCCTTCAAAAGGAGGGAATTTCAATTTTCTGGTTCTCACGCAGCAATCAATACTTCCAGGTAGCTGCTCAGTACCTGCTCACTAACCAAAATCACAACAGCTCTGTCCCCAGCGGACTATCTCTAAATATACAACCTGGGTAACTCCCAGCCAGCTGGAACTGCGTTTGGAGGTGCCTGGAACAAGCTGCCTTTGATAAAGTCCGGGGGATTCCAAGGGGATGGGGTGCAAAAATCATTTATAGCATCCTCTTCCAGACCCATTCTGACTCTGGATACCTGATCTTTTCTCTTTTACGCTCTCCCTCTGGCCTCTCATTCAGCTACACTTGACATTTTATTCCAACCACATCTGAAGAAAAGCAAAGAGCTGGTCCTTGAGAATAACAGGAAGAGCCAGTATGACAGGTGTTTCTGAAGAAGAGAAACCCCAAGCAGGAAGGAAAGGATTTTGATGAGGTCACCTTGCTGCTGCTCTTACTGCTCTAACTTTGGAATACTCTTGGAAGGACCCAGCAATTACTTAATCAACTACTTTTTTTTTTTTTCAGAGGGGAGGGAGGCAGAAAGAAGCAGAAGAGCCGTGAGTCCTTTCCTTAATAGGACAGTATGGCCCATGCTGAACAGTGGAGAAGAGGAAGGCAGAAGCCAATAGACTTATGTCCCCTTAAAGTTCTTTGCAGATTGCAAATAACAAGTGTTAAAGGGGAATCTAGCAAATGTGCCCTTGGATGGGATAATAGGTGGAGGTCAAAGGGCATACCACTTATCAAACCAAGCATGCGTCTATACACTACTGTATATAAAAAAATAACTTCATGATAATAAGAGCCTTAACAGGATTTCCAGGCAAGAATCATGAACAGTCAAACCTGAAGCAACAGGAGAAGAGGTATCACAAACCAGACCTGAGTACCCTCTAAAATATTTTTTTAAAGAGGGAGCGGAGAGATCAAGAAAACTATAGGGATTACTTTTAGAAAAATAAAGTAGAAGTACCATAACTGTTAGCACTTGACAGTTTGCATTGCCTTCAACTTACTTTATGTTCTAGTTGTTTTCATCTGGGCTATGGAACTGAGGCTCCTTTGGTCATTTTACCAGATAACCTACATCAAAAACTAAATGAATGGGGTATGATCTGTTTATTTCCTTTAGACCTCTCAGTGCCTTGGATTATCACTGATTATGGTAAATTTATAGGTAGTCTTGGGCACACTATTCTAAGAGATTGTCATTTTTGTTTGGCCGTGCCCGGAAACTTCAATTTAATACTTTGGCGCGCAGTTATGCTGTTCTCCAAGATTTTCCTCTCGTTCGCTGAATACTGTTGGTATTGAAACAATTGGAGGAGGTCATGCAGAACTTTAAAAGAAGGTATCATCAGCAGGCTCTACTATTTCCTATCTTCTAACTCCAAGGAAACAATCAGCTTGAATTGTTGCCTAATCTCAATAATAATTGGATGAGGCACAACAAACAAATGGTGGGACCAGTACCATTGCCCCCTCCCCCAATTAGCAGGTGGCAGCTCTGATGAAAAATGTGCTTGGCAAAGAAGTCATAGTGTTCCAACTGTGACCTTTTCCTGAGCCAGTCAGTGAGGGTGATTCATGCCTTGTACTTTACAATCCTTGTACTTAAATAGGGAAAATGGCCAGATATTATAACCGATGTCGAATGTAGTATCAAGGCTGCTGACACACACTTGCACTAATTATCAAGTACTTACTAGGCACAACTTAAGGTGCAGACATTGAACTAAAACTTAAGGCAGGGTTATTTGCAAAACTCAAATAATGGACCTGCCCAGGTCCTCTGATCAGGAAGCCACGCGTTACTGAAATGCTCCTTCTGCCAGAAGCTTGATCACCAGGGACCATCTCCTTTTTTTATATTGTTTCTGCCCACCCCTCCAGATCTAGTGGAAAAGTCATAAATCATGCTTTCTCAATGACCTGCCCGGTGAAACAGAACCCCCTCACCCAAGAGTTGGACAGCTCCATCTATATTAGTCGTTTGAAAGGCACTGAAGACCTGGCTGTATCCCAGGCATTTAAGTCAGGTGAACAGATGAGTTCTATTAAGGTTAATGGTGAGTAAAATGGACTGTTTATCCTTGAGCATGGGCAGTTATGTTTCATGCATTTGTCTGTTTAATCCTAGGGTTAGAGTTCTGTTAAGAAAGCCAGTTTCAGATGCATGGGTTGGGCAACTACTGTACTTAATCAGAAAAGGCCTTCTCTTATCTAGCTTCCAGGCTATGGATACAACTCCTTCTAAGGAGATGCATTTGATTCCTGCTCTCTCACTATTTAAGGAGATGGTAAAACACATTTCATTTACCAAACATTTCCTGTAAATTCTTTTAATGGCTACATTTAATTTTGGCTTCGGTTTTAGCCGGATTTTTAAAAATGTTTTATACTCTGTATATTTTAATTGTTGTAAACTGTCTTGGAATAAACAGAAACCTGGGGTATAAAGACAGTAAGAATAGATGCGTTATCTTCTTTTAATCTGTACAGTGATTTGTAAGTGTAGTGAACTTAGATAAGGTACTTTCCGCACCTTGTGAATTATGGCTAAGAGGCTTGTTTGAGATTGCTTAATGAGACAAAGTTGAATCCAGGAACTTCCTGATGTGTAATTCAATAGTATGAAAAAATAAATTGCACCAGGTCTCAGTTTAATGCCAGTCTGGCTCCTCAGTGTGACACCTCAGCCAATTCCCAGAATTACCATACTGGCTAAGAATTCCAATCCAAATAAATCCAGGAGAGTCCCAGGTTTGGAAAGGTTGGAAATACTTTGAAGAACTGTACTTTGGTGAAGTTTCTGATAGTGTAGTTTCTTATATCCCAATATCCTCCTATGACCATGGCTGTAGTATCCTAGGTTCTACATAGATACCGTAGACCTTGTTTACTAATTGCCTCATTCAGTGTCCACTTGACATTACAATGGTGCTGAAAAAAATAACTTATCCCTCCCCCCTTGCTCTCAGGAATACACTGGGCTGTTGCATAGCATGTGTGTTGCATAGCACACTTGAGGTCCCACCTCATTCTTTTATATGTGTATTCCCCACTGTGTGTGCCTGCTTATTTTCTTATAATCCCTTCCCCCTTCAATTAATGTAATTACAAACATTAATTTGCTTTTTGTTAGTTACCCTGGCGCCAGGATGAACATATCAAAGGGCAGGGGAATGGAAAAAAAGAATGCAGTTGTGGTCACGTGATTTTCCACTTAGCAACCACTTAACAACAGAGCTGCTAGTCCAAACTGTGGTCACTAAACAAGGACTACTTATAAATGTTAAATCAGCACTTATATGTGGAAAGAGGTCCTTTACAAATGTTCCCTCCTAGAAGCACTGAGATTTATGGGGTAGAAGACAGCTGGCCTACCAAAGATTTTGCCAGAGGAAGGATTTAAATACTGACCATTTGAAATTAGGGAGGGTCGAAGAAGAATCCATTTTTTTTTTCCTTTCCTAGCAATCAAACTTGGGATCAATTCTTGAGAAATGCTAGTTCTTTCCAAAAATATGACAAGACACTATTTTCCTTTTGGCCACTTGCCTCGTATAAAACATAGCCTAATTCATCAATGGGACTTTTTCACACTTCCTTTCTAGGATTCATGCTTGATTAACATCTCTATGGACTTATAGCAGGTCATGGCAACCAGTCATTCTCCAGCTGGCTTTGATAAAAAAAAAACTCCAGAAGCCACAGCCAAAGCAGACAACTCCTCAATTGCATGGGTCACTGCCTGGATATTAAATATGCTTGCATCAATGCAAGAAATCAAACCAACTGATTACTAAGTCCTTCTTAACAAGACAACTTGAGTCTATTTAAAAACATTGGTAAGAATGGCAATCTCCCTTTCTGGATTTCAAACATCCATATTTGAGCCACTTTATATAGCCACATTTGCAGAAGAGGCAAAAACAAAACAGGACATATTACTAGATTCCTGGGTGATTTGCAATAGATCTGGAAAGATCTGATTGCTAATTGCTAAACAGCAATAATAACAAAAATAATGTATGCTCCCACCATGACTGACTTAAGCAACTGAGATTTTAAAAAAATGAAGAATAGCTATGGATATTTATATGATCAGACTTCCAAGTCAGTTCTAGCATCCAAATCTATTACTTCATCTCAGCCACGTGCAAAGAAACATCCTATTCCTTAATTCTGCTAAGAGTACTTATGCGCTTTAAAATGAGATTTTATACTCAACAGCATTTGATTGCTGCTACAAATCACAACAGGGGTAGGGAACCGAAAGAACTTGGTTATTGCTGAAAATCAATGTTATATAATCCTGAACAGGTCCAATTTTGAAGAAAGTAATAGAAGGGAATTTAGCAACTTCTAGAGAGCTCATGGGTTCCATATCCCTGGTTAAGGGAGGAAAAAGTAGACCCACAGTCCTGAAATCTTCCTATCTTCACCTCTGGAAGGGAGGTATCACATCTGGTTTCTTACCTGCACAGCCAAAGGATCAGAAGGGTCCACAACCACTGCACTTTTGGAGCCAGTATCAACCACAAGATAGCTGTAATTATCAGACAGGACAGGGATGGGAAGGATCTTCAAACCTGGGAAAACAGACAAGAAAGCAAAGAAGGAAGCAAAGGAGGAAAATGAGCCCAGAAAACCTTCCACTAAACCTGCAATATCTATATTGCTATTTGGAACTATATTTTGTTGGCCACCTTGAATAATTGTTTAAAAGAGAATTATTTTAAAAGGTAATGAGACATTACAATCAGAGGAAACAAAAATGATTTTAAAAGATAGGCCTATGCAGCCCAGCAGCTTTCTGGGTCTTAGGAGAAAAGTGGGTTCCTTGATTATTCTTGTCTAATGAGCAATGGAGAGAAATGCTCAGTAATTTCAACCAGGGTGCTGGGGGCATAGAAGTTCAAGTACAGTGATCTTGCTGTTATCCTCCATCAAACGTGCTGCAATCTCAGCTGATCTCAAAGATCAAACTGCGAAACTGTCTGGTGTCCTCCTCAAGGTTTCTGACAAAGTCAAATTTGTAGAATTTTGCACTTGTATAAAACGTCTTGTCTGTACAAACTGTTTGCCCAGTTCAGGAGCATTAGTATGAGTATGACTGAATCCCAAACATATAGACCTAATTTGACTCATTCATTCATTCTGGGCCACCTCAAGAAGTTCATTTCCATGATGGGATTTCTTCATTATCCAGAATCCAGTTACTACTACTCCTTCTCAAAATTCACTGTCCAGAAGGTTAAATCAAACAATTTGCCTCAAAACAATGCGGTGGGTACATCTATCCAAAATAAATGGAAAAAGCCAAGCTCTCACCATTGAACTCCACAGTCTGAGGAATAGAGTGTCCTTGGGGATAACGCTGGCGTGCCTTCTTCACCTGCCGCTTGTATAACAGGTAGCCCAGCCGGGTGTGGGCATAGAGATTATAGCTGAGGAACCAGAGAGGCAAGTCAGAACAAGTTCATAAACAAAGACTTTGCTACAGTATATTCCTGCGGATGATACTTAACAAAGCAGAGAGAGATGAATAGCCACCACTAGAGTTGCTGAACCATCCAAAGCAGACAACGGAAAGCAGAGGTACAGGTAATTAAAAGAGACCTACATTATCATCTAGACGCCAGTATTCTAGGAATAAACAGGTATGCACCCTCAAGCTGTTAAAACTACACAAAGATGCCAGAAAACTCAAATTATACAAGTGTACACCCAACTTTTTATTTCTTTGACTGATGTTTATTTTGTCTTGTCTGCAGGTTTCTGAGGATATTAATTAAGAAAGACTGAGAGCTGCAATAAGTCTTGTACGTTGCTCTCGTAAAAATACATTTGCAAAGTGTTAACACAGCTAGTTTAAAGGCTGGTTTAAAAGACAGCCTACTGAACAGATGCTTTTCTGATTTAAAAAAAAAGAAAAGAAGAAAGTGGAAATGGAAAAAATGTTGGGTTTTGACCCTTAGACAAAAAATACTGGAAAAAAAACATGTGCAGTAACTAAACTCAGAATAAATCACAGCAGTCTAGAGAAAATAGCTTTTCAGGCCAACTGCAGCCAAGACATTCCCCCAATTCAGTGTTCCCCTCTGGAGAATTCTTGATGGAGAGAGGAATCCTTAATTGCCCCTCACACATTACTATATCGTCCTGAAATCTCAAACTCTTTGCAATTGATTCACATTCCTCATTTAATGGCGACTCATTGAGTGACTGTTCAAACTTATGATGGCACTGACAAGTGTATTTATGACCAGTTCTTATAATTGTGGCCATTGCAGTGTCTCTTTGTGGTCATGGGATGATAATCCTGGCACTCAATGACTAGCTCACAATTATGAAGTTGCAGTGTGCTGTGGTCACAACATCACCATCTGTGACTTTCACTGCTGCTTTCTGATAAGTCAAGTCCATGGGGAAGCCAGCAGGAGGTCACAAGTGGCAAAGACATGACATTTCACTTAATGATGGTGTGGGATCCACTTAACAACAGCAACTAGAAGTGCCAGAACTTCTGACACTAAGCAGTGTAGTCATGTGCTATCACATCTTCTAACTGCATCCCTTAGCCAACAGAAATTATAGTACTAATGGTTAACCAAGGACTAACTACATGTACGTCTCATTCCTAAAGGCTCCTCATCAGTCCAAAAACTTCTGGAGAAAACTATGGAATCAGCATCAAGCCAAGGTTTTCTGTAGCAATTTGTGGTGGGTGCTGCCAAAGATGGGGATTCCAGTGAGAATTGGGGGTGGGGAGGAAATGAGCTCAGAGAACCTCTGTGAGAAAAGACTGGGAACACATAGGAAACAGGAAAACTGATTGTGAACTCCAGCTTGTTGACATGAAGGTAGATCTTGTTTGGAATAAAATTCCACATCTCGCTCAAAGCAGCTGTACCATGCCAATAAAAACTGATCCCACAAGCTGCATGTCAAAGCTACATGCATCATACAGCACAATACACTAGCCTTAAAATGCACTGGACTACAAGCTAGCCCAAGCTCAGTGTGGATGATGGCTTATAATCCAATACTTCTGTAGGAAGTTAGCACCCACCCCTCTCCTAGAAAAATGAAATATTCTAGGAAATATTAAAAAGGCAAAATATTTCCCCTAAAAGAGAAGTAGAAACTCAGAGAGGCAGAAACTAACACCCCCCCCTTTTGTTAATGGGTCATTAAGGCCTGGGCCATTCTACATAACAAAGATCTACCTCCTTCCGGCAGAGCCATTTAATTGCCTTTCCTTGCACCACCCATCAAGTTTCAACCAAACTTAGCACACAGACAACCTACAAAGCTAGCTATGACCTCTGACAGCAACCAATCAGGATGCTCTTCCCTTGCCCCAGGAAGTTCAAAGCCCAGAGAGGGCATAAAACTTAGGTGCTCTCAGCATCTCTTCCCTTTTCTTCGCCCAAGAGCTCCAAGGCATCTGATCCTGTTCATCAATAAACCTTCTTTCCAAGCAACTTCCATAATTCCAGTGTCTTTTTCCCCACTTGGAAATGAACCCAGAAGGATATTTCTTCCAACACTTCTACAAGTCTTGCAACACAAGCACAGGGCTGCTTGTATTAAAAGTGGCTGAGGAGGTTTCAAAAACGTTAGATTCATAAAAGTTTGAAAGTGAGCCAACTTTTCTCCGAAGGTGCCCCCACTCCACAGTCATTTCCCGGAAGATTGAGCAGCCTCTAAGCTGAGTCCACAATAACTTTCTTCAACAAAGCAACATCTGAGAATCCAGTTTTCCTGTTGTTATCAGCTGCAGCATATGCATGGTTGAGCCTTCAGATTAAACTTGCAATCAAACAGTATACAAAGGGGTTTTTTTTTTTTAAAGTTTTTCTGGGACAGCAGGCCCACACAAACTCAAAATGGGACAGTGAAGCCACACATACAAGAGACCTTCTTTCCCTGCAGGAGTGAAATCATTTTATCCAAAATGTCTGGGCTTAAACCAAGAGTCTCTGAAGGAAAAAATCTAAAATCTTGCAGTTAGTCAGCAGTGCCTTAACTAGGATCCTCAAGAATAGGAAGCCAAGGGCCACTGTGAAGCCCCCAAAAGACACAACTGTAGCAATAAACATCCCAATCTGGTCCCTTGGTATCACAGTCAAAAAGTATTTCGGAGACCCGTTTTCCATACATTTCTTTTTTCTGCGCTTGCAGGCTAATCTTAATTCCACAGAGATTTCATCATTTTCAAATCTAACTGTATACATTCTCTCAATAGGCATAGCAATTCTGTATCTGATCCCCATATTGTGCATATAGGCAAGACTGAGGCGAGGCAACGTGCCCAGGCCATCTAGTAGATGTATGGCCAAGGTTCCCCAATTTAGCCTTGGGGTTATAATACACTTGCTTCTCACCATGCAGACAAGCTAGTCTAACTTGCAGTTCAATCAGGTTATCACAGTATAAGCTTCCTGTAGCAAGTAGTAACACTATCCAAAACAAATAAATACAAACACACCCTTTGTTTCTGAGAGTTCTGTAGCCAGGAAGAAGTTAAAAAAACACTTTGCACTCACCCCCCCTCAAAAGCTTATTAATTCCTTGGAGTTTCCTCATTTCTGGGGATTTCTCTTCATTTACTAAAAAGCCCAGACGGCTGATTTACGGGAAGGATGTGATAGAAGAAAAAGGAGGAAGAAACCAAATGCACCCAGGGGATACACAGGCAATGGAAGGAACCAAGTGAAGGAGATAGGCAGTGGTATGATAGAGGCCACCTGTAGGAATGGTGAAGAATAAAATAGTGGATAAGGAGCCCAGACAACAGATAAGGAAAAGATCACATGCATTCAATGGGAAAAACAGGGGAAAGAAAACTGGGATGGGATATCTTGCTCATTCTTGCAATAGTTCTAAATGGTATAATCTTTTGTTACTTTTTAAACAAAAAGAGCTTATACAGGTAGTTCTCTACTTACAACAGTTTGTTTAGTGACTGTTACAATGTGTTCTGACCCAAGCCTTGTTCAAATTAAACACAAACTGTGTATAAAAGCACACCTTTTTAAATGCGGCGCTGGGAATTCAGTGCATTCCCAGCCAAAAGACATTTAAACCTAATTGTCCGATATCAAAAGCAAGCCCTTTCAAGGTTGCAAAAGGCTGCCAAGAACAGAAGACTACTGATTAAATATCCACCAACAGAAGTTTCAAAAACAAACCAGAGTAAGCAGGGCTTCAATGAGGACTCTGAAGAACTTCTTTGCTTCCTGCAAAGAGCACCTCCCTGAGGGCTGGTTTTTATCCCTTATGGGAGGGGCCATCACCTTCCAGCCTTACTCCTGAGTCACCCTTGCTGCTTCAGCTGCTCTTTCCTTTGAGCAGCCCTGCGCACATGCTCACTGGGCACAGGCTCCCTGGGGTCTTCTGCATCACTGCTGCCAGACTCCCCAAGCTCCAAAGGCAGCACCCCACTCTCCGATAGTGCTGGTCCTATCCCTGCATCACACGCAGGCCACTCATCCGAGTCCTTGCTATCAGAGACCTCTGCTGTCCGCACCTGCTGCCGGCAAACCACAACACAACGGCACTGAAAAAAGTGGCTTATGACCATTTTTCACACCTACAACCATTGCAGCATCCCCATGGTCACATGATTTACATTCAAATGCTTAGCCACTGGTTCATATTTACGGCCAGTGCAATGTCCTGGGGTCATGTGGTCAGCTTTTGTGACCTTCTGCCAAGCAAAGCCAATGGGGAAAACAGATTCACTTAACCACCGTATTACTAACTTAACAACTACAGTGATTCTTTTGACAAATGTGGCAAGAAAAGTCATAAAATGGGGCAAAACTGACTTAACAAATTTCTCACTTAGCAACAAAAAATTTGGGCTCAATTGTGGTTGTAAGTCAAAGACTACCATTTCTCATGGGGGAAAAACAAACACAGATTTCATTCCGTGCTACATCCAGTCAATCATGCAAATCTTATCCCATGAAAACATGCAGCACATTCTTTTTAGTTTTTATTACTAGGCTCTTCTATAGCTGTTTAGGAAAGCTAAGTACTTCCAAGCGATATTAAATGGACACATGGTCTGAATATTCTGCTCAAAATGAATATCATCTTTTCTTTGAATGGACAGGAACTTTTAATTTGGTGGAAAGCAAGGCTGAACTTTTTAATATTACGTTGATAAAAGTATTACAGGGGATCACAATGATGTTAAGAAAAGGGATTTAAGTATAACATTCAAAAGGTTTCAGAAACACTCTTTCAGATTACTTATTTATAAAATGAAGGCTCCTGTTTGTACTATGAAGGCCCTATAAGAGCTGAGCAGCTGATAGAAAATATGTCAGGCCACCAGAGCAGAGGAAAATAAACACAAAATCATTAAGATTCAAATAGGTATAGTTGTTCTACAGGATTACATTTCTTGACTAATAACACATCTTAAGTTACTTTTCCTCAACCAGATGAACTTGAGAAGTGCTAAATTGTTATTCTAAACATTCCCAGGGAGAATAGCCAGCATGTGAGAAGATGGGTGTCGCAATACAACATTACTGGAGAGAATACTGGATAGGACTAGCCCTAAAATACCCTTCATGACAGCAATATGCTACAATGCAATCAAATGGATATACAATCAGATTCCATGCACTCTGCAAACAGCCAATATCAAGAGGATATTAACAAAAAAAAACCAAACCTTTTCTTCTAAGCAAAAGGAACAATTGTTCAAATGCACTCAATGAACCAGAAAAGAAATCTGTTCTCTAGAGGAACAGAGGAGGGAGCGACTGGCAAACTACTTAGTAAACCAACACTTATATAAAGAAAAAACAGCTGGTTTGTTTATGATACCATGTGTAGCTGCTGCTTTTAAGCTGTGTTTTTTATGCCGGCCTGTAGAAACAACTCTGCATCCAAAGTAATGGTCAGATAAGCAGGCACCAGACTGACCTGTCAATAGACAAAGTCGAAAGTACAGATGACCGCTCTTAGGAAGAACACACCCATTGCAGGAATTTTTATGCACATAGAAGACAACTCCCCAAATTAGCATAGAACTGAAATACAGGTAGTCCTCAACTTACAACAGTTCATTCAGTGATCATTCAAAGTTACAACAGCAGGGGGAAAAGTGACATGATCACTTTTCACACTTATGACTGTTGCGTGGTCAAGTGATCAAAATTCAGATGCTTGTTTTTGTGGTTCGCCGCAGCAGGTGCGGACGGCTGAGGTCTCGGAGAGCGAGGACTCAGATGAGGGGACTGCGTGTGATGCAAGGATGGGGGCAGGAACATCAGAGAGTGGAATGCTGCCTTCGGAGATTGTAGAGGCTGGCAGCAGTGATGAAGAGGTCCCCGAGGAGCCCGTGCCCAGTGTGCGTGCGTGCAGGGCTGCTCAAAGGAAAGAGCAGCTGCAGCAGCACGAGTGATGCGGGAGTAAGGCTGCAAGGTAATGGCCCCTCCCTTAAAGAGATAAAAGCCAGCTGAGAAACGGAGTTCTTTGCAGGAAGCAAATAAGTTTTTGCACTCAAGCCTTGTGGACGTTCGAATATCTTGGTTGGCGTTAGGAGACTCTTCGTGTTTGAAATATTTCTTAGTAATTTTATCTAGTGTTCTTGGCAAGTTTGCACAACCTTGGCAAGGCTCGTTCTTATCAGAGACAATTAGTTTGAGAAACAGCCTTTTAACTGTGAAGGAACGAAATTCGTAAAGAATCATTAAAATCATTTGCTGTTACCTCTGTTTCCTGTTTGTTTCCTTGGAACAAGGTTTGGATCAGAACAGCTTGGCAACTGACTCATATCTATGACCGTTACAGTGTTCCAGAGTCATGAGATCACATTTTGAGACCTTCTGACAAGCAAAGTCAAAGTCCAATTCACTTAACAGCTGTGTTACTAACTTAACAACTGCAGTGATTCATTTACCGTATATACTCGAGTATAAGTCGACCCGAATATAAGCCGAGGCACCTAATTTTACACAAAAAAACTGGGAAAACTTATTGACTTCGAGTATAAGCCGAGGTGGGAAATGCAGCAGCTACTGGTAAATTTCAAAAATAAAAATAATTAATTTGGGAAATGATCTCACTATCTCACGTCGCCTCGAGAAGGGAAAGGCAAAGCGCTTTTTGCCTTTCCCTTCCCGGCTGGGCTGTTGGGAGTTGGTGCCGCCGGTGCAGCCCCAGTCCCGCGTCACCTCAGGAAGGGAAAGGCCACGGCTTGGAAGGCCGCCGCTGGAGCGAAGCTGGGCGAGCAGCCGCTGCGCTTAGCATCGGATCGGGCGCGCCGGACGGTTCCGACCGAGCCCCGAGCGTCGTCTTTGGCGCCGCCCAGCGCCGCGGGAGCTCCCTGTACCAGGAGAAGGGGAAGACCCCGGGGCGGGGCAGGGAGAGGAGCTTCTCCCGCCCGCCTCTTTCCGCGCCCACCGGTGTCCCCGCAGGACGACCCCCCCCCGCAGTCGCCGCCGCTTGAAAGAGACGGGCCGGGGTGGGTAGAAAGCGCGCCGGGCGCCTTGGAGGTTCCGCGTTCGCCTGTCTGCCCGCGGATGTCAGCGGAGCTTTGCCGCTGCTTCGTCCGGGGTCTCTGGGCAAACACGCCCACCCGAGCGGGGCTTGTCGCCTCCGGCACGCAACGCAGCGCTGCCCTCGGATTCCCTGTCCGGTTGCCCCCTTTTGAGGGCGATGGCAGTAAACTGTTCCCGTAGCAGCGGCTGCTCCTCTTTCCCCGGCTGGGCTGGTGAACGAGACTTCGCAGAGTTAAGACTGTATGGACTGTATGGATTCAATCTGGATTGGGATTAAAATGATTCTAGATTTACTAAACCCCAGTTACTTCTTCCTGGCCTGTCCCCTTGTTGGAGCCAACAGTGGTTTATGGTTCACTAAACCTTGGGGTACTTAGTGGGGTGTTCTGCTGAACTGTGACTGAAGCAGGCCAGTTACTTCTGCCCGGAGCACCAAGGAAAGTATCAGGATGCGGCCCAGGACCTGCATTTCAGGGGGCTCCCTTGGCCCTGATTAAAAAGCCAGATCTGAGCTGTGTTCAGACCAGCCTTTGCACCTCGCCCTCTCTTTGGTGGGAACTACTAGGTTCTCCGAGGAGGGTGGGGGCTGTTTTTGGCTCTGAATGTTATCACAACTTCACGTGGGTTCTGTCCTCCTTCAGGGCGGTCTGAATCAACCCGCCAGGCCAGAGTTGTAATTTGTTGCCTGGCTTCCTGCAATCACAACTACCCCACTACTCCAGGGTCAGATGGAGCAGAGACCTCATCAGGCTGGCCTCTCTCCCCCTTCTCAAGAGCCTGGAAGCTCTTCATGACCTTCATGTGCAGCCTGGAAGAATGAATGACTTCCAAAGCTCTGGACTCCATCAGGCCCCTGTCAGGCGCAAGTCCCAAATGGGGGTCAGGGTGTCCCTTCTCGGGAGGGGCGTGAGATTGCACAAGAAGCAGGAAAGAATCCCATAACAGCTCCTGCGTAGTCACGTGTTCCCTTTTCCCCACCCTGGTGCTCCTCTCAGGTTTGCTAAAAACAAAACCACCCAGGTGACCCTCCTGCCTTCTGGAGGGCAGAGTCGGCAGAGTCCAGAGGGGAGCGCGGCGACCGTCCGGCTGGCAGGTGGGACTGCGAGCATTTGGGGGATTTGGCTGCCTCAGGACCCGCATCCCCTGCTCTCCTCGAGGGAAGCGCGTCTTTCGCTCTGTGGCGGAGGAACCAGCCGGCAAGGCAACCAGGGCGCCTCAGGCGTATCAGCGAGAGGGACGAATTCACGGCCGGAAGGCCGGACCGGAGCCCCCTCCCCCAGCCCCTCCGGGCAGAGGGGCCGCCTCCCTGGGACCAGCCGCTCCGGTGGAGAGAATTGCTGAGCCGAAGGTGCCCTGCGAAGCCTCGTTCACCAGCCCAGCCGGGAAAGAGGAGCAGCCGCTGCTACGGAACAGTTTACTGCCATCGCCCTCAAAAGGGGGGCAACCGGACAGGGAATCCGAGGGCAGCGCTCGTTGCGTGCCGGAGCGACAAGCCCCGCTCGGGTGGACGTGTTTGCCCAGAGACCCCGGACGAAGCAGCGGCAAAGCTCCGCTGACATCCGCGGGCAGACAGGCGAACGCGGGACCTTCTCCTCCAAGGCGCCCGGCGCCTTTCTACCCACCCCGGCCCGTCTCTTTCAAGCGGCGGCGACTGCGGGCGGGGGTCGTCCCTGCGGGGACACCGGTGGGCGCGGAAAGAGGGGCAGGCGGGAGAAGCTCCTCTCCTGCCCCACCCGGGGTCTTCCCTTCTCCCGGTACAGGGAGCTCCGCGGCGCTGGGCGGGCGCCAAAGACGACGCTCGGGGCTCGGTCGGAACCATCCGGCGCGCCCGATCCGATGCTAGCGCAGCGCTGCGCACAGCTTCGCTCCAGCGGCGGCCTTCAAGCCGTGGCCTTTCCCTTCCTGAGGCGACGCGGACTGGGGCCGCACCGGCAGCAGCAACTCCCAACAGCCCCAGCCGGAAGGGAAAGGAAAAAGCGCTTTGCCTTTCCCTTCCCGAGGCGGCGCGGACTGGGGCCGCTCCGGCGGCAGCGACTCCCAACAGCCCCAGCCGGGAAGGGAAAGGCAAAAAGCGCTTTGCCTTCCCTTCCCGAGGCGGCGGACTGGGGCCGCCCGGCGGCAGCGACTCCACACCATTTTTTTTCAGAGGGAATCTGACTCGAGTATAAGCCGGGGATTTTTTCAGCACAAAAATGGGCTGAAAAACTCGGCTTATACTCGAGTATATACAGTAACAACTGTGGTAAAATTCACTTAACAAGTGTCTCACTTAGCAACATAAATTTTGGGCTCAATTGTGATCGTAAGTCGAGGACTACCTGTACAGATAATTCTGCTTGAATAGCTAAACCCATCTCCATTTGGTTTCCAACAATTATCTATAAAGCAAGCAGACAGGAATCTGAATGCAGAGGTGACAGCTTCCTAAACTGCATGTAGAGCATGGTACCACAGTGTTTAAAATGCAGTGCTGCAGGCTAATTCAGCTCACTGCCAGCAGTTTGATCCTCACCGGCTCAAGGTTTACTCAGCCTTCCATCCTTCCAAGGTGGTAAAATGAGGACTCAGATTGTTGGGGGCAGCATGCTGACTCTGTAAACCATTTAGAAAGGGCTGCAAAGCACTGTGAAGCAGTATATAAGTCTAAGTGCTATTGCTGCTATTGCTAGTTTAATTTATTGGCTTCTTGTTTTCTTTCCTTCTCACTTTATACATATTAAAAAAAGGAATCTCACTCTGCATGAAAAAAAAACAACCATGACTCAACAATATATCTGACATCTCCCTTTTCATTAAACCAGAGGATTAAGGATGGAGATTTGACTAAGATTATGCCTTAAATCAAAGCCAGATTCCTAATCTCCTGAAAATTATCCTCAGAATCATAACTTGGTGGCAGCCTTTGCTCACTTAGACTGATCTTGAAAAAGCTAAGCAAATAAGATACTTGGATAGGAGACCTATAAGAGCTCCTAGGGCTGTAGGAAGTCAAGGAATACTGAAAGCAGTGGCAAATCATTCCCATCTTATTGCCAAAATCACTAGGAGTCAAGATCGATTCAAGGGTAACTTGACCATAGTATGGATAAAATGCTACCTGAAAACTTCATACATACTACTCATATTTCAGGAATGTCTACAGAGATGCTCAATCATCCAGGCCTTGGTTGTTCCGAAGGTACTTTTCCAAAAGGCAACTGGACTTTCTTGGTTTTTTCCTTTGAAAACGTTTCATTATGGGAATATGAAAAAGTTCACATTCTGGACAAAGAGGGCCGCTAGCTTGAAAGAGGGGTCAAAGAGGCCATCTGTGTTAAAACTGAACAGCCCCTCCCTCAACAGAGGGGAGGGATAT
Source organism: Notechis scutatus (assembly GCF_049901735.1). Taxonomy (NCBI): domain Eukaryota; kingdom Metazoa; phylum Chordata; class Lepidosauria; order Squamata; family Elapidae; genus Notechis; species Notechis scutatus. Next base: position 224,195,510 of record NC_142009.1, read on the forward strand.
GACACCACCTATCTCCTGTCTACAAACACTGCCCTTTCAGCAGTTCCAATAAGATTCCACACGTTTACACTCTGATTTGGGTGACTTTGAGGACACAGATAAACCACCAAGTGGCCTCAACTACTCACAGAGAGCTAACTACCCATCCTCAAGAGTGCTAAGGACCAGATGACTTCAAAGACTATAAATATTATCATTCCCCTCCAGTCAGGTAGAACTGAAGAAGCTTCTTGGACAAGAAGCAAAACTTTTGTCTGTTGACAAAAGCACCTTTAGGACATATTGAAGGAAGGAAGGGAGGGAGGGAGGGAGGAGACAGACAGAATGCAAACATGTAAGCAAACTACCCATACAGTAACATAAAATTTCAACCGAATTAGAATACAAGAAATTTCTTCTTCGCAAATTTGCTTCTGTAAGATCTGCAGCCAATCTCAGAGTAGGGACTTTTGAAAGAAGAGGAAAAATGGCTGGAAAAGGTTTGGGAGATTTTTCTCTCACCAATTCTCAAAAAGACATTGTAGATGCACTTGCCTGTGTTGGAAGAGCCAGGGACAAAAGAGAATTCTGTGTTAGGAATGTAAGCGTCTTTCCAAAAATAATTCCTGACTTCCTCCTCTTTGTTCCCAGCAGGATCTGGCACTCTCCCTTAAAAGCTAAAAGCTCTGTTCGGTCTTTAGTGAGTTGTGTATCTCCAACCATCTCCATTCTCAAATGTCTTGTCTTTAGTAATGGATGGGTGAAGGCAAGCACTTAGGGGTTAGGGGATTTTGGGGCAGTATTCCAAATTCCTGATGGCTCATGCATCTATTATTTCACCTATTGGAAACCGGTTATGGTTCTAAGGCCTAATCTGTCACCATCTACTCAAGGCAATAACCTTTTTAATCTCAAAAGATGGGGGAGAGGATTTTGAAGAACTATTATTAGAAAACATAAATGCCCCCTTTCTCTATATCACACGCACAATACATCGCATGCAGCACGGTTTGCAAGGCTTTTTCTTCCGCAGAGGCCGTGCCCTTTTGTTTTATGTAAGCAAGCATTCTTCTCACTTGCTACTCCTTGGAATATCAGTCTTATCTTGACAGTTTGTGTTTTCTCACCATCTGTTTTCCCTCCTTCAAACTGTGACTGGAATGTATTACACATGGCTCTAAATTCAGCATTAAACTTGGTTCCCATTTATTTATGTTTAGAATGAATACAAGGATCAGAATTAGGAGCTAAATGATGAAGTAATGAAGCATATGCCGGTTTAGAGATTCAAGTCACTGACCAACCATTTACTATCTGTATGATTAACACAATGATTTTATGGGACTTTTTAAAGCAGGTTTCTCCAGCTCCACTTGGAAGTATTAAGGGGTCGGCCCAGTCCTTTTTTAAAAAATATATACAAAGCATATGATCTGCCAGGTTCTTCCCTCCCACCCAAGGAGATGCCTGGAAGAGAGGGAAATGCGCATATGCTAAACGGCAAAGAAGCGAGAACAGCACAGTAATACTACTGTTATTCTTTCTTTTGAATGACAGGCATTTCTAGAAAATATGCTCGTCATGATCCAGCTCTTTCAGGAAAAAAAAACCCACCAAAAAGCAACTGCCGTAGGCAAAAAATAAAAATCCCACAAAAGTTGCGCACAGCAGAATCTCGTCCTTTTAAACTGTCGATTTGGGAGGAGGGGAACAGACACGGGTCGTATTCTAGAGCTACCTGCGCAAAGCCACCGATTACGCACGCAGAGAGAAGCTCGGATCCCGATGTTCCTTTGATGCGCAGGCATCCATCGTTCCCAACCAATCCAGCCCCCGCACTAGCTTGCTCCCAGAAGTACCCACGCTTGCGGTACAAGCGCGTCTTTCCTGGCCGCAGAGCAAACGCCGGCAGTTTCTTAAACCGGCTTAAATCGAATCTTTGCCTTTGCAAAGCGTGGCGGTCGGCCTCGTCTCCGCAGGGTCGCTCCTTGGGCAACGCTGCTGTTCCAATCCCACAAACGGGACCCCCAACCCGATCTCCGTGAAGCCTGCAAGCAGCCTCGTGTCCCTAATGACCTATCGTTCCTTTCGCCCATTCTTCCTGCCGAATTCTTCCTCCGCGTTCGTTTTGCAAAAGCCAGTTAATTTCCCCCCCCGCGCAGGCGCACACAAACTCTCCCCCCAAAACACACAATTAGACTGTCCTCTCCCCCGATTGAAGCTGCAAATGCTACCGATATACATCCTTTAGGATCGAAGCAGATGCCCCTCCGAATTCAAAAGCACAAAGCCCTGGAACAATGGACTTAACCTAGCCAGGTTGCAGCCCGAAAGAAACAGAGAGAAAAAATTCGACTCGCGTGTCCCGGCTATTCTAACCAGGCTGCCAAAAAAAATCCGCAGAAAGAACTCTTGGCTGCTATTTAGCGGCCGCCCTGATTTTTGCACTTCAGATCTGGTGGCCTAAGTCCCCCGTCTCAAGCTCCCCCGGTATTCATCCCGCCAAGACCTTTCCAGTTGCAGCAGACCGGGGAGTGCATCCTGTCAGCCCAGGAATGTGCTAAGTCCCAGTAGTAGCCACTACGAAAAAGAGCGCGCCCCCCCGCCTCCCCATCGCTCCGGTCGTCGTCGTCGTCCCCCTCCGACTTACCCAATGCGGAACAGCAGGGGACCCGCCAAAGCCATGGGCATCAGCGGGGAATGCTGCCTATTCTTGCAACGGTAAAAGGCGTAACTCAAGGCCCGGCGACCCGAAACGGCGAGTGCGGTTACCAGAGCCCAAATCCACAGCAACCAAGCCAGCCAAGCCATGCTCCGCGGAGGGGGGGGGGGCGACAAGCCTCCAACCCGCCCCTCTGGCTTTAAAGCAGCCCTCCCATCTCCCGCACGGAACACTCGGGATCCGCCCCCTCGGATCACCGAGGATTTCGCAGCCGAAGCGCGTGGTCGCCCGCTTCTTTTCGCAGCCGCCAGGCGCCGCGATCGCGCAAGTGCGGAGGGATCCACGCTCAACACCGCCCCGGCCGGTTATCCGCAGCATAGGTAGGCCACGATCGAGAGCGTGGCTTGAATTCGCTGGCTTGAAGCTGCCTTTACTTGTGGAGTCAGATCCACGAGAGAGTAGGAGCAGCAGCGGGTGAAGGGTGTAAGTTGCAAGCATGCAAAGAAGCAGGTTGTTTTGCTCCCGTGAGTCTTTGCCAACGCCAACTCCTGGTTGGACTGATGGGAATTGAAGTCCAGACTTTCCAAAGGCTCTCAGACTTCCAGGCCGTGAGGCGTATGGCTTTTGGAAAATGCATATTTTATGTCCTTATAAAAGGCGTTCGTTTCAGCAATTACGAATTCCGATTATAGCAGGTGTCTATAGGACCGATTCATTGCACGAATGCACAAAACTTTAAGTACACTTGATCTTCCCTTCGAAATAAAGCCCCATTGAGGGATCCTTGGTGTTCTTTGAGCTTGGTTGTTGCTTTCTTGGTGACATTACCCAGCACTGATGATGTTACCTAGTGTTGAAAGAAATATCCTTCTGGGTTCAGTTCCAAGTGAGGAAAAAGACACTGGAAACTGCTGGAAGCTGCTTGGGAAGGTTTAATGGTGGACAGGATCACATGGCCTGGGGCTCCAGAGTGAGAAGGAAGAGCTCAATAAAAAAGGGCTGAGGTGCTGAGAGTGCCTGGTTTTATACCCTCTCTTGGGATTTGGATTTGACCTTATATTCTGATTGGTTGTCAGACGCCCATGGGCAACTCTATAGGCTGTCCTGAGTTCCAGGCTTGGTCTAACCTTGCTGGATGATTTATGCCCTAAAGGGCTTTTGGCAATTGTTATAGCTTTACCTGGAGATCTTTCTTAGGTAAAGTATTCTGGCCCAGGCCTTAATGGCCCACCCATTAACAAAGGTGGGGGTGAGATTCTGCTTCTGGGGTGAGTTTCTGCTTCTGAGTTTCTACTCTTTTTAGAGGAAATATTCTGCCTTTTAAATATGTCCTAGGCCAGGGGTCCCCAACCACCGGGCCGCGGTCCGTGGATCACTTTGCACCGGGCCGCAAAGAAAATAAAAATTAAAAATAAAATAAAAATGGCGGCTTTCTTCGCCTTCGGTGAATGCTGCTGGGATCAGGGATCAAGGACACAAATGAAAGAAGGGGAGGGAGGAAGCAACCAAAGCCTGTCCTACTCTCTGGCTCAGTGGCTTCGGTTTCTCCCACCTCGTTCCTCTCAGTCGCTCTCTTGCTTCTCCACCAGCCCAGGAAGAAACTGCTTCAAAGAAGCCGGCAGGGTGGCTTTTCCTGTCGGCGCAGCTCCCGAGCGCCCGTTCACCCCCACCCGCCGCCAATCAATCCAGGTTCAGTCCAGTGCTCCGTTCTGCCTGCCTGCCTGCCTTCGTTTCTGGTTGTTTCGAGCAGCTTCGGCTGAGAATAATAACTATCCGCCTCTTTTACTCAGCGAAGCTGCTCCGAAACAACCAGAAACAAAGGCAGGCAGAACGGAGCACTGGATTGAACCGCGGGCGGTGGGGTGGGGGTGAACGGGCGCTTCGGAAGAGCTGCGCCAACAGGAAAAGCCACCCTGCCGGCTTCTTTGAAGCAGTTTCTTCCTGGGCTGGTGGAGGAGCGAGAGAGCGACTGAGAGAGGAACGAGGCAGACACCTGAGGGATGAGGCTGAGGGAGGGAGGGAGACACCTGAGGGATGAGGCTGAGGGAGGCAGGGCCAAGAGGCGGGGCTTCTCAGCCGTCCTGTAGGGACTTGTCCTGAGCCGCGGAGACAGCCGTGGGCCGCCGCCGCCCAGCGCTCAGTTTTGAAGGCGCTCCTCAGCCAGGCGCAGTTCCTGAATCTGCAGCTGAAACCCTCCGTTTTAAATGTCCCAATAGAAGAGAATATCTGTCGCTCAGGGTTGCAATGAGGAGGCATTGGCGCTCCCTGAACTTGGTGGTTTGCTGGCAGACGTTTTATTACCCGACTAGGTAACAACATCAGATGTTACCTAGTCAGGTAATGAAACGTCTACAAGCAAACCACCAAACTCGGACTCCTCCCCCCCCCGGTCCTTGAAAAAGTGTTTCTGCGTGAAACTGGCCCCTGGTACAAAAAAGGTTGGTGACCACTGTCCTAGGCTATTTCAATTTTTCTAGGAGCGGGGTGGGTGCTAACTTCCTACACTAGTTTGAGTAACAAAACGCCTGCAAGAAAACAAGCAAGCTCAGCACCAAGAACCCCCTCATATCAACCCTGAGCTACAAATATTCTCCTTTATTAAGCCCCACTGAATTCAGCATTATTTTTTTTCTTAGGATTGAGTAGTTTCATCTCATTCAGGCAACTTTCATTTTCTTAACTGATAAACAAGCATACAAGTGCATTCTGCCTCACTTGGGGTATTTTAATTTTGAAATGCATATGTGAACAATGGCATCTGATGAATATTGCAAGCATCTGACGTGAAGTTTTGTTTAGGAGCATGTAAAAGGGTGTTTTAAATATGTAGAATTTGTTTCAAGGTTGTGCTTTTGGCCAATTTTAAGTTTCTTAATCAGCTGGGTTTATTTCTGAAACACGTATGTACTGTATATATGTATGATCAAGCTGCTATTTCAAAGGCTATTTAGAAACAGACCATTCATCCCTCTACTCTTTGCTGCTCTTTATCTCAGGGCATCTTAGTGTTGTTATAGGAAGGTGCATTGTGGATCCAACCTGGTGGAAAGGAGAAGTCTGAATATTAAGGAACCCAAAGAAAAGTAATTATTGGAAGGTAAAATTGCACTTACACATACATTAATATTGCCAAATATATCTAAATGTAGGTTTGTATTGTAATTTTTCCCAGTCACCTACATGCCAATTGAAAAGTACGGCTTTATAAATTGGACATTTCCAAAATGTTTTTAGACTTCTTGTCTGATAATTTTTCCTGCATACTTGATTGCTACTGCAGTTCTTTGAAGCACAGAACTGGAACAATCTTGGGGTAACAAAGAGCCACTGTAATGATGGGAAACATTTCAGCTTTATTTCAATATGTATTACTAATACTGTGTAGTATACTATACTATAAAACATATTCAATCCACACGCATTTCCACAGCGATGCATTGAATTTTGTAATATCAATACTTATCTCTCTATTGCAAAAGAGGGATCTGTGCTATATGAGTCACAAAATTCTAGGAGCAGAGTAGTTGTGTGATGTTTGTTGCATTAGCTTGCGGAGTTAATTTCTAAGTGATTGTGATACACACAGCCTTTTTTTTTCTTCAGCTCTTTTTAAGAATACAATGCATATTTCTGATAATTGTTCTTCGTCCTTCCCTCCCCTCCCCCCCAATATTCAGTAGGGTTCATTGAAATGATGTTCTTCATAGTCATCCTTTGAATTTATCAAGAAACTCAGAAAACTTTAAGAGAGAACAAATTCCATGCTGGTGAGCAAAGCAGGACTTTCTGGGAAGTGCAGAATTTAGTTGCAGGCTAGTGGACCGCCCCTCCATTCCTCTTCCACCAGTATCATACACTAACAAGGTTTCTTTTTACTAGCCTGCTAAAAATCTGAATTTCCAAGCATATTGCAGATAACTGGGCTTCCTCTGCTTTATGGCAATCATGGGAATTCAAACTGCATTAGCCTCCTCAAAATCCACATTAAAAATAGAAGTCCATTGAGTTTTGCACATTTCATCCTAGATTCTGTTCAGTATTTTAACTCTGTTTTGTATTTCTCTAGAGGGAAAGGCAAAAAAGTCAAGCCACTGGCTGCTGGAAATTTTCTCAGTTTTTGCATATATCATACATGTGATACATCTAAAGAAAAAGGTCAGCTTCAATCAAATGGTTGCAGACACCACTTTCACTTTTTTGATGGTCTCCCTACTGATCTTTCACACTTCTGTCCTTTCTTCCTCTTCTCTTGGTTATTTTTGCCATCCTCAGATACCCTACAGTGCCCCCAAGCCTAGCCAGATGCTAGAGATCCTTTCTCATTTTCCATAGAAACAGCTGAGAGGGGACTTCCAGTTTGAAGGGCTTCGGTGACAGGCAGGAATCCATGATCGTGCACGGTTTCTGCCTGGGCTCGCCTCTGGAGCGCCCCGATCCGGCTGGTTTCGGGGCTAAGCCACCCCGTAGAGGTGATGAAGAGGGGGGAGACTGCCAGCAGGGTCGAGGAGTGCCGCATCTCTCCTCCTCAGCTGGCCATTACTCCCTTTCCCGAAGGCGGTAGGAGCGGTGGTCAGAAATGGCCACCTCAAAGAAGCACTCAACCGACAAAGAAAGTGCAGGAGGAAGATAAGGAGTGAAAGTTTTGGCTGACCGGGTTAAAAAGCAACAACTAAGGTACCCTGGAATTTAAATTTTATAAAAGATAACATCGCTCCCAAAGAAGAGTCGGAAGCAGCGAAAGAAAGTGAAAAGGGAAAGTTGTTTTTTTCTTCTCTCTCCTTCCTTACATTGACAACTAAGAGATCTGAATAAGAAATTGGAAAAATCCGCTTTGGCATCAATAGGCAATTAAGCTGAAAATATAATTAAATGCCAAAGGGACAATAAAGATTTTTGGATACTAAAATTTTTTTTTCTATAAGCAGGAAGGGAGAGGAAAAGAATAAGGGCAGGATCTGGAGGGAGGAGACTGCCTGGACTTCAAAAGAATCTAATGTAAAATCTCTATAAGACTTCTAAAAGATACATTTTAACTGGAACTTTGCAACTAAATAGTAACCCCAGGAAGAGAAAGTGAAAAAAGAAGAAAGTGTAAAAAGAAACAGCTTGTGTGTATTTGGATTGCTTGGTGACTTTTGGATTTTTGGTTATTATATTTGAATGACTAAAAACAATTGGGTGGTTGTTTATTTTTTTTTACAATGGCATCACTTCTGGATGAATTGAAAATGGAACTTAAAAAATATAAAGAAGATGCACAAGAAGGGAAGGGCTCTTTTGGCTTCGTTTTTCAATTCCTAGAAATGGAGATCTGTAACTATGAGAAACAACAAGAAAAGACTGCACAACAAGAAGATTGGGACAAAGAAGAAGCCATCTTTAATGAACAAGTAATCCTATGTGGGGAAGAAAAAGGAAAGGGGGGAAAGAGAATGGAGAATTTAAGACTTAAAAAAACAGCCAAAAAAGGGAAAAATAATTTGAAAAGTGGATGTAATGTTGGAAAGCAACAGAAAAGGGGAATACAGAAGAGGGAAATGGAGGTGAAGAGACAGGGGTGTAAAATGGGGAGAGAGAAGAGAGGGAAGAAGGAAAGGAAGAGAAGTTACAAAGGTTTGGAGCAAGATGTAAAGAAACAGGACCTATTTGGAGATAATGGGTGAAAATCTAACTGCAAAAGGGATTCTGTGAAGGTACATAAGATTGTATTGTTATATTTGTAATAGAAATAATGTTAGAAAATTGGAAACAACATATGATTAAAAAGAGGGATAAAATAGTTAGTGTAATTTAGTGAAACATTTGTGAATAAAATAAATGAAATAAAATAAATGAGAAAATTGAATTAGGAAGGAACGGGAACATTTTAATTAGTCAATGTTTTATAAAATATAAGCGAAGGGGTGGGAATTAACTATGGAAAGTTTATAATTGTTCCCATAGAAGTATGATGTTTATTTGAAAAGTAATGTGCAAAATGTTAAGATTTAAATGAATATTAATATTAATGATAGAATTGAATTGGAATGGATTGTTGTTTTAACTATATTATACATTTATAATTTTTTCTTTTTTCAAAAATACAGTGTGTAATTTTAGAATGTACCAAGCAGAATCCGAATGGAAGTTATGTATTATATTAAGTGTTATAATTTTAGGGGAAAGATATAAAGGCGTCATACTCCAATCAGTGATTACAGGAGAAATTTTGTTTAATGAGAAAAGATAGTAGACAGTTGAAACAGGACAGACAAAAAATATAAGTACAATGATTTGAATTGAGATGAAATAAATAAAATAAAATTAAGAAAGTTAAAAGAGGGGAGAAGCTATATAGAAAATGTAGAATAGTAATAAGATATGGAATGGAATATAAAAATGAGCATGAACTTAAATTTGTGCCTGTACGAAGAGATGTAACCTGGGATTATGCTGCTTTCAAAAAAGATGTTTTATGTTTTGTTTGTTTATATTTGTTTTTAAAAACCAATAAAATTTACAAAAAAAAAAAAAGAAACAGCTGAGAGGAAGAATCAACAGCAGGAATGATATCCCCCTTTTAGGCAAAGCCTAAGCAAGTTTAAATCACTTTTGTTTCATGCTCTTGAGAAATTCCTTCCAGGAAGTACCGTGTTTTTCACAAAATAAGGCTGGGCCTTCTTTTTTGACCCCGAAAAAATGGCTAGGCCGTCTTTTCGGGTGACTTAATTCCCCCCGCATCCTCAGCGTGGGTGGGCGGCGACGGCTTGGATGTTGACCTCGGCGTTGGTGGGGCACTTCATATCGGGAGACCTTCCGCCACCGTTGCTTTCCCTTCTCCCATGCTGCCGCGGCGTTTAGAGCAATGCTGCGGCATTTGGCGCAGCCACACACGGCCAGCCAGGGCTCCTCCCTGCAACCAGAGCCCTGCAGAGACACTCGGCTTCAGGCGCTCCTGTCGCTGCCTTCCCTTCGCCTTCGAAGGCAAAGCAAATTCTTTTAAAAACGATGCCCTACTACTGGCATGACAAAGCCTCTGCTGGAGAGGGCAGCCAAACCCCACGTGGGAGGGGAATCTCCTGGGGCCGCAGCACAGGATCGGCCCACCCTGGGAGAAGCGCCCAGCCGCCATCCCTGCCTGGCGCCGGGCAGAGCGCGAAGAGCTTCGCCTGGGGAGCCCAGCATAGCTGACAGGAGGGCCCTTCTGCCCGGCGGCGGAGCTCTCGCCAAGGCAGCGAGCGCCACCCCGCCAGGCCCTCCGCTCATCCCTCCAGGGCCGCGCCAGAGATGTGTGGGCTGGGCAGAGCCGGAAAAGCGAGCCGTGGGTGTGAGCCCGCCCACCAAGCAAATGAGCTGGGCCGACCTGAGCTTGGCTTCCTTCCTAAGTCCCTCCAGCCCGAACCTGAAGGGGCCACCAGGAGAGGCTGCCCAAGGCAGTGATAGCGCCCACCCATCCGCCGACAGGGAGGTGAGGCGACGGCAGCACTTCTTCCCTGGCCGGCGGGTCCGGCGGGTCCGGCGGAGAAAGCCCGAAGCCGCCCGTCCTTTCCACCCCTCGCCCAGCCCGTCCCCCATGCATCTCCAAATGCGCCGGCAGCTCCAAACGCTGCAGCGGCACGGGCATCGGGCAGAGGCACTGACTTGGCGGGGCTCAGCTCAGAGGAGGACGCGGCGCAGGCCGTCGCCTTGCCTCCCTGCTCACGGATGGGTGGGTGCTATCACTCCCTCAGGTGGCCTCTCCTGGTGGCCCCTTTGGGTTCGGGCTGGAGGGACTTGGGAAGGAAGCCAAGCTCGGGTTGGCCCGGCTCTTTCGCTTGGCAGGTGGGCGTGCACCCGTGGCTCGTTTTCCCGGCTCTGCCCAGCCCGCATGGCTCTGGTACGGCCCTGGCGGGATGAGCAGAGGCGCACGCTGTCTTGGCGAGAACTCTGCTGCCGGGCAGGAGGGCCCGCCTGTCAGCTGCGCTGGGCGCCCCAGGCGAAGCTCTTCGCACTCTGCCCGGCGCCAGGCAGGGATGGCGGCTGGGCGCTTCTCCCGGGGTGGGCCGATCCTGCGCTGCGGCCCCGGGAGATTTGCCTCCCCACGTGGGGTTGGGCTGCCCTCTCGGGCAGGGGAGGCTTTGTCGTACTGGTAGTAGGGCGTCATTTTTAAAAGAATTGTCTTTGCCTTCGAATGCGAAGGGAAGGCTGGTGACAGGAGCGCCTGAAGCCGAGTGTCTCCGCCGGGCTCCGGTTGCAGGGAGGAGCCCTGGCTGGCCGCGTGTGGCTGTGCCAAACTGCAGCGTTGCTCTAAATGCCGCGGCAGCATGGGGAGAAGGGAAAGCAATGGTGGTGGAAGGTCTCCTGATACGAAGTGCCCCACCAACGCCAAAGTCAACGCAGGCAGCACCGTATCCGGGTATACAACAAAAGTACTTCCTAACAGCAAGCCCCCCCCCGCCATTCCCCCCCATTTTGCATGTTTAATATAGGCCTTAATTTGGGGGGGAGGGGCTTAATTTGATTTTATGCCAATAAAACATCCTGGGACTTCCTATTGGGGGAGGCCATATTGTTGGAGAAACACGGTATAACTCAGCCAATTCCCATTTAATTCCTCTTTGTGTCCTTTGTCCAAACCAAAGGCATATTCAAGACTTTCTTCTAGCATTATTGTGATGCTGTAATGGCAGTGTCCCTTCAAGTATCTTTCTATGCGGGGCCACCAGATGGTATACCAACCCCACTAGGCTGATATTGAAACTCCCCCCCCCCAAATCAGTGAACAAATTATACACTATCTGTTTATTTTTAAAGAGTGCTTGAATGCCTTGTCTTATTGTCTGGTGCATTGCTTCCTTGAAACGATTCAGGGATGTTTGTTTGCAGCTCGAGGCAGTATACAATTTTAAAAATCCACAATTTAAAAACCCACAGTTTAAGCCCAGCAACCCCTAGCCCCACTAATGATAGCTTTTCCCCAAAGGTTTGGTGTTTCTACTTTGAAGATACAAAGTAAAAAAAGTGCCTTACTTTCTAACTCACATTCTACTTTCTATAATATTTTGTTCCTTTGTTATTATTGTAATGATAAGTTACAATAATACTAGGGCAGAGATTCTGTGAGTTGTCCTTCCATTAATAATGGCAACACTGTTATCATAAATATTGTTTAAGTGAATAGAAGGGTGTGCATAAGCGCACCAATGTGCCTACCATCCCTGTCCTAATGCTCCCTTTTATTCTTATCCATTTCATGTATTAATAATCATGTTTTATACTTATATTTGTTATCTCATACATGTTTAACAAATAAAATGAAATAAAAAATAAACTGAACTACATTTGAAATGGTAGCCTGTAAGTTGTATATAATAGCAGACTTCTCATCGGTTGGATCTTCCTCTGTCAATATTGACTTCCCTAAAGAAATAAACATAATGACCACATATAGGCAAAACAACAGTGGGAGTAAGAGCAAACTTCAACTTCCTGCTGTTAAGTTTTCTTATAGGAAGAAGGCAGGGAGTGTTGAAAATCATGATCACATGTTCGCAGCTGACTGCAGAGGTGCTGCAGCAGCCACAGTTTGCAAATGAAATATAATTGGGATTGTGAATACAATTGTATTAAATACAATTTATTTAATTGTTCACATACATCACAGTATGGGGCATTGCTTCTCAAAGTAATTGCTCTTGAAAGTTCGTATTCAAAAGACTAAGTAACGCCTGTGAAGTATGTTTTTAATTCTACAAATTTTACTAGAATTATTACTACTGAGGTAATCAGTGTCTCTAATTTTTGTGATGCTTTTCCTTTTTCAGATGTTGTCTCTTCTTTTTGCCTAGACACAAAATTTCAGGAAAGTTTAAATTTAACTTTTAAAAAAAGTTGTATTTTTTAAAAATTGTAATTTTAACTTTAGGGTTGATTCCTATATTGTTTTAAATAATATTGTAACATTGTATAAATGCATACATTTTAATTTGACTTAGAATATATAGATATAAATTCTATCTCCTAGTAATCTAGTTTATTCAACAAACCATTATTAAAATAATAGCTTGATATGATCAGGATTCCAAGTGCTGATGATTAGAAACAACTCTGGGATCAGATGAGAAGAAAAAGAATATGGCTAAATAACATCTCTTAACAGTAGGTCTTGTCTTTCACTTAGATTGTGAATTCAACCAATAATAGCTTTATAAACTACAGTTAAACCATGGTTCACCATAATTTGTGCACCCGTCTATTAGTATCACAAACTGCATCCATGCCAACTCTATTTCATAAATGTCATATCCACCTGCCCTCCCTTTGGTAACTTTGAGCTTATTTACAAATACATTTCTAAAAAATATTTGGTTTTGATAGCATTTTGCTTCAAACATAAAACAATGTCAGCTAGATTTTTTCCCCCAAGCTGCTGTTCTTATTTTATTGTTTCTAAATTAGATCTCTTGAAAATTAAACAAGGAACCGCTTCCATGTCTTGATTGTTTGTGCTGAAAGTTAAAGCAAAGTAACAAAAAATAAAATAAACTTTTGGTATTCTGAGTAGTGTGCCTGCCAAAATGTTTATTCCTGTTCTCAGAGATTTAGCTTTATGCATCCTTGCATGAAAAAATTGTCAACTCTGAACAAGATATGTTTCTTTAAGAGGGGGGGAGAGGGAGAAAGAGGAGACTGTTGCTATAGAAACCAGTACATGCGTTGCAACCTCTTTGTAAAAAAGAAAGAAAACACAGATGAGAGCAGGTGATTTGCTTGCAGCAGCGGGGTAGTTTTTCCTCATTTCTTTCAAAGCTCGTTCCCTTTTGGGGAAGAGATATAATAGGTGTTGTAAATAATTGGGATTTATTTATGTATTTAAAAGTTTTGTGTGGTCTTCGATCACTTGGGACCGCTATTGTTGAGTGTAACAGATGAGAACAAGAACTGGGTGTGTGTGTGATGCACAGGACAAAAACCATCTGAATTTTGGAGCCATTCTTTCTGAACTCCTGAATTCACACGTTCATTGTTAAAACTTATCAAGCTGGCACTCACTCTGTGATATTAAGCCATTTATGATTGATGGTAATCCATCCATCTCTACTTCGGGCATAAGGAGATTGTCCGCCAGGAACCGCCAGTTCCACCAGTTTTAAAGTAATTACAGCTTCTTATTTCCTCTCCCTGGATTCATTTCACTCCTAGAATTATCTCTGGATTGGACTCAGATTTGGCCTGCTTTCTATGGAGGTTGATGAGATGGGATGCTTGATTAATGTGCAGTTTCCTTGCCTCTATGTCATTTTCTCAGTTGGCCTGTCTGTTTGTTTTGTTCTGCATTGTTTTTGTGGTTTCTTGTATCGATTTAAGTGTTGTGTTTGTTGATAGTCAAGTCTAAGTTTGGGCATTTCACAGGGCTCTTTCCATTTTTCCAGAATCCCAATTCTATGTATAGAAAGTCATCTATCGTCATATTTTCTCCAGAGTTCTTCAGGGAGAGTCATAGTGTAATCTTGTGTCTGTGAGATGGAGAAAAAAGTAGGTGGTATTAAGGGACTAAAGATAGAAAGCCACCATTGGAGGTTTTAGGCTGGTTTAACTGCCAGATTATTATTATTTTCCCCAAATAATCCTGACAATGGTAGCTTTTTGAAAATTTTGGAAGAAAGCCTTCCACTACATTTCCAGAATGCCCTAAGGAGAGGCAGTGGCTGTCAAATTTTGTAATGTGGATATATTGAGCATTCTTAAATGTTCATGGAGGAGTCTGCCAAAGTCTTATAGGAAGGTCCAAAAAAGTGTAATATTCAGTCATTATATAACATGATTAAAATGGTGTGAATAGTCTTTTCTGAATTTCTGGATTTACTCCATCTAGATTGGAGACCCAGTGGGATGTAGTTATTAAGCCGATAGGCTAGCTATAGGGAGATTGGGATTTCTAGTCCTTCCTTAGGCATGAAAGCCAACTGGGTGACCTTGGGCTGGTCACTCTCTCAGTCCAAGGAAGAAGGCAAGGGCAACTTACTTCTGAAAATAATGCTAAGAACACTGCAGGGATTAATCCAGGCACTCACCAGGAGTCAAAAACTTCCAAAGGCTTTCTTTTACACACACACACACACACAAACACCTACCTTTAGATTTCCATAATTGTTAGATAGGGAGAAGTAAGCACAAAGGGAAAAAATATGTATATTTTTCCTTCTGTTCTTCTATTGTTTGTTATCACTTTACGCAACAAATGCCAAATCTCAATTGACTGTCCCTCCAACTACTTATCTAATGTGCCTACCTAACCACCTGCTTAGTAACCAATTTTTCTGCTTATTTTTTCTGGTATTGGTTTTATTTAATTGTGACTGTGACTCTAGGGTTTGAGCATCTGTCTGTCCGTCTATATACATATGTATGTAAGCATACACTGAATATGAAATTTCAGGATGCACATTTGGCCAAAAATTTTATCTCAATTATGCAACTACCGAACTAATAGTATAATGCACAAATTTGTCTGGATTTGTATTGCTGAAATATTGCAACCTTGTGCATAAGATGGGGAAAATCAAATCTAAAGTCTTATTGGAAACAAAATTCTGTATAATTTCACAATACTATCCTACCCACGTCACCTTCTTTTCCATAAATTTTATTAATGCAGTCTCAGTTACTCTTTCAGGAATTAAGCCTACATCATCTCAACAGCAAGAATGACTTTTTATAAAAGGACTTCTGTGTGCAGAAATAGGGTAAACTGAATTATCCCACTTTCCTCACATAGCAAATGATTATAATTGCAACCAACCCAAGTTACAATATTACTGTTTGGGAATCTTATTTACTTGGATAAAGAGTATTATTACAATTTGCCACTACTAACAAAACCCACCTCTTCTTTTCAGGGCATTACCATTACTGAAAAGGGCATCCTTCCATCAGTTCCAGGTCTCCAAGCTCCCATTTCTCCAGCATGCAAAAAAAGTCAGTAGAAGAGGCAAGAGAAGCTGAACTAACAGAAAGAATCCCAGCTGCCAGCAAGGAAGCAGTGAGTTTCCTTTCCCTCATTGGTGAGTGGCCCTTTAATGTAGGACATGCACAGGTAGTCCAACAGTTCATTTAGTGACTGTTCAAAGTTACGACGACCCTGAAAAATGACCATTTTTCAAACTGAAGACCATTGTGACATCACTGTGGTCACGTGATCAAAATTCAGATGCTTGGCATTCATGACAGTTGCAGTGTTCCAGGGCTATGTGATTCCCCTTTTGCGACCTTCTGACAAGCCAAGTCAATGGGGAAGCCAGATTCAATTAACAATGTGTGACTAACTGAACAAGTGCAGCGATTCAAGAAAAATGGGGCAAAACTCACTTAACAAATGTCTCACTTAACAACAAAAATTTTGGGCTCAATTGTGGTTGTAAGTCAAGGACTACCTGTACTCTTGTTTATTTCAGAATTGTCTTTTAAGCAAAAGCTATGGTTGACATGCAAATTTTGCTATGCTGAATTTTACAAAATAGGTATTATGGAGAAATGTAGTTAGGGTGCTTAAACCAGATTTGTTCACACCACACACCTTCTACTTCTGGTGGACTTACAATTCCCATAATCCATAGCTATGAAGAGTATTGACCATATTGGCCTGGAAGTTCTAATCCTAACACAGCTGAAAGATGCTGTGCTAGAGAAGGATGCCCAGAATACAATACTACGAAACCTGGGTTTTCAAAATCATAATAGATGCAGCAAAACAAGAGGTTTATATCAGGACCAAAATACACAAGAAGAGAAGTATTTACCATCTCCAACTGGAGTTACAGAAGGGAATTCCTTCACCGAAACACCAATTAAGACATGAGAACTTTGAGACGAAGCTAGTCTAATTTGGCCCTTCATTCAAAACAGCTAAGGAATGTTTTCAATCAGCATGAAGCATGAATTTACCAGTGTTAACATTCCAGTCTCCAATTGCCAGTCCCCATTAATTTGTTAATTAATTTTATTTAAAACATTAGTACAGCTACCCATCTTAAAACCAGGCTTTGAGAGGCTTACACTCAACAGTAAAAGCCACATATACATTTACAACAACAATAAAACCCAAAAAGAAAAAAGAAAACAGAAAAATTTGGTGCCGCAACCATATTTTCTTCCTATGAGTTCAGCCATCATCACAGTGCCCACGGCAGGGGTGTCAAACTGGCAGCCCACGGGCCGGATGCATCACGCACAGGCCACACCCACCCAAGCTCCATGAAGGGTAAGAAACTTCGTGATACATCACATGATGGCAATGGGACACAGCAAGTTTGACACCCATGGCCTAGGGCAACAACCAGGTTCTGAGTGCTCTCCAGAAGATTCAAAGGAGAGG
The DNA here is from genome assembly GCF_049901735.1 of Notechis scutatus. Classification (NCBI taxonomy): domain Eukaryota; kingdom Metazoa; phylum Chordata; class Lepidosauria; order Squamata; family Elapidae; genus Notechis; species Notechis scutatus. The sequence continues at coordinate 224,212,483 of NC_142009.1, forward strand.
AGGGGATTGTGAGGTCTTCAAGGAGAGGGTGTTCCATAGGGCAAGAGCTTCCATGGAAAAGGCAGGCTTCCAAGAACCCATAATGCTGATGGGAAGGGACCTATTGTATGCCTATTCTACCTATTATTGTGGGGGAGATGTGGGGGCTACAGATAACCTGGTTCTATGCCATATGGTTCTAAACAAACACCTAGAATTGCATCTGGAAGAGGACTGAAATCCAGTGCAGATGGGTGAACCTAGAAGTAACCTACAGTACCCAACACTGCACAATTCACTACATTCTGCACCAATTGTAATTTCTGGATAGTTTTCAAAGGCAGCCTCATGTAGAACTCACTGAAAATAGGAAGTGGTCAAGGCATGAGTGGTGTGATCAAGGCCTCTCAATCTAGGAAGTGGCACAATTGATGCACAAGATAAATGCAGATGAAACTCGAAAAATTAGAATATCGTGCAAAAGTTCATTTATTTCAGTAATGTAACTTAGAAGGTGAAACTAATATATGAGATAGACTAATTACATGCAAAGCAAGATAGTTCAAGCCGTGATGTGTCATAATTGAGATGATTGTGGCTTGCAGCTCATGAAAACCCCAAATCCACAATCTCAGGAAATTAGAATATTGTGAAAAGGTTCAATATTCTAGGCTCAAAGTGTCCCACTCTAATCAGCTAATTAAGCCATAACACCTGCAAAGGGTTCCTGGGCCTTTAAATGGTCTCTCACTCTGGTTCAGTAGGAATCACAATCATGGGAAAGACTGCTGACCTGACAGTTGTGCAGAAAACCATCATTGACACCCTCCATAAGGAGGGAAAGCCGCACAAGGTAATTGCAAAAGAAGTTGGATGTTTCCAAAGTGCTGTATCAAAGCACATTAATAGAAAGTTATGTGGAAGGGAAAAGTGTGGAAGAAAAAGGTGCACAAGCAGCAAGGATGACCGCAGCTGGAGAGGATTGTCAGGAAAAGGCCATTCAAAAGTGTTGGGGACTTTCACAAGGAGTGGACTGAGGCTGGAGTCAGTGCATCAAGAGCTACCACACACAGACAGATCCTGGACATGGGCTCCAAATGTCGTATTCCTCTTGTCAAGCCGCTCCTGAACAACAAACAATGTCAGAAGCATCTTACCTGGGCTAAAGAAAAACAGAACTGGTCTGTTGCTCAGTGGTCCAAAGTCCTCTTTTCTGATGAGAGCAACTTTTGCATCTCATTTGGAAACCAAGGACCCAGAGTCTGGAGGAAGAATGGAGAGGCACACACTGCTTGAAGTTCAGTGTGAAGCTTCCACAGTCTGTGTTGATTTGGGGAGCCATGTCATCTGCTGGTGTTGGTCCACTGTGCTTCATTAAGTCCAGGGTCAACGCAGCCGTCTACCAGGAGATTTTGGAGCACTTCATGCTTCCTTCTGCAGACAAGCTTTATGGGGATGCTGACTTCATTTTCCAGTAGGACTTGGCACCTGCCCACACTGCCAAAAGCACAAAACCTGGTTCAATGACCGTGGGATTACTGTGCTTGATTGGCCAGCAAACTCGCCTGACCTGAACCCCATAGAGAATCTATGGGGCATTGCCAAGAGAAAGATGAGAGATATGAGACCGAACAATGCAGAAAACCTGAAGGCTGCTATTGAAGCATCCTGGTCTTCCATAACACCTCAGCAGTGCCACAGACTGATAGCTTCCATGCCATGCCGCATTGAGGCAGTAATTGCTGCAAAAGGGGCCCAAACCAAGTACTGAGTACATATGCATGCTTATACTTTTCAGGGGTCCGATATTGTTCTATGTACAATCCTTGTTTTATTGATTGCATGTAATATTCTAATTTTCTGAGATTGTGGATTTGGGGTTTTCATGAGCTGTAAACCATAATCATCACAATTATGACAAATCACAGCTTGAACTATCTTGCTTTGCATGTAATTAGTCTATCTCATATATTAGTTTCACCTTTTAAGTTGCATTACTGAAATAAATGAACTTTTGCACAATATTCTAATTTTTCGAGTTTCACCTGTATATGAGAAGGCCTCCCTACCCACAGCTGCCACCTACTCCTTTGAGCTTTAACTGTGAGTCTTAGAAGACCCCCAAATTGGGCACTAGCTCTGTCCAGGGGAATGCCACTCCATCCGAAGTCAAAGATAGCATGTTACTGCAACCTGGAAGTCCAACATTCAAAATCACTCTATTTTACCAAGGTTGAGTTGGTTCCTTCCCATCCAGATTCTCACAGATTCCAGGCACATTCAAGTTCCTCTTCTCTTCTCAGCCCAGATTGTTGATGAAATTGTCTTGACATTCCATCGTGCATTTTGGCATCAATCCATGCTTTACCTAACAATTCCTGTTTTTCATAGGCTCCTTGAGACAAGTCTGTCTTTGAACAGAAAAGTATGTTGAAAATATACTCTTCCCAAATAAAGAGTTTTTACGAGCCATTTGTGATCCAAATGCTAGTTGAAAGACAAGAGACTTAAATTATTTACTTAATTTACGAGCTCTCCAGTTCCATAAAAGATAGCCAGATGCTTGACTGTGTTTCCATGACAATAAGCAGACTTAATATGCCTTAAGCGCAGTTTTTACATATAGTTGTTATTGTGTAATTCAATTCCCAGAGTTCTGATTTGAAGTCCTCATGTAATCTGTAGACAAAGAGGAAGGAAGCAAAAAGTGGGTTGCATTCTTCCCCCCCTCCCCCCCCATTTTCCTTTAACACAGGGATACCCTACATGGGTAAATTGAGGATGAAACCAGGACAAGAAAGTGGTAAAGAGAGGTTCTCACCCAACTAGGCCATCCCAGTTTGTCCATCTGAGAGTGAGTAAAATTTCCTTCCTGAGGATGAAATTGCTACATCTCGTTTCTCAGAAATAAAAGAAATTCAGCCCTGCCTTTTTGAAGAATCGATGGTGGCTATTTCAGAGTCTGGAGAAACTATGGGGATGTTTTCCATCTCAGTGAAGGGGGCCTGCTATTCGTTGGATGGATGGGAAGAAGAAGACTGTTTCCTGGTCTGTGCAAACAGCAAAGGGACCATTGATGGGGTATCTTGCAAAATCTCCCTTACAGGTAAATTCAGTGCACTAATTCAGCATAATCCAGTTTGGTCTAGTGGGTAAGGCACCAAATTAGAAATCAGGAGACTGTGAATTCTAGTCCCGCCATGGGCATGAAGCTAGCTAGGTGACTTCGAGCCAGTCACTCTTTCCCAGCCCTAGGAAGGATGCAATGGCAAACAATTTTCGAAATCCTGCCAAGGAAGACTTGAAGCACACATAAGCACAAATTAGCACAATGAAGATGATAAGGAGAAGAGAAAGACTAGACACATTGCTATGCCTAAATGCAGGTTTCCATTTTTAAAATTGGTGATATGGGAATTTCAGAAACAGAGACATAATGATGGTAGTTAGAATTATTCAGTTTGATACTTTTCTCCCATTCTCTGATCCTGATACTTGATCTAAGATTGCATTCGGTTCCTTTATGCATCTGGAACATAGGTCTTCTGCAAGGAGCAGAAAGTTTGATGTACTATACTACTTACACATTTAATCTTTCACGAGTCCAATTAAAACATTTTAATTCCTGGCATAATTGGCTGGATCCTATCAGATTTATTTAGAAATAAATCCCATTAAATTTTATTGTTTGCTTTTTGCTTTTGATTGTTTTACCATAGAATATAAATACCATATAATACAAATAAAAACTAAATAAATATCTGTACAATAGATACTAGAAGCTGCTAGCACTAATTTTCATGGGACTTATATATGTAGTAAAAAAAAAAGTTGAATTTAGAATTGCATTCATTAGTGGTCTACACATTTTGTGTGACTCCTTGTAGCTATCATCTCTTTAATTATTTCCTATTCCTTTCTGATTAGCAGAATGTGGTTAAAATATTTTTTATTATTGCAGTGACATTTTCTAAATAAATAAAAAAAACCAAAATATTTTTTGAACAATTGCAAATACATTTGCCGGCGTATAAGACGACTGGGCGTATAAGACGAGCCCCAACATTTCCACTCAAAATATAGTTTTTGTTATATACTCGCCGTATAAGACGACCCCCCCACTTGGAGGCATGCTTTTCAGGGCAAAAAGTTGTAACACTTGGGGTATTCTGGATATAATTCTTGATTGACACCCCGCCCCTTTCCCCCAAACTTACAAAGCCACCAAAATGCTTTAGAGAGGCAGCTTCGCCTTTCTCAGGCTGGCACTCAATTCCTCTCCCTTTCTTTGTGACAGCCCCCGCGTGCGTGCCATCGGGACTCCAAGGGTGGGGATGGACAGCTGCCAACTCTCTCTCTCTCTCTCTGTGTGTGTGTGTGTGTGTGTGTGTGTGGAGGGTAATTCCGGCTATCTCTGGCCTCCGCTCGGTTTTAAAGTCGCTTGGCCGGTTCCCAAGTCGCAGCGCGCGCTGGCCGGGAGACGCGGCGCCGGGTGGCAGCTCGGTGCAGGGGAGGCGGATCTTTCTCTCTAAGCGGGGAGGGGAGGAGGGGACAAGAGGAGGGACGGGACAGGGGCGGGAGGAGGTTGCTCGCCTTCTTCCACCGCCCACCGGACCCTTTTCTTCCCAAGGGGACCCTGGAAAGCAGCTCGGGAGCCGGGTGGCCCTGCCCAGCGGGGTCCCATCAGGAACTTCCCGAGGACACCCCCGCCCCAAGCACAGCCCTCCCGGTCTTTCAAAGAGGGAGGGAGAAGCAGGAGGAGCAAATTGCCGCCCCCGCCCCGCTGCCCAGAAGGAGGGGTGCCACAGTCCACCCCACCACCTTCTCCCCCCACTCCCCGGGCCATTACGCGGCTCGGGGCTAGCTGGGCGGCGGCCCGCCAGAGACTCTCCGCTCCACCCCACCCCACCTCCAGATTGGCCTCGCGCGCCCGAGCCGGGCGGAGGGTGGGTGGGTGGGTGGGAGGAGGAGGAAGAGAGACTCCGGCTGGGCTTGAAGGGGCTTCGCAAGTTGCGGAGCTCCGCCCGTCGCTCTTGCACCGAGTGACAACGTATTTACCGCGTATAAGACGACCCCCCACTTGGAGGCATGTTTTTCAGGGCAAAAAGTCGTCTTATACGCCGGCAAATACGGTACATCCGTATCTGACAAGACTTCATCAGCCATTCTTTGCTGATGTCACATCTTGCCTTTACCCAGGGGTGTCAAACTTGATTTCATTGAGGGCCATATCAGGATTGTGTTTGACCTTGGGGGGGGCATGGCCAGCATGATGTCACTTGTGTTGGGGGTTGCCTATGGTGGCCCGAGCACTCTGCCAATGCAAATGGGCTCCCAAGCTCTGTTTTTGGCTGTGAGGACCTCCTGCAACCATCTGCCAGTGAAAATGAAGCTCGGGGGGGCCACTTCTGGCCCTTAGCTCCATTTTCACTGGCAGAGGTACCACGGGCCAGTCCTTCACTATTTCCAGGGCAGCTCTGCGGGCCAGATATAAGCACCCCATGGGCCAGATCCGCCCCTCGCGCCTTGAGTTTGACACCCCTGCTTTAGGCAATCATAGAAACAATACTTTTACCAGTGTTGATAAAAGCAAGAGTGCAAAGCTAGCATTTTGAAACTCCTCCCCAAGTACCTCAACTTAGCTGCTTTTCTTTTTGGAAAGTCAACGGGGCAGGACAAGGAATGCGGAAAACTAAGTTTCATTCCTGCCCAAATGCACAAATAAGACTTTGTTGGGCAGGGTTGGTTAAACTGTTATTACAGGCAGTTCACACAAGAACAGATTACAGACAGATTCATAACCCAGTGGTGAAAGATGAAACATTTCTAAAAATCATATGAAATTTCCATGTAGCACCAACGTGCCAAGATATCCCAGAACAATTTTCTCCAACCTAATATTCTCCAGACTAAAAGTCTCACTATCTGGACCAATGTGGCCATTCTGAGTCATAATTGAACACATCAGAGAAGTATTAAATTGGGGGAAGCTGCCAGAAAGGAAAGAAAACAGCTGTGCCATTGCCTTGATTTCCTACAAATGCCCTTTTTTCCCCATCAGGATACGTATCAAAGAAACTGGAGATTTTGGAGCAGCATATTCAGGAAAGTGTGAGGGTGAGTATCTTATGTATTTTGCTTTCACTGCTGGCTTCGTTATCCAGCAGGGGTCTGGCAGTGGTGGGACATCTGCAGCCTCCCCCAGATTCCACTCTCCTCCCCAAAGTGCTAAAATGTGCTAAAATGTGCAAAAAAAAAAAAAAAAACCTTTAAAAGCTCAGAAACAAGTTGGCAGGTGGGAGGAGTAGCAAAGTGAAATGGGAAGGATCATTGGGTGGAGTAGAAGAAGAGCTACCTAGTAAATTTCAGTAGCAAAAAATGTTGGTTGCTTTTCAGAAAACACAGGATGGGAGGATGGGTCCAGATCCCTTCATCCTCTATCTTGTATTAAAGAGGCACTGTGGTTTAGTGACTTAAAATATGTCGGAGAAGGTCTGTGCGCCTGCAGTTTGAGTCCTATGATGCTCCCATCACTTGCCTCAGCTCTTGCCAATCTAGCAGTTCGAAAGCATGTCAATGCAAGTAGATAAATAGATACCATTTTGATGGGAAAGTAACAACATTCCTTGTTTCGCCACACGCTCTGTGCTGTGGCATGATGTCATGCTAGCCTCATGACCACAGAAATATCTTTGGCCAGTTGCTGGCTCAATAGTTAAGAAACCAGAGATGAGCACCACCCTCTAAAGTCAGCTGCAACTAGCAGAGTAAAACCCTGCAGGGACATCTTTACCATTTTGTAAACCTGTCTTGTACTGTATTGAAGTACAAGGCACAAGAAGAGGGTCACCAGATCTGGATTGCAAAACTCTGAATAATCATTAGATGGCAGTAAAAAAAAAAAAAATAGGAGTTTTGCAGAGGCAATTCCCTTAGAGCTGTTATAGAGTGTCAACAAGCACATTCCTCATCATGGTTTCATAAATAAACAGGAAAATCATTGAAAAAGATGACTTGCCCTGTATGGTTTGCTAGTTAGTTAAAACAATTATGAGTAATAATAAAAGGGCAGTTTACTAACAGGCTTTTTAATTTGAATTTTGAAGAACAGCAGAGCTGGAAGGTACCTTGGAGGTCTTCTAGTCCAGCCCCTTGCTCAAGCAGGAGAACCTATATTATTTCGAATAAGTGACTGTCTAGTCTCTTATTAAAAACCTCCAGTGATGGAGTGCCCACGATTTCTGAAGGCAAGCTGTTCCACTGGTTAATTGTCCTCACTGTTAAGAAGTTTCTCCTCAATTTCAGGTTGCTTCTCTGTTTGATTAGTTTCCAGCCATTGTTTTTTTAATCTTGCCCTCTGGTGCTATGTAGAATAATTTGACCCGCTCTTCTTTCTGGCAGCCCCTTGAAATTCTGGAATACTGCCATCATGTCACCTCTAATTCTTCTTTTCTTTAAACTACCAAACCCAAATCCTGCCTAAGGATTACTCCTAGTTGCTCTTCTCTGAACTTTTTCCAAAGTCTCAACATCTTTTTTTGTAGTATGGTGACCAAAATTGGTTGCAGTATTCCAGATGTGGTCTTACTAGGTGGGTTTTATAAAGTTTTATAAATTTGCTCATAAATTATTTTGATTCAAGAGTAAACAATGAGATGGCTAAATCTGGAGTTTTTACTAAACTACTAGAGTGGGAAAATCAAAAAGCGATCCTGAAAAGTTCAAGAGAGATCTATTTAAACTTAGAGACTGGACAACCAAACTGCAAATGCAATTCAATTCAATATAATTTAATCATAAATATACGTCTATACATTGGCACGCACTTCACAAGTACGCTAATGAAGTTTGAAGTATCTGCAGCTAATCAGGAAAACAAGTTGGAAGTTGGAGTAGATTGCTCAGTGACGACATCAGCTTGGAAAAAGACCAACGTCACCATAGAGATCATTAGATTTGTGCTACATCCACAACTGAAATACCATGTACTGTTCTAGTTGCCATAATAGGGCAAGAAAAATGTTTAAAAGTGGGCATTGAAATGATTGGGGCCATGAGCATTTTCCACACAACGAAAAAGTGACTGTAAATGTTCGGGATTATTTCGTTTGAAGGAAAGGCAGCTTGAGGGAAGGACCTGATCAAAGAGTATCATGCATGGCATGGAAAGAGAATACCAGGAGAAGCTTCTGTTACAACAATAAAATTAGAGATATCTAATGAAGAAAAATTATAGATATTAAAATAGAGAAGAATGACCTTTCCTTCCAAATAATGAAGTCATTATCAAAAGACATAATAGTGACCACTGATTCAAATGGCTTTAAGGATGGATTTAATACACATTCATGGACAACTGGCCTGTTACAAGCTTTTTCTCACGGTCAGGGAGAAAATAGGAGGAGGGAGTGCTCTGCTGTGTACCTTTGGCTCCCGGAGGAAAGGCAAGATATAAAAAGTGAGTAAGAAAGGCTTAGGGAAGCTCATAGGGGAAAGTTAACTCAAGCCTCAACTAGTTGTGAAGCTTCCACCTTTTCAGGAAGGAAAGTGCCTCCGTAGTTGAGGCCAGTCCTGGCATAGCTGTGCCACCTTTTCCTGCTCCTTTTTGCTTTTCTTGCAGTTCAGAGATCATCCAGTGGAAACCAAGACCCAAGTGGTGAAGAGGCACGGGCAGCTTTATGTGACCAAAACTATAGTAGAAAAAGATGTGAGTAAAATGAGATGTGCTTAAAGAACCTGGAATATTAGCCCAGTTTCTTCTTCCTCACGGTTCATATGAGTTAATTCAGGGGTCTCCAAGCTTGGCAACTTTAAGACTTGTGGACTTCAACTCCCAGAATTCCTCAGTCAGCTGGCTGAGGAATTCTGGGAGTGGAAGTCCACAAGTCTTAAAGTTGCCACGGTTGGAGACCCCTGAGTTAGTTGATTATAATATCTACAGCTTTACCTAGACCTCAAGACAGTTTCCTTCAGCCTAGCACCCTTCAGTTACATCAAGATCCCCACACCCATCCAGCCAGGCTGAAAACTCCAAACACCTCTGAGAGTTTTGCCAGCTTATAAAACCTGTCTAACTTGTTGCTATGAATCCTGTTAAATCGAAACGAATTAACCACAATAAGATAGATTAGGAAAGGCTGCTCCAATTGATCTTGTGGTTTAACTGCCTTATGGAAGCTAATGTGGTGGCACAGGTGGAGCAACCTTGGTATTATGGAATACAAAAGCACCTTGAATCCTGGACACAGTGACAAATAGTATTATTGCATTTTCTCAGGAGTGGGATCAGACAGGGTTAACTACCAGTTTGGTCATTTACGAGGTTCGGTGATTTACGATGTGCTTCCCTGCACGCTGCCGGCGCGGGCACCTATAAATCGTCATCAGCATGCTGTGTGCAGAGAAGCAGCCTTTCAAAAAGCCCCTTTTTCCTGCTTTTTTAACTGCAGCTGAAGTTGAAAAAAAATCAGGAAATAAAGATCAGGTAAGAGCCCGGGTGGGCAAGTGGGCAAAAACATCAGCAAACATAGAACCGGTTCTATGTCTGCTGCTCTTCAGAGCTGCCTCTTTCTGAGCTGTGGGGGAGAATGGCTACAAGCCAACTTGAAACTAATTCTGAAGGTTTGAGGGACATAAATAGGGATGTGTTTGGAAGGCAGCATGTAAATTTAATGTCAGATCATAAACAGATTGCTTTTATTGGAACTGAGAGCACTAAAACTCCTAGCATTAACTCCCAGTTTGTGTGAAGAGGGAAGGAGAATTATGACATCGTATTCCTCTTCCTCTATCTAGCCCAAAAAGATAGCTTTGTCTCGGGTATGCCTTCTATAAACCCCATTTTCCTTCAAGACGGCCTGTTGTTTTGGTTGTTGATTGAGCTTTTGTGAAGAACGTTTAGCCTTTTCTCTCTCCCTCAGGAAGAGATCAACGTCAGCACATTCTCTTACAGATGTGCACAACTTGAGGGCCTCATCTCAGAATCTGCCAACTTCTTGGTGCTGCGGGTGATGGCCAGGAGGCAGTCCTTGCCACAAAATGCTATTTTTCTCTCCTTTGATTCTGACCAACACATCTGTACCTCTACCTATGTAAGTTCAGTGACTTATCCAAAATGTTGGAAATGTGGACAAAAAAAATTGTACCTTTTACCACATGTGGTGGTTATACCCTGAGACCAGGAAATATTAGGTCAAAATAAAAAAACTGGCTGCAAGAGATTTCCAAACACCAAATTGAACTCAAACCAGAATTCTTTTTGCTAGGAATAATTACAGGCCAATATACTAAAAAGACTAATGGGTATCTAGAAATATAGTGGGAATTCTATCTTGGAAAAGAACTATAAATGAGTAATAGAGCACATGTTTTGCCTACAAAAGATGCCAATGGCCTCTGGCCTCTCTGGATAAAAACTTGGGAAATCTGCCTGAATCTTTATCAAATGACCACCAACTAGCTTAAGATAGTAGAAAGTTAATGGACTTACAGTGTCCCTCATTATAAAGCAGTTTCTTGTAGTTCTCTTGCTCTACTTTGACTAATCCTTTTCTTCCTATATATTTATCATTGGTATAAAAAAAAAGAAGTACAGGTAGTCCTTAACGACCACAATAGAGGTCGCTAAGTGAGACATTTGTTGAGTGAGTTTTCCCCCATTTTATGACCTTTCTTGCCACAGTTGTTAAGTGTATCACTGCAACTGTTAGGTTAGTAACATGGTGGTTAAATGAATCTGGATTCCCCATTGACTTTGCTTGTCAGAGGGGTGCAAAAGATGATCACGTGATCCCAGGACACTACAACCATCATAAATATGAGTCAGTGGCCAAGAATCTGTATTTTGATCACGTGACCAAAGGGGATGCTGTAATAGTCGTAAGTGTGAAAAATGGTCATAAGTCACTTTTTTCAGTGATGTTATAATTTTGAATGGTCACTAAGCGAACTGTTGTTAAGTCGAGGACTACCTGTATGTGTTGAGGCAGAGGAATAAAGATGTAGCCTGTGTTGATGTTGGTGGATAAAAATGAAGCCCAGGTACCTCCATCCAGACTTTCTGTTTACCTAAAATAAACCCTGAATGTTTAGAACAGAGGTCCCCAAAGTGGGCGGTATCTCCCCCGGGGGGGGGATGCCTTAGGGGGATGCTAAGAGGCAAGGGGGGGCCGGCAGGGGGCACTAAGAAGCAAGCGGGGGCGCTGGAGGTGGACGCCTCGCAGGGCGCAATTCAGGGGTGGGATTCTACCGGTTCATTACCGTTCCCGGTAGTTTGGAGAATCGGTAAAACAGGCCTCTGGCTGGCCCTGCTCCTCTCCGCCTGTTCCTCTGTTCCCTGCCCAGCCAGTCCTTATTGCGCACGCATGACATCGTTATGCATCTCTCTTTGCCATTTCTGCCAATTCCTCAATCTCTTTCTAGAAAAGTCTCGGCTTCCAGAAGCAGAAAGTGAAAAAAGAGGAAGTGGATGTGTTTGTGATTGAAAGGACTGTACACACCGTGGAAGCGCCCCCGCTGAACTGGCAGTTCTACTTCCTACCAGATGGGTAAGAAAGCTCTGGTATACAGCTAGCCCCTGACTTACAAATATTCATTTCAAAATTACAACACCACTGGGGGGAATAAAGTGACTTATCCAAAATGTTGGAAATGTGGACAAAAAGATGGTACCTTTTACCACATGTGGTGGTTATGCCCCACGACCAGAAAATAGTGGGTCAAAATAAAAAAAAATGGCTGCAAGAGATTACCAAACGCCAAATTGAACTCAAATCGGAATTCTTTTTGCTAGGAATAATTACAGGCCAATATACTAAAAAAGACTAAGTATATTATATTGCATATTTTGACAGCAGCCAGAATAGCTTTTGCACAATTTTGGAAAAGAGCTAATATCCCCTCAGGATTTAGTTATACACAAAATATTGGATTGCACCAAAATGGACAAGCTCACATTGGAAATGAAAGACGAGGATTCCGAATATTACTTAATATGGGGTAAATGGTATGAGTGATTAAAAAACAGATGTAAAGATTAGGAAGAAGGATTATAATAAATAAAGCAAGAGACTTTAATAGAGTATTAATGTAGGTATGTATATAATAATGTATATAAGACATATGTATTTGTTGATGCCAAAACGTTGTTACAAATACAAGTGAGATTTGTATCTTTGAAAACTGCAATAAAAACATTTTTTTTAAAAGTGACTTATGACCAGTTTTCACACATTGCAGCATCCCCATGGTTGTCTGATCAAGTTTGACAAAGGGCATATATTTCTGATCGTTGCAGGTTCCTGGGGTTCTAGAGTTGTCATTAGGAAACTTCTGATGAGCAAAGTCAATGGGCTACGCCAGAGTTGCTTAACAACCTCATGTTTCACTTTACAACTGTAGTGATTTGCTTAACAATCATGGCAAAAAATGATCATAAAATGGGGCACAACTGACTTCCTTAGCAATGGGGAAAAAAATTTCTATTCGGACTTTTCCTGCATTCAATGTGGTCATCAGTCTTTTCCTCCATATATTCAGTCTTTGCTATTGCCACTTAGTTGGTAAGACCCATGATGCCTCCTGCTGTTGAAGCTTGGTTTTCTTTGAAGCATTTACAATTTTTCAAGTACTACCAATTAACTCAAGCTACTTTTTCCAATAAAACAGGTGTGAGTTAATGCATAGTAATCTTTTATTTTATTATATGTATATTTTATACTACCTAGATCAAAATAACTCAAAGGAGTTGACAAAGTTTAAAAAACCCCAGACCATTTGGGCATCAACATTGGGCATGTAAACAGTCAACCAAATACTTGGCTGTTCAGTTATGAAATAATTTTACAGTGTCAACCTCCAAATGTCATTTCCAACACAGTGCCCTTAACTCCGTTACAGAATATCTTACACAGACTGCTAATGGGTAGGATCACACTTTTACTTCCAAGGGCAAGGTGTTCCAAAGCATATGCTGACACCCACACTGATAGCTGTAATGAGTCTCTCCTTCTTTTCTTCCTTTTGCCAATCTTAGAAGTATTTAAAGAATATTTCTGTAAATACTCCAAGAATAACATATGGCTCCTCTAGATGCTTTCTACATTCAGTCACTCTCTGCTTACATAGCCAGTGATTGGGGAGAATAGAATTATAATCTGGCAACACCCAGATAATTTATCTGCAGTACTTTTGCAGAGTTTTGGATGTTTTTCAATCCAAAGCTGATTTTAAATGACATGTACCTGCCCTAAATCTTCTATAATTCTTTGCTTGAGTAAGATAGGCTTGGGCTGACAGCTTTCAGCAGGCAGCACATATATCTTGATTCCTTTCAAGGCACCAAGTGAAAATAATAAAGCTACATCTACCCATTTTTCCTCTGGGCTTTTGTCTTGTTGGTGATGGAGGCATTCTGTCCGGGTAGGAGAGAAAAACAACATTCCTGAAAGTGGGAATCTGCTATGAATAATGATTAGTGGAGCAGGTGTAATAACTATTGTATTATAGGTATAAGATTTATTTACCAGAAATATGTGATAGGAATAGACAAAGTCTAGCACCCTGCATCCTACTGGAGGAGAGTCAAACACTATATAAGTGCCTGATAAGAAAATGTAGTGGATCAGAGCCTGGCAATTTGTTAGACAAAGATAACAAAGATAACAAAGAGAAATGACCCAGAGTAAATCCTTAAGACTCTATGCCCCACTGCCCTCTTGTGGTCAGTAAGTCACAAAGTGTTCATAACTACCCACAAGGCATACATTGAGTTCATACTACCCACAAGGCAAACTGTCCATCCCCATGTTTTAGGGACGTTAAAGCAATAATTTCAGTAAACTGAGACAATGTTTTTGAGGAATATAGCAAGAGACTCATTACCTACCTCTTTTCTTTCTTTCTTTTTTCAGAACATATGGTGGGGACTGTTTTGTGGCACACCAATAGCCACATATAGCCAATAACCAATAGCCAATATAATTTATGTGTTTACATAACTGGAGTTATTTGTAGCAAGCATTTGGTGGCTTATACATTCTGCTGTCATAAAGTGTCTGGGTTTGTCTTGCCATGTTTTGTAAAACCTGTCAGCTTCATAAGCAGGTTCTGGCTTAGTCCTTGCTTGGTAATTTAAGTCTTGGCAACCTGGATAAGAGAAATAAAAGGCAATTTTTGTACTGAAAAAAATGTCAGTGGATCAATTACTAGAAACCACATTTAATTGGATTTATGACTTCACCTGAATTTTCTATATTTAAAGCCAAAGGAATTTGGCTAGCATGCATACCAATAATAAACCATCCACATTTCACAATGAACCTATGGGAGTCATATATTGTTTTAGTCCCAATCCAGGGACATTCTGTCCTTCCTTGTAACCCCAAGCTTTCTTCTTCTTTTTTTTTTTAGTGGTGTTGTAAGTTAGAACATAAGTTCTTTTATTGCTTCTGATGTTGATAATTGGGAACCATAAATTATTTTGATCTGCTGCAATTCAGTATATCATAATTTGGTTCTTAGCCCAGCTCTGCCATTGGTTACTGCCTCTCTCTCGCACTCCCACAACAAATGCAGAAAGTCCCATTAATTTGCTTCCCTTCCTTCTTCCTCCCTCCAGGCATTTATCTCGCCGTGTACAAGTTGGATCTCCGGCCACCATGGTGATCCTGCAGATGCCCGTTTTGATTGACATAGGTAATGTCCTCACAGGCATTCTCTCTGTGTTGCAAATAGGAATTGTTGCCGGCGTTGAACTGGGATTGCTTCTGGGTGTTCTTTTTGTCTGAAATGGACAACTGTTGGAGTAGATCCCCAGTCTCAAGAAAACAACAGGAACACCTTCTCTTTAAAAACAAGAAAATTTCAAATTTCTACTACAATATGTTCTGCTGCATGCTATCTATATATCTCACATTCCTATATAGCTTGAACCATTCTCATCCATTTTCCACTCTTTTTCTAGATGAACCAGACCCTCGTCCTGTCTTTGAAAAAGTCCTCTTGGACTGGGAAGAGGATGCTGAATTATATTCCAAGTTCTTAGACAGAAAGGTGAATTGTTTGGGGATTGAGGGCAGCGTGCTGTGTTTCCCCAAAAATAAGACCTAACTGGAAAATAAACCCTAGCATGATTTTTCAGGGTGCTCAGAATATAAGCAAATTAAATAAACCCCAGTTAAATTTGTCAGCCTGATGGATGCACTAGTACCATATTTCCCCGAAAATAAAACCTAACCAGAAAATAAGCCCTAATGCATCTTTTGGACAAAAAATAATATAAGACCTGATCTTATTTTCGGGGAAATACGGTAACAACTGAATTATGGCTCATAAAATGGCAGACTTCTAAGTTCATGGGATAATTAACTCATTTTACTTCTGCATAATCCACAGGTAGCCCTCAACTTTATGACCACAATTATTGCTACTGCGAAACAGTTAAGTGAATTTTGCCCCAATTTTACAACCTTTCTTGCCACAGTTGTTAAGTGAATCACTGCAGATGTTGTTAGCAACCTGGTTGTTAAGTGAATCTGGCTTCCCCATTGACTTTGCTTGTCAGAAGGTCGCAGGTGATCTCATGACCCCTCCAGGACACAGCAATGGTCATAGACATGAAGCAGTTGCCAAGCATCTTAATTTTGATTATGTGACCATGAGGATGCTACAATAGTCTAAACTAAGTATGAAAATCAGTCATAAGTCACTTTTTTCAGTGTCATCATAACTTCGAATGGTCACTAAGTGAACAGTGGTAAGTTGAGGAGTACCTGTAATAACATAAAACCTCTGAGCAGTGACTGGTCATTGATTTCTTGGCGCCCTCGAAGCTTGTTTCACTTCCTGCAGACATTCCATTAGTATTACTATGAAAGTCGGCTTTGATCTGGTCATTCTCTCTTAGCCCAACTCATTTCATAGAGTTGCTGCTTTGGGGAACATAAGAGGAGGAAAGAGTGTAGTGTATGTTTGTAGCCTGTAGTTACTTATAAAGTAGTGAAGGCAGGATAAAAATCTGATTATTAAAGAAATGTCTGTTAATAGCCGACTTGCGAGACTTCTATGTCTCTTAAGAATGCTCTTCTGTTTTTACATCTGGCTTACACGTCTACAGTTCGCCAATTGAATTTGTGGTTGAACTTGTCAGCATGTTGTGAAATTAAGGAGTTTTCTGTCTTCTGACTTCCAGATGATATTTGTGGATGCATTCTTTCGATTTTTTTCCTCTTTGCCCCACATAATAATTTTCACAGATCTTGCATTATATGTGTAAATGACTCCAATTATGTTTTTGGCTATTGGTGTGCCATAAAACAACAGTCAAGTTCACTGAAATATAAATAAAATATGACAACCCAATGGCACAGAAAAGAAGTTGGGTAAGAATTGCTAGAGGCATTGTATATTGCAATAACCTAGAATTCCAAAAATTTGAAATAGACTATCTATACATGTCTTTAGACCGGACAAGGAATAATGGATGGAAACTGAACAGGGAGAGATTTAACCTAGAAATAAGGAGAAATTTTCTGACAGTGAGAGCAACTGACCAATGGAACACCTTGCCCTCGGAAGTTGTGGGAGCTTCATCACTGGAGGCTTTCAAGAAGAGACTGGACAGCCATCTGTCAGAAATGGTGTGGGGTCTCCTGCTTGAGCAGGGAGTTGGACTAGATGACCTACAAGATCCCTTCCAACTCTCTTATTCTATTCCATGTAACAATGCCTCAGTGGCGCAGTGGTTAGAGTGCTGTACTGCAGGCCACTTCTGCTGGCTATTGGCTGCCTGCAGTTTGGCAGTTCGAATTTCACCAGGCTCAAGGTTGATTCAGCCTTCCATCCTTCTGAGGTGGGTAAAATGAGGACCCAGATTGTTGGGGGCAATATGCTGACTCTGTAAAACCGCTTAGAAAGGGCTGTAAAGCACTATAAAGCAGTATATAAGTCTCAGTGCTATTGCTATTTGCTAATGCAATGGATATGTAAGCAACTTCAACAAAAAATTTAAGGGAAAGGAATTATAAATTAACAATGGTGATTTCTTATAAAGAAAATCTATATAAAATGTTTTATAGATGGCATCCATCACCTGCTAGATTAGCTACAATGTTTAAAAATATGTCTAGGAAATATAACCAAAAAAGGGGCACACTTTATCATTTGTGGTGGACTTGTGTCATAGCAAAAAAAAATTGGGCAAAGATACACAGGTGGTTAGAAAAGATGATAGGAAAACATGTAGATTTTAAACCTGAATTTTTTATTAGGTATAATATCAGAAAAACTTGATAAGAAAAGTACGTATTTAATATTACATGTCTTAACAGCAGCGAGGATTATTTTCACACAATATTGGAAACATAAAGATATACCACAAGAGGAAGAAATTGTGCAGAAATTGATAGATTGACATTGAAAATTAAACGGAAAGAGGATGTAGAATATTATCAAACATGGAATTTATTTAATCAATGGTTGGAAAAAAGGGGTGGAGATTAAGAACGTAATTTGTATTGCTAAGCAAATTAAATACCCAGACAACATGATGTTTATTAAGCACTAAGAAATGTATTTAATAGAAAATCAATAAAATAAAAATAATGTGTCTAACCATACAACCAGCAATTACATAAAGCTGCACGACCTATTAATGGGATAGCTACTGTATGTCAAAATCTTAATGAAACTATTAGCAAAATGCTGCAACCTCTAGGCATCATAGTAGTCCATAAACCAACAAAATATCATGAGAAAAACCAACAGCCATTGAACACAAAGCAAGAGTCATTTACAACATACAGCATTTACAACATACAGAAAGAAAGACTGTGGAAACCACAATTGCAATTGTAAAATTGCAGACATGCTAAAACCAATCCAGTTCCAAAACCGCAAGAGTTCTAAAAATGCTAGGGCCACGGCTCTGATGAATCATTCATTAACAGACACTGAGATAAGCATTGTCTGCATATCATTCAAGAAATAAAGCAACCAAAAGGTCAAAGAAAGACTCAGATACACATCTTCCCATCACACACCTATTAATCAATACCCAGACAAGAAAGAACACTCAAGGAAGAAACAATGCCCCAAGACCATTTATCATATAAACAACCAGCGAACTCTACTCCTGCATGAACTGATGAGGTTTCTAGCCTGGTCACAAAAGTCTGCAAGAATCAAGTTCAGAAAACACCAAGAACCCACCCAACAATTCAAACCTGAAGTACTTATATTCCCCACTGTGGCAGGGTGCAATCACTTCTAAATTTTACAACATTTTTACTTAAAGAAAAATGCTGTAGAGATAAGAGAGAGTCTTTTCCCTATGATGCTTCCTGATTTTGCCCAGCATTGAAGGGGTTGAGGCTTTTAGATAACTTATTTCACAATTGGCTTATTTAATAAATGGAATTCTGACTTGTTTGGAACTTGTAGTGAATAAAAATGTCAAGATGTGCTGCCTTGATCTGGAGGCAATACTAAAAAGCTACAGTAGTTGAATGTAGAATTAATTATACTTTATTCTCATGAAATCAGTGGGACTTCAATAACTAACAAATGCCATTGATTTCAAATGAATTTATTTTGGCACCCAGTGTCACAAATTTCCAGTTAATATATAATCTAGCCCTGGAGGAAAGTCCTAGCGAGCATCACAGGGCTGACAGTGTGGTGTGGCTGTATGACCAAAATGCCAATGGGATAGAAACACAAGAAATGGACAAGAGTGTCTATGTTCATACCTATGTTGAATATGTTAACAAGCAACCTGAAATGCTTTTTCAAAAGGCAACTGGACTTTCTGGTTTTTCTTTGAAGACGTTTTGCTTCTCATCCAAGAAGCTTCTTCAGTTCTGACTGGATGGTGGAGTATGGAAGGATTTATACTTCTTGCAGACAGCTGATCATTTGCATTCTTTTAGCAAGTCATTAAGGCCACCTTGAGGTTTAACTGTGTCCTCAGGGTCACCTGATTGGTGCACATGGGTGTGGAGCCTTCTTGGAACTATTGAAAGTCTACAACAGTCTATTGAAAGGGCTGTGTTGTAGACTGTTGTAGACTTTCAACAGTTGCAAGAAGGTTCCACACCCATGTGCACCACTCAAGTGACCCTGATGACACACATAAACCTCCAGGTGACCTAACGATTCACTAAAAGAACACAAATGACTAGCTGTCTGCAAGAAGTATAAATCCTTCCATTCCCCACCATCCAGCCAGAGCTGAAGAAGTTTCTTGGATGAGAAGTGAAATGTCTTCAAAGAAAAACCAGAAAGTCCAGTTGCCTCTTGAAAAAGCACCTTTGGGACAACCATGACCTGGATGACTGAGAATCTCCATAGACATTAAGCAACCTGAGATGTTTTGAATGCAGTTGCAAACTAGTAGCACAGCCAACAATTGGGGATTAAGGCTCGTACACAAAACACAAAACATAGCTGATGCGGCTACATATTGCTTAGGGCAGGAGAGTTTTTAAAAATGGCATTGCAGGAGTTGGGGGCAATGAGCATCTTATTTTGATCCTCATTTACTGCCATTGAAGAGTTATAGTCCTAAAGAAAGAACGGGCTGTTTGCTTTCCACAGGAAGAGCTACAAGCAAGTCATGCTACCTATGTGCGTCGCCATCCAGAACTCAACACCTTGCTGGCAGATTTCTTGCAACTGCTTCTCCTTCGCAAGCCTGATGATGTGGTCACCTTTGCCGCTGAATTCTTCGCTCCTTTTTCTGCCCAACAACCGCCATGCAGATCATTTCGGTCGTCTGACAGGCCCAGCTCCTTTCGCAGTCATGTCTAAAATGACTGTAGTAAAAATAAAGATCCAGGGAATAACCTGGGAATCTGGCAGAGCTATTTCTTGAAGCTGTTGGAGTGCCTTGTCTACAGAGTTGTATGGCTCCTCTTTTATTACAAATACTGGATACTCCATTTTGGTCATCCTCTTTCTGAAATGATGTTTGGAAGTGTCTGCCACTAAAAACTGCTAAATTACAGAGAGTGCATATGGGGAGATCGAGATTATAGTATTGTACTGTATTTGTGTCGCAGTTTAATCAAAAATGATGGACAGCCAAAATCTATAAATAGCCTTTTTGTTGTTAAAGAAATGAACCATAAGTTCAATTGTAATGGTAAACCATAGTTGGACCTAGAGTTGTGATTTGTATAAACTGCTGTTCAAAATGGCTGTTAATGAGACATAAGTTCCCCATTCTGCATAGTGTTGGTTTTTTATTAAAAAAAATATGCTTCAACCCAAGATTTATTAAAAATGGGAAAGTATTCTGAATTTCCCTTCCTTCAGTCAATATTTAAGGACATCTGGTGTATTATTTTGACTACTTAGAGGTAGTACAATATTTAGAAATAATAGCACAGAAATAGGAGCTAAAGCATTTTGTTCTTGATATAGACTACAGATGCCTGTTTCTTATTTATCCTCACGATAGTTGCAAGCCTATGAACATTTTATTTTGGAGAAAGTCTCATTGAACTAGTGGATCAGTCCTGTTAGACAAGTCATAATTCAGAAATATATCTACATGTTTCCCATATATGAAGATTGTATAGGAATGGGGGAAGACTAGAGTTAAAGAATTAAGGTTGCCTGTATACGATCATATGATTGTTGATGTATGTTTGTGTGAGCAAACTAATTCTGTATATTTGTAATAACCTGATATTTAGTTAATAAAATGTAATTGCTTTCATATGACATTTTTGAAGGGATATGTTTCCAATACAGCAGTACAAAGCTTTAGCAAGAAGAGTCTTGTATTGTGCAAGAGTGTGGATGAAATCCCTCTCCTTGAATCAATGAAGGAGCTCTGTCTTGAGAGGTTGCTTCAAAAACTGTTCCTGGTTGTCCCCATGTATGTATGTAATTAAGAAAGTGACACTCTTTCTTGAAAGCACCATATATATTTCTATAGTTTGCCAAGTCTAAGCTAATCTCTCTCCAGAATTAATAAGTACAGGTGAAACTTAAAAAATGAGAATATCATTCAAAAGTTCATTTCAGTAATGCAACTTAAAAGGTGAAACTAATATATGAGATTGTTGTAACGACGAGGCAGTCAAGTTGTTTGATCATGAACAACCGAATCATGATGATCTTTATTGGAGTCTAGTCTTGCATTTATACACTTTTTAGTTATCCTCCATCATTGGTTAACTTTGGTTACTGCTTAACTTTCGTTACTGTTTAGCACAGTAATTAATACAATTAATTATTTCTAGTTAAAGTCTAACATATGTTTACTTCCTCTCTCTAATCCTCCTTTAGACTTTGTTTGCCTGAGTTGTATTTGCTTGGAAACATTCTTTATCTGAGGTTTCCCATCCGAGATTGGAACATTCCTGCAATTACAACTCTACATGAGATAGACTCATTAAATGCAAAGCAAGATAGTTCAAGCCATGATTTGTCATAATTGTGATGATTATGGCTTATAGCTCATGAAAACCCCAAATCCACAATCTCAGAAAATTAGAATATTACATGCAATCAATAGAACAAGGATTGTACATAGAACAGTATCAGACCTCTGAAAAGTATAAGCATGCATATGTACTCAGTACTTGATTTGGGCCCCTTTTGCAGCAATTACTACCTCAATGCGGTGTGGAATGGAAGCTATCAGCCTGTGGCACTGCTGAGATGTTATGGACGACCAGGATGCTTCAATAGCGGCCTTCAGGTCTTCTGCATTGTTCGGTCTCGTGTCTCTCATCTTTCTCTTGGCAATGCCCCATAGATTCTCTATGGGGTTCGGGTCAGGCGAGTTTGCTGGCCAATCAAGCACAGTAATCCCACGGTCATTGAACCAGGTTTTGGTGCTTTTGGCAGTTTGGGCAGGTGCCAAGTCCTGCTGGAAAGTGAAGTCCCCATACAGCTCGTCTGCAGAACAAAGCATGAAGTGCTCCAAAATCTGGTAGACGGCTGCATTGATCCTGGACTTAATGAAGCACAGTGGACCAACACCAGCAGATGACATGGCTCCCCAAATCAACACAGACTGTGGAAACTTCACACTGGACTTCAAGGATCTTGCAGTGTGTGCATCTCCATTTTTCCTCCAGACTCTGGGTCCTTGGTTTCCAAATGAGATGCAAAAGTTGCTCTCATCAGAA
The DNA here is from genome assembly GCF_049901735.1 of Notechis scutatus. NCBI lineage: Eukaryota > Metazoa > Chordata > Lepidosauria > Squamata > Elapidae > Notechis > Notechis scutatus. The sequence goes on from NC_142009.1 coordinate 224,234,604, forward strand.
AAGAGGACTTTGGACCACTGAGCAACAGACCAGTTCTGTTTTTCTTTAGCCCAGGTAAGACGCTTCTGACATTGTTGTTCAGGAGCGGCTTGACAAGAGGAATACGACATTTGAAGCCCATGTCCAGGATCTGTCTGCATGTGGTGGCTCTTGATGGACTGACTCCAGCCTCAATCCACTCCTTGTGAAAGTCCCCAACACTTTTGAATGGCCTTTTCCTGACAATCCTCTCCAGGCTGCAGTCATCCCTGCTGCTTGTGCACATTTTTCTTCCACACTTTTCCCTTCCCCATAACTTTCTATTAATGTGCTTTGATACAGCACTTTGGGAACATCCAACTTCTTTTGCAATTACCTTTTGAGGCTTTCCCTCCTTATGGAGGGTGTCAGTGATGGTTTTCTGCACAACTGTCAGGTCAGCAGTCTTTCCCATGATTGTGATTCCTACTGAACCAGAGTGAGAGACCATTTAAAGGCTCAGGAACCCTTTGCAGGTATTATGGCTTAATTAGCTGATTAGAGTGGGACACTTTGAGCCTAGAATATTGAACAATATTCTAATTTTCTGAGATTGTGGGTTTGGGATTTTCATGAGCTATAAACCATAATCATCTCAATTATGACACATCACAGCTTGAACCATCTTGCTTTGCATATAATGAGTCTATCTCATATATTAGTTTCACCTTTTAAGTTGCATTACTGAAATAAATGAACTTTTGCACAATATTCTAAATTTTTGAGTTTCACCTGTATGTGTTCCCATCAATTCTGGCTGAGAGTCCATCTTGAGTCACAACTCTGACTCAAGATGGACTCACACGAAGATGAAGGAGCATCTGCCAGGGAGACAACTGCTTTTCTTCCATAATATTATTTTCCCTCAAAAATCTATTTTCCCCCAGCTGCTTTTGTGGTGGGTCTTTCAGGCCAACTGCCTCTGCTAAAAACATGTTTTAAAAAGGTGTATTTGTTTTGTTTGTTGAATATGGCTAACTGCTACATCAATATGTAAGTAAAAGCACGTCAGGCTGCTTCCTTTAGATGTTGTGAAAGTGGCCATAAGAAATTATGATACTGAATGGTGGAACTGGCTTTGGGATTGGTAAACGGAAGGTGAGTGGGAATTTGTGGGCAGGAAAGGGTTGGTTCCCACCTCACAGAAAGTGACCTGGGTGGTGTACAAGTATCCAATGAAGCTAGTATAAAACAACCGTTATCTAAAACCATTATATCATTATTAAAAGAGCATTAAGAATATAAAAGCAGACTGAAAACAGGAAAAGAGATGGAGGGATGTAATAATAATGGAGCTAGCTCAAGAGTTTACATGTCACCTGGGGTCCCCAATCTTGCTGAAATAATCAAGTCTTGAGGGGCCTTTGTACATTCAGGACTGATAAGGCTGGACTTCTGGTTTGTTCCTCAGTGTCGGTACGGAATCCGCGATTGTGTGCAGTTTTACCTGAGCTTTCTTGCTGGAGGGTCCCGATCTGGACGGAACCACCCTGATGGAGTGGTGAAGAAGGGGGAAATTGCCTGGAGGGTTGAGGGGAGTTGCAACTCCCCTCCCTGACTGGAAAATCCCTCCTGAAGGTAAGCTGCAGCGGTGGTCTTAAAATGGCCACCATGAAGACGAAGAACATTCCGGGAAATTTAAGTTTTGTGCTGGAGAGAGAAGTAGTGGGCAGAGTGTGAACCAGGCAAAGGACATCGCTTTTGAGTTACCCCAGTATCAAAGGGCTATTTTGGAGGAAAGTGTGCGGAAGTGGCAACCAGAGAAAGTGAGAAAGAAAATGGGTTTTTAAATTTGGATTTGATTATTCTACTGGACTAATCTGGAGGAGAAATTTAAAAGAAAATACATTAACACATTAAAGGTTTAAAAATTAAACTGGATAAAAATTAAAAGATATTGAATTGTGGGCACTTAAAAGGCATAACTAAATGCTGGAATTGAGTGTATTGAAAAGAATAGCTAATGATTGAAATTAGCAAACTTAATAAAAACATCATATTCAACAAAGTTAAAAAGAAAAAGACTCAAGAGCACCACCTGATGATACAGGAAAACTTTAATATGTTTTAAAACAAGCGTCTGGTCTTTTTGAGACTTTGGATCTTGGAACTTGAAAGAAAATAAAAGGAACTTTATTATTGTCATAGAACCACCCGGTAATTTGGAAAACAGTTGGGAGACCAATTAGAAGATTTGGAATAAAGATTCAAGAGTATGAATTGTTGAAAATAAACTCAAAAGATATTGGCTGAAATAAGATACTGGACTCTGGATTAAATATATCTATCAAAGAAGAGGATTTCAACTATTAAGGAAGAGGAAAGAGAAAGAAAAAAAAAGAAGATATAATGGAGGAGCTACTTGTTGATATAAGACTGGACTTACAAGACATAAGCTCGGATATGCAAGATACAAGGGACATGATAAAAATTAAACTTGAAATGTGTAATTATGTATTACAGAAATTAGAAATGGTGACTCAGCATACACAAGAACACAATAAACCAGAGTGTCATGCCCCTGGTGGAGACTGACTCTGAGGAAGAGGAGGAACAGCCAACAGGAAGTGGGAGTGTGGCTCCAGAGGTGGTGGAGGAGGCCGGGGAAGGGCAGAGGCCGGCTGAGCAATCAGAGGAGGATCCAGGCCCATCCCCTATCCATCCTAGGTCACGCAGGGAGGAGAGTATCAGGGAAAAGCGAGGTCTACTCAGGAGGAGATTACCATGATCCTCCTTGTGGCTTGCAGCTGGCAGCTATGTATATAAGTTTGTAACTGCATAGTCAGAATTGCTGGAGTCAAAGTTTATTGTTTCCTTTGAAAGAGGGTTATCTTTGCTGGCGTTCTTCCCATGGACTCCCCTCGGTTATTTTCCTGGAATGTATGATTAATTATCTTGTCTTGCTTTGGAACTCTCGTCAATGCGGTTTGTTTTGGTTTTCTTTTTGCCTCATTATTTACTTTTGTGACTTTAAACTGTGCCTAATAAAACAGTGAAGGCATTACCGGACTTTAATGTATGTTTTGGGTTTTGAGTTATTTAGAGAGACTACAGGTCATCACACAGAGGGGGAGGAGTTCTATAAAGAAGAAGCCAACTTAGAAGAACAAAACAAACAACAATTATTCAAAGGGGGGGAAAGGAATTAGAATTAGAAATTTGTGGTCTGATGGGATGATAAAAGGGAGAATGGTTCAGAAAATGGTTAAGGAGAGAAGGGAAAAGCAGAAAAAGGAAATGCAGAGGAAAAATCAAAAGAGGGAGACAGAAAAGTTTAATAACTGGGATGTGAAAAGGAGGGGAATAAGAATGGAGGAAAAGGGAATTAAGAGAAAGGACCAGAAAATAAAGAGGAACAGGAAACAAACAAAGATGAAAAGAAAGTACATTGTTCAAAGAGTGAGAGATAATGGGTGAAAAAAAAAAGGGATAAGGAAGGGGATTCCATAAGGTAATATGTTGGGATGTATAAAAATATATTGAAAATAGTATTTTGTAATGTATAGATGATTGATAGAGAAAATATAATGCAGAATCTGAGAAATATAAATTCTAGAACTAGAAAACCTTGAATTACGCCGTCTTCGGTCTGACTTAAGCATGGTATATAAAATCATACATTGCAATGTCCTACCTGTCAATGAATACTTCAGCTTCAACCATAACAACACAAGAGCACACAATAGATACAAACTCAAAGTAAACCGCACCAAACTTGATTGCAGGAAATACGACTTCAGCAATAGAGTGGTCAATGTCTGGAATACTCTACCCGACTCTGTAGTTTCTTCCCCAAACCCCAAAAACTTTAACCTTAGACTGTCTACTATTGACCTCACCCCTTTCCTAAGAGGCCTGTAGGGGCGTGCATAAGCGCACCAACGTGCCTACCGTCCCTGTCCTATTGTTTCTCTTATTCTTTTATTTTTCTTATATGTACCCATTTCATGTATTCACAACTATGTATACATTTATACTTATTATCTTGTAAACAATTGGCAAATCAAATAAATAAATAAAATAAATAAATAAAAAATAAATAGGGAGATTGATATTAAGGAAGAATGAAGGTGGTTGGCTCGAATTAGTAACTAGAGGGGACAACTATATTCACAGATAAGGATTGATAAAATGACAAATGTAACAGGAAAATAATAATAATAATAATAATAATAATAATAATAATAATAATAATAATAATAATAATAATAATAATAATAATAATAATAATAATAATAATGATGATGATGATGATGATGATGATGATAGAAATGATAATAGAAAGGAGATGAGAATTTTAGATAATATCGTAAAATAAGATATGAGAATATACTAAGAAAAATGGAAGGAGATATATTAGATTTGGAATTGAATAAATGAATATAGAATTGAGATAAGAATTTTAGATAATATCGTAAAATAAGATATGAGAACATGAATTGGGATTGGATAAGATAAGCTTAATATTTAATAATGACGAGATGCAATATGAAATTAGACAAATAAAATGAATAGGTAACTATGATCATGTTTGTATTGAGAGATGAAACCTGGAACTACACTGCTTGCCGAATGAGATTTTTTTCATTTAAAAATAAAATAAAATGAAAACAGGGAGAAAATTGAATAATTGAATTATTAGGTATGTTTAATTGATATGGTGGTAGGCATTTGGAGAGAGTAAGGTTGAAAATAAATATTGAAGAAGTATGAATTAATATGAATATAATGCAATGAGAGATGTATGATATACTGATGTCACACTGTTAATGTATTGTTGTTATAGGTAGATTGAAATAAAAAAAATTGGGGGAAAAAGGACTGATAAGGCTGACTTCATCTCTGGGGAGGGGGAGATCCAAAATGTGAGCACCATATCAGAACCACTATCAACTGTCTGCTCAACTTGGTAACTCCCTAGGCAGCGGAATTTGTAGGATCTGGTTGGACGGACAGATGGCATCGGGAAGAGGTAGGCCCTGAAATGAACCAGTCCCATGATATGTAGGCCTTTAGAGGTCAACACCACCTTGAATTGAGTTACAAAGCAAATGTAATCAAGGCAGCTCATGCAGCAGATGTGTACCAGAAACAAGTTCTTGCATCATGTTTTCAGATACTCTTTTAAGGGCATTTCCATGCAAGAGTGCATTGCAATAGTCCAGTCAGGAGGTGACCAGGGCATGAGTGACTCTAAGTAGGGCCCCTTGATCCAGGAACAGGCACACCAGGGTGCACAATACAAAGTCCCTCCTAGCCACAACTGTCACCTGTTCTTCATGTGAGAGTCAAGAGTACAGGAGGGCTCCCAGGTTGTACACAGGAGCAAGTATAACAGAAAATTGTGTCAAAACAATTGATATACTAATGGGCCTGGAACTAAAACCATATGACCTTTCTGAAACTTACTTCTCAGAGGTGGTATTCAGCAGGTTCTGACCAGTTCTGAAGAACTGGTGGCAGAAATTTTGAGTAGTTTGGAGAACCAGCAAATACCAGCTCTGACTGGCCCCACCCCCATCTATTCTCTGCCTCCTGAGTCCCAGCTGCCCTGCACCGGAGAAAGGAGCTGGAAAGCGGGTTAGCAGGGTGGGGAGGGAATGGGGATTTTGCAGTATCCTTCCCCTGCCACGCTCACCACACCATGCCCACTAAGCCATGACATGCCCACAGAACTGGTAATAAAAAAAATTGAATCCCACCACTGTTACTTCTGCCTGGTGAAAAAAGTAGGTGTCTCACGGTCACCTGAATTTGGTTCACAAATCTCATTTCTAATGCTTTGCATTGGACATTCCTGACACTGCCTGTGTGGGACTTCAAGGGTGTATTTGAGGAGGAGGGGCGTTCTGCTGCCCATTCCCAAAGTTTTACCGGTTAATAAAATTCTGATGCAGTGTTGGAGAGAGAGGAAGCAAAAGGATTGGAAATGCTTTCTTTATAAAGGAAGATGAAAAGGATTTTAGATCTTTTAGTTGGATTACTAATTTTCAGACAAAGTGACAGAACAGTCCAAATTTCTCGGCTTTTGGTTTGAAGTTTCTTCGGCTACAGACACAAATCCACGATCGTACATGGTTTCTGTCTGGGCTCGCCGCTGGAGCGCCCTGAGCTGGCTGGTTTCGGGGCTAAGCCACCCCGTAGAGGTGGTGAAGAGGGGGGAGACTGCCAGCAGGGTCAAGGAGAGCCGCATCTCTCCTCCTCAGCTGGCCATTACTCCCTTTCCCGAAGGCGGTTGCAGCGGTGGTCAGAAATGGCCACCACAAAGAAGAACTTGACTGGAAAAGAATGTGCAGGAGGAAGATAAGAAGTGAAAGTTTTGGCTGACCAGGTTAAATTGTAAAAGCAACAACTAAGGTACCCTAGAATTTAAACTTACAAAAAATAACATCGCTCCCAAAGAAGAGTCGGAAGCAGCGAAGGAAAGTGAAAAGGGAAAGGTTTGGCTTTTTTTTTCCTTCTCTCTCCTTCCCTATACTGACAACTAAGAGACTTAAATAAGAAAACAGAAAAATCCGCTTTGACATCAATAGGCAATTAAGCTGAAAATAAAACAAAATGCCAAAGGGATAATAAAGATTTCTGGACATTAAAATTTTTCTTTTTCATAAGCAGGAAGGGAGAGAAAAAGAATAAGGGCAGGATCTGGAAGAGGGAGGAGACTGCCTGGAATTAAAAAGAATCTACAGTAAAACTTCAACAAGACTTCTAAAAGATACATTTTAACTGAAACTTTGTAACTAAACAGTAACCCCAAGAAGAGAAAGTGAAAAAAAAGAGCAAGAAGAAACAGCTTGCCTGTATTTGGATTATTTGGTGATCTTTGGATTCTTGGTTATTATATTTGAATGACTAAAATCAATCAGGTGGTTGTTTAAAAATTTATACAATGGCACCACTTCTGGATGAATTGAAAATGGAACTTAAAAAGTATAAAGAAGATGCACAAGAAGGGAAGGGTTCTTTTGGCTTCGTTTTTCAATTCTTAGAAATGGAGAGTTGGAATTATGAGAAACAACAAGAAAAGACTGAAAAACAAGAAGACTGGGACAAAGAAGAAGCCATCTTCAATGAACAAGTAATTTTATGTGGGGAAGAAAAAGGAAAGGGGGGGAAAGAGAATGGAGAATTTAAGACTTAAAAAAAACAACCAAAGAAAAGAAAAATAATTCAAAAAATAAGTATAATACTGGAAAGCAACAGAAAAGGGGAATACAGAAGAGAGAAATAGAGGTAGAGAGACAAGGGGGTAAAAAGGGGAGAGAGAAGAGAGGGAAGAAGGAAAGGAAAAGAAATTACAAAGGACCGGAGCAAGATATAGAGAAACAGGACCTATTTAGAGATAATGGGTGAAAATCTAACTGAAAAAGGGATTCTGTAAAGGTACATAAGATTGTATTGTTATATTAGTAATAGAAATAATTTTAGAAAATTGGAAACAATGTATGATTAAAAAGTGTAATTTAGTGAAATGTTTGTGAATAAAATAAGTGAAATAAAATAAATGAGAAAATTGAATTAGGAAGGAACGGGAACATTTTAATTAGTTAAAGTTTTATAAAATATAAGTGAATAGGGGGGTGGAATTAACTATGGAAAGCTTATTAATTGTTCCCATAGAAGTATGATATTTAATTGAAAAGTAATGTTAAAGATGTTAAGATTTTAATGAATATTAATATTAAAGATAGAATTGAATTGGAATGGGATGTTGTTTTAATTATATACATTTATAATTTTTTCTTTTTTTAAGAATACAGTGTGTATTTTAAGAATGTACCAAGCAGAATCCGAATGGAAGTTATGTATTATATTGAATGTTATAACTTTAGGGAAAAGATATAAAGGCGTCAATCAGTAACTACAGGAGAAATTTTGTTTAATGAGAAAAGATAATAGATAATTGAAACAGGACAGACAAAAATATAAATACAATGATTTGAATTGAGATGAGATAATTAAAATAAAATTGAGAAAATTAAAAGAGGGGAGAAGCTATGCAGAAAATGTAAAATAGTAATAAGATATGGAATAGAATATAAAAATGAGCATGAACCTGAATTTGTGTCTGTACGAAGAAATGCAACCCGGGATTATGCTACTTTCAAAAAAGATGTTTTATTTTTATTTATTTTTCTCTTTGTGAAAACTCAAATAAAATTTACAAAAAAAAAAAAAAAAGAACAGTCCAAATTTCTCAAGCTGGGGGCTTCAGGGGAACTGAATGAGGAAGTGATGCTCCTCCATAAATGTACAGGGGCTCTGCCAGCAGAGGTGGAGGCATATTCAGGCTGGGAGCTTTGCATGTACCTGACGAAAGCCTTATGGAAAAGTCCCATTCTGTGACATTTACAAAAGAACAGGAAGACGCCTTTTATAGGCAAAGCTGCTTTTCCCCCTCACAGAGGCCCCAGGATCAAGCCGATCAGCCTTGTCAGTTAACAGAGCCGACACAGCTAGTTCTCCCCACTGGCTTTATTAGAAAATAGCATTTCAAAAAAAAAAAAAAAAAAGGATTCGTGAAAGAGGTAAATTCCTAATAAATCTGCCCTCTCCTATCTTTTGCTTTGGCTGAGAAGAGAGTGACAGTAAAAGGGCATCGCCAGGTGGTTGCTTCTCAGCTACATTATGTTTGATTAAATTAAATTATGATTGATGTTCCTGGGTGGGTGGGAAGGAAGCTAACCAAATTATGAGGGGGGAGGGGGAAATAAGATGAGGAAAAACAATGGAATTTTCTGGGGAACTCTTATTTTTCTTAAAGCGAACAGAAATCAATTTAGAAAGGATAAAAAGAAACTCCCAGGAGAATTACTTCACAAAGTATGTAGCTAATGGAATAAATTACTGTCCTGTTCTCTTGTTTATGTCCCTTAAAGAAGGATCAGCTTATTCATGATCAATGTTTATTGCAAGTTCTTTAATCAGAAGTATGACAAAAATGTGTAATCGTGGCCTTGTCTTGAGATAACGAATGTACTGTATTGTTGTGATAAGAAGCCATTTCTTCCATCATGATTGTTTTACGTGTTTTAGGTATATTTGTGTGCAGACTATATGCAAGGACAGAGATGGAGGTGTTTTCCACCAGTCATTTGTGATCAAAATGAACATTTTGTGCTGCATTTGTGCTTGGCTTTTATGTCTGATGCTCTGAAGGTGATTTGGTAAAACTAGATGAGGGCAATGCTGTATTATTGTGAGGCCAGGCTTTGTCATACAACACAAGAACAAAGGAATGACCAAAATTTGCAATCACTTTTCTTCAAATGCCTAAGCTGCTATAAATAGGTTCACTAAATAATTACTCTCAACTTCAATGGAAATTTTCTTAATATACTGTATTTAATTCTACAACTTGGGCACTGTACAAAATTATGTGGATTAAGACTCATGTTTGCATGAACATTAAGCTAAAAAAAACTTCATCCAGGAGAGTAGATGCAGTACTCCCCATTATATATAACATCTGAAATGCAATTTAGATGAATGCTTTTTAACCATTTTTTAGTTTAGCATATAATTCAGATACAGTCCCTGAAACCTACCTCCCTATCTCTCTCTCCCCCTCTCCTCTCTCCCCCTCGCTTCCTCCCTCCCTCCCTCCCCCCCCCCTCTCTCTCTGTGTTTTAAGGCTGTGCCTAGTTTAAAGAAGTGCTTTGGAACTTTCACAACCCCAGAGACTTTCAGACTTTTTCAGGGTTCACTCCTAATTAGATCAAAGATTTATCTTTGATATCCTATGTCTCATAATGGATAACAAGAAAATGATGGAAAGATTACGAAGAAAATGATGGAAAGATTACGAGGAGACACAAACATTTCATGCACAGCATTAATTACAATTGATAGTTGTCGACAGCTTAATTTTCCAACAACCTGCTCTATTATAGCCATCTAACTTGCTTGGTGTGAGTTCTGTGATCTTACATGAGGAAGAGCTTTCTTTTGCCCAAATCTTCTATTATTTAGCTTGATACTGGGTCCATCTCATCTCATCTCATGTCTATCTATGTATCTCATGTCTGGATACATCTCATGTCTGTATTGACCATAATTCTCAGGATAACTTTTCAATACATTACACATGCACACCCTTCTTTTTAAGGGTGTGTGTGTATAATGCATTGAAAAGTTAGTAAGGTAATATATTGAAAAATCTTTTTAAGGTTTATGCATTTGACAGAAGCCATTTTTTAAATATTACTCCCCAAAGTACAGGACATTCTGTTTGACTCTATATCTGGTAATTCCAGAATGCCAATAATTAACGATTAAGAGAGAGTCCTTTATTACTCAACAGCTTATTTCCTGCTGTAAATCATAACCAAAATCCAGAATTCTGTTTGGAGGAACACCCTGAGCTTTCTGAGGAACACCATACTCTTTAAGAAGGACCATGGAATCTTAGTTGTTCAAGAAGCATGGATTTCTTCCTCAAAGTGTGGAAAATACCTCCAGAAGGAAGCTTAATTCTTACCTAATCCAGAAAACAGTTGCCAAATATTTGAAGAGTAAAAGGCTTGTGAACAAAGAAGACCCAAGAGAAAGATTCAGATCATGACTAACAATTTTGCAAGGGAAGAGCCTTTGAAAGGGCTTAAAGTTACAGAGTTGGAAGGGACTTTGGGGGTCTTCTTGTCCAACCCCCTGCTCAAGCAGGAGACCCTACCAGAGATGTCAAACTGGCGTCCTGCAAGCCGGATGCATCACACGCAGGCCACACCCATCCCAGCTCTGTGAAGAGAAAAAAAACATAAGTCACGTGACGGCCACGTGACACGGTGAGTTTGTCACCTGTGCACCATTTCAGACAAGGGGTTGTCCAATCTCTTCTTTAAAACCTCTAATGTTGGAGCTCCCACAACTTCTGGTGGCAAGTTGTTCCACCAATTAATTGTTCTTTCAAGAAATTTCTCCTTAATTCTAGGTTGCTCCTCTCCTTGATTAGTTGCCATCCATTGTTTCAATACAATGTGTTCAGGTGCTTTGGAGAATAGCTTGACTCCCTCTACTTTGTGGCTGCCCCTTAGATAGTGGAACCCTGCTATCATCTATCATATCACCCCTAGTCCTTCTTTTCCTTAAACTAGACATACCCAAGTCTATCCTTCATAATCCCGATAGGACTCAATTGCTTTCTGTTCTAGGTCCTAGTTGCCAAAAATAACATATAATATTTTAAGCTTTTTCATTGTTCCTGGATTATTCTTGTTTAAGAAATCTTGCTCTTGGAGAGACTCTAGGCTCTTAGTGGCATATTTCATCTCTTGCTTGAATCTTATGAAAGAACTTTGGACTGGCTTCTAACCCTGCTGAGAGTTGCTACCTTTCTTTATTACAATACTACTTATTGACCTGCTTGTTCAACAGCCAAATGAAACCTTGGCCTTGGTAGTTGGATGAAATTTTCTGCTAACTCTATTTTCTTTCCAGGGTCTACATTATTTTTCCACTCTTGCTTCCACAGCCCATCATTTCTTCAGGGTTTATCCTATGGTCTATAAACAATATGGCTCACTTGCTTTACCAACAAATTTTAAGAATTCCTTACGGTTCAAGGTTGCCAATTTCTCCATTCAAATAGAAGCTGTTGCCTTGACAGTTTCATAAAAAATAAATATGCCATTGGGATTTTTTTTTCCTCATTACACCCAAGAACATTGTGGTCATGTGCAAATATATGTAAGCAACCACAGGTGGAGGGCTAGTTGTTTTCACTGAGAACTAAATAAATATCTTTAGCAAAAGCAATAGCAATAGCACTTAGACTTATATACTGCTTCACAGTGCTTCACAGCTCTCTCTGAGCAATTTACAGAATCAGCATATTGTCCTCAACAATCTGGTTCCTCATTTGACCCACCTCGGAAGGATGGAAGGATGAGTCAACCTTCAGCCTGGTGAGACCCGAACTGCCAAACTGCTGGCAGTCAGTAGAATTAGCCCACAGTACTGCACCACTGCAGCTCTTTAACCAAAGAAGTACATTTAACCATTTTAGAGAGCACATACAAGTGGCTAACTTGAGCTTTTCTTGAATATGAATAGGGTAATCTTTGCAATAGGATAATTTTATTAGCCTGGAAAGGTGCTACCAGACTTCTGTTGATTAATTTAATCTTTGCATATGGTGAAATCTAGAGAAATCTCTCTCTTAAATTGTAAAATTCCTCAGCCCTTCCTCCTGGAAATAGCATTTCTCATCTAGAAGGGAAAAAAAATACAGGCAAAAGGCAATCAGCTGGTCATGTGGATAAGTCTCAGTCCAATCTCTCTTTCGATCTTTAAAGCACCCTGATCAGCACTGCAGTGTCTCTCTACAGAAAATGGGTTTTCAGCTCCCAGATCTGCAAAACAATGGCTCTCCATCCTCCTGTGAAATTCCTGGCCATCTGACTATACTCTAAGATTGCCACCAAGAAGCACTCTAGTCTAAGCAACTCTTCCTTTTACAGTGATTAAGGATACATAGGATACATTTTTCAAGCCAAGGCAGATTTCCCAGTATCACTTCCTATTGTCTTTTGCTTGTTGTTCTCATTTCCATTTTTCATTGTCTCGTGTTTCTCATGAAAGTTTCTAAATCAGAAACCACCATGGGCTAAAATGTCTATTTGAATCTGCTTTTGGTTTCAGAAATGATTGGTTGCTATAAATCATGACCTCCTCCCACCCGCCAGCAAAACTTGCCAAGTACAATTTCAGTGTGAAAATGCAGAGAACTGAGAAATCATAATATCCTAGTCTGATGGCATGCAGTAGAATATTTATAGGACTGGCTAGAGCAGGGGTCTCAAACTTGCGGCCCGTGGGCCAATTGCGGCCCGCAGGATGATATCCTGTGGCCTCCACCATGATATGAAAGTATAATATTAGTGCAGCCCGCAGGGGGAATGGACCTCTGAAGGAAGTCCCGCCCGCCGTTCCTCGTCGTGGCTTCTTCTCCACCCTGAACTTTAACAAGTCCAAGTACAGGTCCAGACTTACTGATGATCATCTTCAAGCCATACTGAGGGTCTCAAGTGCCTCCTCTCTCAAGCCAAATGTGGCTCAGATATGTGAGAGGAAGCGTTGTCAAGTCTCTGGCAGCAAGGAGTAAGCTGGAGAAGCCATGTTCTGAGGAACTGTTCATGATCTTCATTCAATGTTCCATTCATGTGTTCAGGACAGTTCATGTATTGGAGAAATCATTAACTGTTGATGACATTTGAGGATATTTTTTTAACAATGTTTTTTGTGGAATCCCTTATGCGGCCCAGCCTCACCCAGACTCTGCCTCCAGCGGCCCCCAGGTAAATTGAGTTTGAGACCCCTGGGCTTGAGCATCAAAAGCAAAAGTAGAAGGAGGCAAAAGTTCCCACTGAGGAAACAGTCCATGGTAATAAACAAGAAAGTAAATAAGTTTTATAGAGCTTTAGGGCATGACCTCATGTCCCCAACTCATAGCTCAATTATTACCTGATAACTCTTGTCAGACGTGTTCTTTCATCTTGTTCAGAGGTCACGGAAGAAGCAACTTGCGTTCATCTTTTGCTGTTCTGGTGTTAAAATTAAGATGTTTCCCCTCTCTTCTTCACACAAGTCTTGTTGCCTGAATGACTTACTGAGAGTGGTCAGTGATGCAGTTTGGGGGTAGGTTCTGCTCACTTCCTTGAGATAAAATAAGTCCTTATTGAAGGCTAGCTGTTTAGTTATTATTGTGCATACCAGTGGTGGGATTCAAATTTTTTTACTATTGGTTCTGTGGCTGTGGCTTGGTGGGTGTGGTGTGGCTTGGTGGGCATGGCTTCATGGGTGTGGCAGGGGAAGGCTACTATAAGGTCTCCATTCCCACCCCACTCCAGGGGAAGGCTACTGCAAAATCCCATTCCCTCCCCACCCCACTAACCTTCTTTCCACCTCCGTTCTCCTGTGTAGGGCAACAAAAGAAGACCCAGCCGATCAGCTGGGATTCAGGAGGCAGAGAATAGATGGGGGTGGGACCAGTCAGAGGTGGTATTTGCCGGTGCTCTGAACTACTCAAAATTTCCACCACTGGTTCTCCAGATTTGGTCAGAACCTGCTGAATACCACCTCTGGTGCATACCGAAAGAAAGCAGGAGCTGATAAGGTGAGGCATATGGAATTAGATAAACTATTATAGGAACCAAGAGGTTTCTATTATGACTTTCTTTGTGCTAGACTTGGCATTAGACCCAACAAATGTGCAAATAGGCATGGGACTACATGCATTCCAAGGCTTGCCAAATTATGATACCTGCTGAAAACGCCTGATAACTTGGAGCAGCAGTCTCCAACCTTTCCCCCCCAAGGACCAGTGGTGGCGGCAGAGGGGGGGGAGGAGGGTTTCACACATGCACCTGCCGCTTTTGCAAATGGAGCTTTGAGCATTTGCTCACTGCTTGCGTGGCCCACTTCCTAGCGGGCCATGGACCAGTATCAGTCCCCAAACCAGGATTAAGAACCCCTGACTTAGAGAACCTTCTGATATGCACAACCATCTTCCCCAATAACCCATCCCAGGAACCAGCCACCATCCTTTCTGGAAACATTCATTCAAATTGGCCATTTCTTATCTATGTTAGCAATGCTTCTTTTAAAAAATTATCTTCATTTGTTCTGGGAAGAAATATTAAATGTGGAAATTTGAAATATTACTTCTGCTTAATGTTACTTCTGCTTAATATCACATGTTACTTCTGCTTAATATTACATGCATATTCATATGTATATTTTTTGTATATTTTTTGTTTGTTCTTGGTTTCTTTTCCTTTTTACCTTTTGAGTTTTCTAGATTATTGGTGAGATTTTCCCTCACCAATAATAATTCTATAATAATAATAATAATAATAATAATAATAATAATAATAATAATAATAATAATAATAATAATAATAATAATAATAATAATAAAGCAACTCGTAATGGGTTGTGAGAATAATCATGGGAGACAGGAATAAACCTATAGGCAATGGTCTGCTAAGAGAAATTTGTATCTGAAGCAGGAATGGGTTTGGTTGGAGACTCCATCTCAAACATGATTGAGTCTCTCTAGTTCTCTGGCATGTAAAGCAGGGGAGGTGGAAGCCATTTTAGATTTGTGGGATTTTGTTACTCTGGCTTTACAACAAAGGTAGTAACAGTATTCTTGGCTTTGGTTTCCTGGTCTGGATTATGTTGAAAGGTTGACAACATTGCAAAGTCATTCTTATTTTTTCTGTTTAAAGGAATATATAGTTTTGACACATGCACAAACTTACTGGAAAGACAAGGTTGTGATGGAAACTATGCATCAACATTTTAGCACATGGTACTTTTCCCTGTATCTTTATCTAGCTCTCTGTGTATGGGCTTTATCAACAGTTTCAAAGTGATGGAACTTCCAGATTTGCTGAGACAATCAAATGTTGAGGCACAAGGGTCAAGGAACTTAATTTGCTGATTCATTCATTACACATGCAACCAATTTCCTCATTTAAAGAGAAAGAGCATATAGATTCCAGCTCTGCGAATCCATAGACGTTATCCACGATACAGCACTTTGATAATTGTTAATGATTTATTTTCAAGAGCTGTGTTTGTATTTCAGCTGTATTTGAAACAATACAAATCAATAGTACTTTGCCTTTGGATTAGCATTAATAAGACATGATTCTGGATATTTTCATAGTTGAATCTTAGCAAGCCCACTTCTGTTAACCAAATGATCATTACAAAAATATTAAATGTTGGGATAACTTCATTCCTGTTCCTTGTCCATTCTAGGTAGCTCAAATATCCTGTTGTAATCAATGAGGTATAAAATAGTGAAAGGTGAGAGACACACATGACTATTGTTCTCTAAAGCAGAGGTTGCCAACCAGTGGTCCGTGGACCACTGCTGCCCGTGAGAAAATTTTGGGGGTCTGCAGCGCACTTCTTAAAGCAATTCAATAGAGCAAAGGATTAGGTAAGTTAAGTTAAAACAGGAATGGGTCAGAGAAAGGCAATTCAGAAATCAGGGCCAGCTTCCACCAGTGATTTTCTAATGCTTCATCCAGGAGGCAATCTACTGTAGTTATTGTACAGTTATTAAAGGTCTGCAATTCCTGCCAGAATAAAGGTAGTTATAGTTATATTGTATGTGCCCATAAGGTCAGTGTACACAAAATTATGGTTATAATCAAGGACAATCAATGAAACATATTCAGGCTCTATGAATTATTGGGTTTTCCCCCAGATGTGCTTTCCAAGCATTTCTTCTTCAGATGTTCCAAGATCAGAATATCATCATAGCAAAGGCTCTTTTTTAAAAATCCGGAATGAATTTCTTCTATTTATGGTACTCAATGCAGGTCTCCTCTGAAGATTTTCCTGAACAAATAGAATGATGCGCGTACAGAGGGTCCTTTTAGATATTTGGACCCCAAACTTACTGACAAAGCTTTATCTTGCCCTAAATGCTCAGCAGTTTGAGGCACATGTTGTTGCTGGTTGTGTTATTTTGGCACCTGACATAGAAAATCACAAAGGTATATCTTCAAATGCCAGAGACTAAAACTATCCCTAAAATAAAACAAAACAAGATAAATGGCAATTTGGCCATGATGCTCGAGGTGTTCTGCTGAGGCAATGCTTCTCAATGCCAAACACTGTCTGTAAGACAAAAATCACACTGTTGCTTTCTTTTTGAACACGCTTCTCCTTTTACATTATTGTGAAATCCAGGAGTAACCAAAATGAGATCACTGTTAAACTCCTTCCTCTCTACTTTTTTTTCTCTGTTACTGAACTCTAGGGCATGTGGTGACTTCTCTTCATCTTTTATCATTTGTGAAGATCTTGTACTGCTTCTGATCTGAACATAACTTTTGACAGAACAAACTTTTAAATGGGATCCCAAGATGCAGGTAGATTTCACCAAATTGTACTCCTTTTTTCAGTGATAAAAATTATATCTTCTGTTCCTCTTGTATTTTATTTAATTGATATTCATTTCTTCCATAGACATGTATTTGATTTGTTTATTTATTCAGAAGAAGTAAAATATAAATGAGTACAGCATTAGAATGATTTATAGAAAACACTTTACATTTTCAATGCTTCGTCTATTATACTTCTCTGTTCTTTCGATTGTTTTATACCAAATAACTTTACAGGTTGTAATCTTTATACAGTTACTATGAATAAGCCTCAATTAATTCAATGGAACTTAATTTTGGGTAGATATGCTGCATGTAGGGTTTATTTTATTGGGATCACTCAGCTTTGCAAAACCCATTTTTATGTAATTCTGTAGTTTTTAAACGTCTGCCTATTACCCAGATCTTAAAATCAGCAAAGCATGCTAAGAAAATGAACAAACAAAAAAATGTAACAATAAGATTATGAGACAATTTCTGCCTAACATATAATACAGATTTGTAAAGGTCCCATAACTTTGAACCATGCTATAATTAAGCATTTTTTAATACGGTGACCACATGAGTTGCAGAAACAGAATTTAAGTTCTTAAGTTCCTTGGAAGTGATTAAATTCTGAATTCTGGAATCTTGAAGACATTCTATGCTTCTAATCAGCAGCTGTGTGTGTTGGCTAATACAGCTTGTTCTGGATAGCATCAATTTTGATTTTAAAAGGATACTTACAGAAGAGAAGAGGCAACCAGGATGTCTGAAAGCTGATTATTTTTGTCCTTTTCTTGGATTCTGTACTATATTAGCATACTCCAAACCCTCGCACCTGATTGGTCCGGACGGACAGCGACCTGATTGGTCGAAACCCCAGCCGTGATTGGAGCGCTAGGGATCTGCCGTGATTGGCTGTGCCGATCGCGGGAGATTCAAAGCGCTGCCATTGGCCGCCCAGCCGCGAGCCAGCCCTATATGAAGGCTGCCGCGGCTTGTGTTTCTTCAGACTGTTCTTAACCTGAATAAAGAGCTGAACTCACTAGAATGGTCTCGCGTCTCCTTCGAACCGATCCACCCCAGATCTAACACTGGCGACGAGGGTGGGATCGTGAGACAAGGAGACCAACTGGCACGTGGCGAAGCGGCACGCAGCAGCAGGCAGCATGGCCGGCCTCAATTCGTCACCCGCACCCTTCAACCCTGCTACTGAGGACTGGGAATCCTATACCGATAGGTTCCAGATGTTCCTCGAGAGTAGCAATCTCAAGGATGCCAACGGCCACAAGAAACGAGCCGAGCTTACACACCGCGGGCCCGCAGTGTTCAAAATGGCCAAAGCCTTGGCCAAACCAGAAGACATCAAGACCATGGAATGGGGCAACCTTGAGCCCCTACTGAGAAACCACTACGCCCCATCGTGCCCATCCTCATCCGGCGGCACGATTTCTACAGGCGGGATCAACGCGAGGGCAAGGGGCTCGGCGACTTCATGGCGGCCCTACGAGACTTGGGCGGCCTGTGCGGGTTCGCCGATCTGGACGAGGCACTGCGAGACCGCGTCGTCCTCGGGCTCCGAGACCCCGTCCTCCAGAGCCGCATCATGGCAAAGGGCAACATTTCCCTCGCCGATGCCCTCACCGAGGCCGCTGCAGCGGAAGCAGCCAAAAAATCAGCGGCTCGGATGCGGCAATCGAGCATCACACCGCGATCAATGGCCGGTGAGACGACCTCGACCCCCAATCAGCGACCCGAGACCGACCAGTGAGACACAACCACGCACCACGGCGACGTCGATTCCTTCTCGGAGACCGAGGACGAGGAGGAGGAGATCCACCGCCTGCAAGCAGCATGGGGGCGACGGGAACCACGAGGTCGTAAGTCGAGGTTACAGTGCGCCGGCTGCGGAGGCGATCACCCCTGCTCGGACTGCCGTTTCCTCGATGCCATTTGCCGGCAGTGCGAGAAGCGGGGGCATATCACCAAGGTGTGCCGGAATAAGAGACACTACAGCCCGCAACGATGAGATGGCAGCCCCCGACGGCGGGAAAACACCCCCACCAGACACCGAGAGCGCCAACCGGAGAGCCGCTGGACCCAAGAAGGTCGGAATAGGCAACTCCACGAGGCGAGACAGAGGGAGGAAACACACCAGACCGTCGTCATCGGCCATTCCTCCACAAGCGACAACCGGAAGGTATACGTGACGGTGGGCATTGAAGACCAGCCATGCAACATGGAGGTGGACTCCGGGTCCTTCCTCTCAATGGTCTCATGGCGCACCATCAAGCGCCTAGTCCCTACCATCCGCCGCCATGAACTAGAAGACCAAACACTGACCCTCAAGGACTACCAAGGGAACCGCATCCCTGTAGTCGGCAGAGGCCATTTTAAAGTCACCTTCAAGGGCCATACCGGAAGTGCTACCCTGACAATCGTCGACCGAGACAGACCGAGCCTATTGGGACTGCAGTGGTTCGCACCCCTGGGCATCGAAGTAACCGGCATCCACCACATCGGAGAGGCGGACTGGGAAGCGGCGCTCATGAGGGACTTACGGGAAGTCTTCGACGACAGCCTAGGCAAGTACCGGGGGTCCCCTATTTCATTCAATATAGACCCGAGCATCGCCCCTATCCGCCTTAAGCCCAGGCGAGTGCCATTTGCACTCAAGCCAAAGATCGATGAGCAGCTAGGTAAGCTCATCGCGCAAGGTGTGATGGAACCAACCGATCACGCCAGGTGGGAGACCCCCATAGTGACTCCCATCAAGCCGGATGGGTCCGTGAGAATCTGTGGGGACTATAAGGCCACCCTAAACCACGCGCTCCAACAAAGCGCATACCCCGTCCCAGTAGTGCAGCACCTTCTGCACTCACTGGGGGGAGGCCGAATTTTTGCGAAACTCGACCTGGCACAAGCCTACCAGCAACTGCCGGTCGACGCCAAAACCGCCGAAGCCCAGACCATCATAACACACCGGGGGGCTTTCCACTGCAACTGGCTCCAATTTGGAGTCAGCGTGGCACCCGGAGTCTTCCAAAGCCTCATGGAAAGACTCCTCCAAGGCATAGAGGGGGTGGTGCCCTATTTTGACGACGTCTTGGTGGCCGCGAAAAATGAAAAACAACTGGAAGCCCGGTTGAGGGAGGTACTGGAGAAATTCAGGGACTCGGGACTCAAAGTCAAAAAAGGAAAATGCCAACTCCGGGCAGAGAGGGTTGAATTCCTAGGGTACCTCCTAGATAAGCAAGGGATCCACCCCACGGAAAAGAAACTAAGAGCCATAAGGGAAACACTACGGCCCAAAAACAAAACGGAGCTACAGGCTTTCCTGGGACTGTTAAACTTTTATAATGTCTTCCTACCTCAAAAGGCAACCGTGGCGGAACCGTTGCATAGGCTGTTAGACAAAACAGCCACCTGGACCTGGGGAGCACGGGAAGAGAGCGCTTTCACCAACACAAAGAATCTGCTAACATTGGACGCGGTACTAATCCAGTACAGCGAGACCCTGCCATTAACGGTAACGTGCGATGCATCGCCATTCGGAATCGGCGCCATTCTCAGCCACCAACTACCGGACGGGAAGGAAGCACCCATCACTTTCTCATCAAGGACACTTTCAAAACCAGAAAGAAACTACAGTCAGCTCGACAAAGAGGCCCTAGCAGTCGACGCAGGCGTCAAGAAATTCCACGAATACCTTTACGGTAGGACTTTTACAATCATCACAGACCACAAGCCGCTGCTAGGAATCCTGGCGGGATATAAGGCCACACCGAACATTCTATCACCAAGAATGACAAGATGGTCCGAATTCCTAGCAGCATACAATTACCAGCTCATACACCGACCCGGGAAGGACATCGCCCACGCAGACGCCCTGAGCCGATCACCCCTGCCCGATCTGGAAGACGACCCGGCACCCACGACAAAGGTACTGCAAATAGAGACAATATCCAACCCACTAGTGACCGCGCCAGACATTGCCAGAGAAACAAATAAAGACAAGCGGCTGGCGCGAGTCCTGAGCTGGGTTGGAAAAGGGTGGCCGGAAGGGGACAAGGACGAACTATTCAGACCCTTCAGAAACAGACAAACTGAACTCTTTACCGAGAAGGGCTGTATACTGTGGGGGGACAGAGTGGTAATCCCGGAAACATTACAAGAAAGGGTACTGGGGATGCTGCATGAGGGACACCCAGGGATGGTTAAGATGAAAAGCCTGGCCAGAAGCTACGCATGGTGGCCGGGAATGGATAAACAAATCGAAACCTGGGTAGCCAAATGCAAACAATGCCAGGAAGCCAGGCCTACCCCTCCCGCCGCCCCAATCCACGAGTGGGAAATGCCAAGAGGCCCGTGGTCTAGGATTCACATAGACTTTGCGGGGCCAACCAAGGGGCACATGTACCTCATCACAGTAGACGCTTACTCCAACTGGCTGGAGGAAAGTACCATGAAGTCTACCACAACGGAGGCGGTAATAAAAAAACTGAGCAAACTTTTCACCACGCACGGCCTGCCAGACGTAATAGTGTCAGACAATGGGCCCCAGTTCACCGCGCTAGCGTTTGAACAATTTCTGGCAGGCCAAGGCATACGCCATGCATTAACCGCGCCAGCAAATCCGGCGGCAAACGGACGGGCGGAACGCAGGGTCCAATACACGAAGAAAGCCATACAGAAAATAGAAGCAGCCAACATACAGGACAAAATAAATAAAATGCTCCTCATTCAGCATAACACACCCAGCGCAACCACAAATAGAAGCCCGGCAGAGCTAATGATGGGCAGAAATCTACGGTCAACACTAGATAGAATGCACCCCACATATAACCCTGACAAACCCCCGGGCTCCTCCAGCAAACACAGAAAATTTAACATAGGGGACGCAGTATACGCGAAAAAACCTTTCAGGGGAACCACTCTGGATACCAGCAATGATCACCCAAATAACCGGCCCCTTATCGTACCGGCTAGAGACAAGCGACGGGAAAAACTGGAAACGGCACATTAACCAGCTAAGGTCTAGAATAACCAACAACCAGACTCCCGAGCAAGAAACTAGAAGGGGGGAAACGGGAAGCAATAAAGAAAGAACCGGAGGGACCCCTAGCGCAAGCTGAACACCCCCACCCAGAATAAATAGACCACAAATAACCCGTTCCTACTCACCAGTAGACGCAGGACCAACAGAACAGGAAAACCCAGAATCTTCACCGGGAAGGAGCAGTCAAGCCAGCTCAACCAGCCCGGAAAGACCCGATGGGAACAACAGCAGCGGCAGCTCAACCAGCCCGGGTAGACCAGGAGGAAGCTACCAAGAAAGGCCCAGCTCAACCTTCCAGGCGGTTCCATCCCTGGGAACCGGAGCAACAGAGAAGACATCCGAACCGGTCGACGACCACACGAGAACTGAACCACGCAGGTCTACTAGACAGGTACGAAGCCCCGCCTACTTGTGCGACTACGTCACGACGCACGCCAGACGAAACCAAGAGGGGAGGGGTGTACTATATTAGCATACTCCAAACCCTGGCACCTGATTGGTCCGGACGGACAGCGACCTGATTGGCTGTGCCGATCGCGGGAGATTCAAAGCGCTGCCATTGGCCACCCAGCCGCGAGCCAGCCCTATATGAAGGCTGCCGCGGCTTGTGTTTCTTCAGACTGTTCTTAACCTGAATAAAGAGCTGAACTCACTAGAATGGTCTCGCGTCTCCTTCGAACCGATCCACCCCAGATCTAACAGATTCCATTCCAGTGTGTTTCCTTTGTTTCCTAATAGAAGAAAAGAGGACCACATACTTAAAATCCTTTGCTGAATTATAGGGTGGAAGAGACGGATCGTCCCCTTTTCTTTCTGTCAAAACCCCATGCCTTTCATACAAGTCCAATGCTTCACCCTAGTGGAGATGGGAAGTTGCACCACTTGAACTGTTGTTTTAAGAATTACAGTTCAGTTAAACCAAGGCAGCACCTCCAAATATTGTGGCCAGTGACTAAGTTTACCCTTCTTC
This sequence comes from Notechis scutatus, assembly GCF_049901735.1. Taxonomy (NCBI): domain Eukaryota; kingdom Metazoa; phylum Chordata; class Lepidosauria; order Squamata; family Elapidae; genus Notechis; species Notechis scutatus. The sequence goes on from NC_142009.1 coordinate 224,257,537, forward strand.
TTAAGTCATACTGGGTTAACGCAATAGATTAACACGATGTATCTTTTCATGCTCAAACCAGCAGGTGGCAGTAGAAGGACTTCTCTTTTTAATCTCTGAAGTTCCAAGCCCAGGAACCAAATTGAAACCATTATTGTGTGGCACGGAACTTCTCACCCCGACAGTGATTTCACCCCCCCCACCCCAAAAAAATTATATCCAACAATTTCACTGAAAAACTTAGCGGATAAGTAGGAAGTTTGAAGATAAGTCCATGCTCATAGATCCCACAGCCACAAAATTGAGCTGCAGTCAACTAGCTCTCATCACTCCCTGAAAGGGGACCAAAGGCTCTGGTTCTAATTCATCAAAGAGAGGGAGGGCCTTTCCTCACTTAGCAGGCCTGAAGTCTTGTTAGAGCAATGTTAGGACTATATGGTGTAACACTGCCTTGCTCTAACTTTCTCCCATCTTCTCTGGTTTGTTTGATGGGACAGAAGCCGGAGTGGGATTCTACCAGTTCGGACCAGTTCTATAGAACTGGTTGTCATGATTCTGCCCAGTTCGGCGGACTGGCAAATCATGCCTATGGCGCACGCCCAACATCGCTGACTGCATTCTCCCCCACCCACTCATTCCTTAAGATATTTCTTTTCCCCCTCTCCCAACGATCAGCTGTTCCAATGATCGGCTGAGCCAGGAACCCTCTTGCTGTCTTACTGCTTAACCCAGGAGGCAGAGGTGGTATTCAGCAGGTTCTGACCAGTTCTGGAGAATCGGTAGTGGAAATTTTGAGTAGTTCGGAGAACCGGCAAATACCACCTCTGACTGGCCCCGCCCCCATCTATTCTCTGCCTCCCAAGTCCCAGCTGATCGGCTGGGTCTTCTTTTGTTGCCCTGCACAGGAGAACAGAGCTGGAAAGCAGGTTAGTGGGGTAGGGAGGGAATGGAGATTTTGCAGTATCCTTCCCCTGCCAAGCCACGCCCACAGAACCAGTCGTAAAAAAATTTGAATCCCACCACTGCCAGGAGGGTTCCCTGAGGTCTAGGAGGCCCAAAAACGGAGTGCAGGGGGGAGCTGCACCCCACCTTGTGCTCTGTTTTTTGCCTTCCTGGGACCCAGGAAAGCTTTCTGGGAGCAAAAATGCCCCCCTCCCGGAGGCTTCCCTGAGACCCAGGAGGCAAAAAAAACCCACAAACGGGATGTGTGTGTGTGTGTGTGTGTGTGCGCGCACTGTAAAAAAATAAAATAAAAAAATAAAAATAAAAAAGCCACACCTACCCAGTCACATGGCCATGCCCACCTAGCCATGCCCACAGAACCGGTTGTTAAAAAAAATTGAATCCCACCCCTGGACAGAAGGAAGTGATTCTGCAAACTGTAGTCTGAAGTCAAGATCAAGACCATTGACAAGGCTTGTGTTACCAAACCATTTTTGGCATGCTGTAGACAAGGCTATCAAGATGTCAGCATGACTCTGTCAGTAATTAGCACTCTTGTCTATTATGCAACAGCAAACAAGCATGGATATGTAAATACAGCTCTCTAGAGCCTGGTCGTCCAACCTGGGCTGCATGGAGTAAAGAGGAATTGTCTTGGTCCACAAACAAAATATATAGTATAGTTAATGAATATAAAATCACATAATAATGTTAAAAGTTTACGATCTTGTGGGGCCGCATTACCAGTTGTCCAGGGCCTCATATGGCTCATGGGTGATGGGTTGGACATGCCTGCTCTAGAGCAATCTGAATGTAACTTGATTTTTATTTCCCATCAAGCAAATCTGCCTTCCTTCTCCCAGAACCAAGCCTGTTTAGGATAGTTCACTCCAGCACCCAGACGTATAATTCTGCCTGCTGATGTGACTAATAAGAAGCAGCCAAAGCATTCATATTCTAGATTGATATTCTGTTTTTCCTCAGGATTTTGAGGACATATATATTACAATCAGAGGTGGTATTTAGCAGGTTCTGACCAGTTCTGGAGAACTGGTAGCGGAAATATTGAGTGGTTTGGAGAAGCGGCAAATACCTCCTCTGACTGGAGATTTTACAGTATCCTTCCCTTGCCACGCCCACCAAGCCACACCCCCAGAACCGGTAGTAAAAAAGTTTGAATCCCACCACCGATTACAATCATTCCATCAATTTTCGCCATAGCAACATTGAGTGGGAAATTGGGTTGACCAGGAAAAAATGACTCAGAGTCCCCCAATGAATTTCTGCCGCTGAAGTTGGACTTGAACCCAGACCTTCACCAGTAACTTAACCATTGCATCACAATGCCTCTGAACCATCTTCCAACAATGACAGATATTGAAGACCCACCAAATGTGAAACACAATAGATGGGCTTTTTTAAAAAATAAGGGAAGCAGACTGCTTTTAAAAAAAAAAAACACCAGGAAAGCAGACTGCTTATATTTTGTAAGATGATGAATCTCACCAAAAATGAAACCTTTCCAGCATAGATTTTAAGTGTAATGTGACGGTTTGTTTTGGATACAAAGAATACCAACCAATTGGCGCTCTTCCTTTCTGCTCCAAACCAATTAATCATTCAAGGGACTATGCACACAACTTCCAAACTTTGTGAATTAACCATCTCCTTCCCAAGAGAGAAGCAGTTAAGTCTTAATTGTTCCTACCCATCCACCTTTATCTGTGTGGGTTGGCAGTCAAGTTGTAAAATATTCCTCCCATTCATCCTGGATGTGTGTGTGGATGTGTGTGCGCCGCACGCATGCCCCATGTGCACGCACACAGAAAGAAAGCTTGGTCTTAAAAAACACTAGCCTTTGAAGGGAGAAGCCTGGAAAACAATCGCCACAGTACCAGATCAGTACAGCAAATGTAGAACAGCAAATACCAGGAAGAACTTTATGCAGCGGGAGCATAAGGTGATATACTTGCCATGCTCCAACATGTAGATGGAAGCTGGACACAAAATAATAGTCCTCATTTTGAAATTATTTTATCTGCTATATTGCACCTATGGTTGTTTAATTATCCATTATATTGCTTAACAGTTCATGGGTAACAATCTCATTTTTAATGGTGTTCACATTGAGCTTTGTGCTGAGGTTGGAGGGTGTGCTATAAAACCTGTTTAATGGTTCCTTAAAGAAGGCACAAGGAATATGCATACATGTATGTCTTGGTCATACTACCTAGCATTATTTTTATTTGGTAGGCTATGCCAAGACAGAGCTTATATTAGACTGAGAATTCACACCTTGTGCTTCATAAGTAGAGTATGTAAGAGCCCGTTGCTATTTATTTTTGGAATAGATGGTTTTCTTTAGGTAAATGAAAATAAATATTGTGTTTTTACAATAGTGTTTTTAATCTCCAAAGTATCTATGTTTTTAATCTCCAACAGTTATGTAACAAAAGAAGTATCTTTAAATGTGAGTAAAAGTACAATGAACAGATAGGATGCTGGAAAATAGATTCTGTAATTTTTAGAGCTTGAAAAAAAGTATGTTGCCCAAGTTTTCTTAAGAATGGTTTGCTTGCATCTGCAAATAAATAACATTTCTTTATCTGACTCGTTTGCCGATACATTATTACATCCTTTGAAACACAGAAAATCCCACATACCATAGTTATTTTAAATATGTCTCTTGATAACTGCCTCAGAATATCTGTAAGCAGTGGAACACACTGTATGCAGATATCCAGCACAGGAGTTTTACATTAACTTCCTTATGGTCAGCATATTTTCAGAACTTGCCATGAACTATCCCCACCTAAATATGCAAACAAGGTTTCATTGGTTAGGAGGTGTCAGCATGGGTTTACCAAGCAGGTTTTTCCAGATTGTGAGACTCATCAAAAAGACATTTTGCTTATAAATCACATGGTTGTAAAGTTACTCGGAAGGTGCATGAACTAAGTAGGAAGAGATATGCAGGAACAGGGTAAAGTATGGATATTATTTCTTAGAACTGATGTAAAAATGCATTTATATTCGTTGAGCGTATTTCATCTTTTTTCTCAAGATGAAGTAGGCGTTGACAAAATGTTGCTCATTTTCCTGGAAGCCAGGAAGCAATAGCTACCTAGAGGCATGCCTTTTACTATGCAATTAGTTTCATTTTTCTAATTCTAACTGAGTCTAGGAAAAGAGTTTGGTGTGCCTATGTTTTGATCCGGGGTGGTGGTGTGATGGTGTTTGTTTAATAACACATCAAGTTCCCCCCACCCCACCCCATTACTGGCCGCTGCTGTCGAGATTTTAAATAGTGGCAAGGTATCGAAGTTGCATCTTGTATCAAAAGCATTCCCATAGAAGAGCTCAAAACTGGGGCCAGATGGAATGTCCATACTACAAGAAAATGCTAGGCACTGTGATTGTAGCAGAAATCATAATGATATCGCTTCAGTTATTATCCCAAACTACAGTCAGAACTGAAGAAGTGTCTTGGATGAGAAGCGAAACATCTTCAAGGAAAAAAACAAAGTTTTTGAAAAAAAGCAACATTGGAACAACAGTGACCTAGATGTCTGAGAATCTCCGTAGGCTTCAATCCTTACAGTACAGAATATTTTTTAGGGTTCCATTCATTTGTGCTTCTTTCTATTGAGCATTCCTTGCTTTTGAACTTTCCTAGGGAACAAAATTAGAAGGAAAACTCAGTATGGTGCTACCGAGTCACCAAAGCTACAAGATCACCAGGAGGAACAGGAGGATCAAACCTACTTGGATGAGAAGATCGCTATTCCAGATGTTGGTGGGGTAAGCCTTCGGCTACGAGTTTCCACATTGATTGTTGTCCTGGGGTTTTACTCTTGACTGAAAAGCCCTTTTGGAAATGACCAGCTAGGCTCACACAGCATGTTAATGAACCAGGTGACTCTCAGGATGTTGCAACAGTTATAAGTGCGAGGACCGGTCATTTTTTTCAGTGAGGTTGTAACTTCAAATGGTTGTTAAATGAAGGACTGCATTTTTATATATGCACAGTCTCCAGGAATGGAGCTTAACTGAAAATGATTTTTTTTACATAGAATTAACATAATCCCTCGGTTGTGAGGAACTAGGGAAAATGTAAGCTTTGTTTGAAACATGGGGAAATAGGGAGCTTACTGGAAAGTATAGGAGATGTAAACAGTTCATGGCCTAGACAGAGGGCCAAGGCAATTTTCATTTGCAAGGGTTGAACCAATCCAAGATCATGGCTATGTCCCTGAGTTGCTGGTCTTTGCAGGTGGAGTCAATCAATTATTGGCTCCGATGCTGCTTCAGGAAAAAACAATGCTGCCCGGATAGTTTTGCAGGACAGGCAGCTGCTCCCTGGAGGGAATAGATCCCTGCCTCACCCCTTCTGCCAATTTCTGAGTCCCCACATCCCCTCCCTTGCTTCTGCTGTCACTATGGAAGCATCTGGTTGGCAGGAGCCATGAAACTTCCTTTCCCACTAGCCTGTTGATTAAGCTGGCCAGTATGAGATGTTGACTCTTCATGGGCCATGCTGTTGTGGCCAAGACCATGTACAGCTTCCAAACCACAGCTGCCCACCCTGGGCCCAAAAAAAAGGTTAGCAGCAGTTTACAAGCAGGATACATGCCTACAGATAGACAGACGGATATATACAGAGACACACATACACACACACAAATAGCATTGATCTGCATGAGAGGAGCAAATTCTTTAATTGGGATCAAAGTGGTATGTCTTATGTCAGGTTTTTCTAAGGCAAAGATCTTCCAACTTGGCAAGTTTAAGACTTGTGGACTTCAACTCCCAGAATTCCTGAGCTAACGTGACTGGAGGAGGGATTCTGGGAGTTGAAGTCCATAAGCCTTAAAGCTGTCAAGTTGGGAGGCCCTGTTCTAAGGCAGGGTCCCCAACCACGATGTCCGCGGACCCGGTACCGGTCATCAGAACAAGTCCTACCGGGCATCTGGCTTGCTGGGCGCCGCCATCTTTTTGATGAAAAAGTGCTTCCGGTGAGCTTTTCCGGGTAGAAAGCTCACCAGAAACACTTTTCATCAAAAAGATGCGATATGCGCTTCGATGAGCTTTTCCGGGTAGAAAGCCATTTCTACCGGAAAAGCTCATCGAGCGCTGGCACCACCATCTTTTTGATGAAAAAGTGCTTCCGGTGAGGTCACCGGAAGCACTTTTCATCAAAAAGATGGCGGCGCCCAGCAATGGTACCGGGCCGCGCATAAAAAGGTTGGGGATACCGGGCCGCGGCGTAAAAAGGTTGGGGATCACTGTTCTAAGGGATACTTTTGATTGACAAGAAGAGTGATCTTGTAGTTCTGATTCATTAGAATAAAGCTATCCAAGTATGAATGAGGTTACTATGATTTTTCTTCTCTAGCTCTTCAGTTAAATTTTCCATATCTTTGTTCTCCAGTACGGTTTCAGTTTCAGAAAGCTTTGGGCTTTCACCGGGCCAGGATTCCTCATGAGTATTGCCTACCTGGATCCAGGAAATATTGAGTCAGACTTACAATGTGGCGCTGTCGCTGGCTTCCAAGTGAGTATGTGAGGAAATGGAGGAGAGGCCCACCAAACAAGTAGCCTGCTGCAATGACTTACTTTGAAATTAATTCAAATATGCATTCTTATTCATCTTTCCCAGTTACTAAAGCCCATCCCAAGGCTGGAAACAGGAGAATTCCTGCATACGTCCAGTTCTCATTGCTCAGCCTCTAGATTCACAGGGACTTTATAAAATTGTCCCCATTCATTCTGACCCTCCATGCTGCATTTATTTATTTCTTTATCGTATTTGTAAAGCTGCCCATCTCATCAAAGGTTGCTCTTGGTGGACTCAGTATGGACATGTGTTTCTGAGATTCTCTCCCAATATCCTAAAGCTATGTGGATCTCAGTCCTGTTTAGTTGTTGTTGTATTGGTACAGAGCCTCCTATGTGCTTGATGACCATGTGCCTTTGCTTCCTACACAGCTGCTCTGGGTCCTGCTTTGGAGCACAATTTTGGGTCTGCTTTGCCAAAGGCTGGCTATCCGGCTTGGGGTAGTTACAGGCAAGGACTTAGGAGAGATATGTTATCACTATTATCCCAAGGTGAGTATGAATGTGTAGCAGTCCAATAAAGCAACATTGGCTCCAAATTCTGGTTTATTCAGTGGTTGCAGTGGCACAGTGTTAATTACAAATAGAATAGAATAATAGAATACCTTTATTGTCATTGCATTCAAAATACAATGAAATTTGAAAGCTACTCCAGCACAGTGCCCCAAACACCACATCACAATCACACTACACAGTGTTTAAAAATTAAAATAATTAAAGTAATAATAATAATAATAATTTTAATAATTATTAGTAATAATAATAATTATTAGTTTTTAATAATAATTAAAAACCCAGTCTAAAACCTATTTAAAACATATATTAAGTTAGATAGTTTAAAAATGCAACTTTGTACACAGAACTAAATCACAAATGTACTGTTTGATTCAAGACAATTATTGCCTTGGAAAATAATCTGTTTCTTAGTTTATTAGTCCTCATTTTAAGACACCTATAGTGTCTCCCTGATGGTAACAATTCGAAATATGAATGACCAGGATGAGAATGGTCTGTGGAGATTTTTTGTGCTCTAGAGAGGAGTCTGGTCTTCACAATCTCTTCCAAAGAAGAAAGAGAGCAACCAATGATTTTTTGTGCTGTGTTTATAACTCTCTGGAGCATCTTCTTATCCACTACAGAGCATCCAGCATCCAGTACCATTACACAGCATGCCAAAATGCTCTTGATGGTAGAACAGTAAAAGGTAACCAGCAACTTCTCACCCAGACCAATCTTTTTCAGCAACCTCAGAAAGTGCAGGCGCTGTTGTGAATGAGAAAGAGAAAGGAAACAGAAATGGAACTAAATTGACCTCCATCTGCCTTTCTTTCTCTGGCTTTGCACTTGGCACCTAGCCACAATGCAGTTTGATTGTTGTATGAACCAAAAAATGGTGGGTTACACGATAAACTATGGATAAATCAAGCATGATTTGATTTCATGTGTTTGCCAGATTAAGTCACAGTTGTTTGTGATCATGGATTATTGCTTGTTTTATGCAGAATGTTAATATATAAATTATGGTTTACAGACAGCATTTTTAAAAATATTTACTTGATTTATACATTGCCTTTCTGTTTGAAACCACACTCAGTAAATACATATTATAAAGAAGATTCACAGTAAAAAAATAACAATCATTCACTCTTAATCTTGTAAAGATGTTGGCCCTTTTCTAAAAAGCAGAGGAAGTGAGATTCAAATGCAACTTCCAAGGAAATGCAAGTTGTAGCTGGGAATGATGAAAAAAACAGTTCCTCCCCCATATGAGAACGGGAGCATTTTCGGAAGGGTCTTTCCTACAGATTGTATTGAGAGTTGTTCCCTCAGTTGACCAGGCCTTAATGGTTTAGGCAAGCTGGCTGAGGAACTCAACAAGTCTTAAAGTTGCCAAGGTTGGAGACCCCTGGTTTAAGGCTTCAGGATTAGCACCATAACTGGCAATTGCTCAGATCTTTGTCCATGGGCATCCTGTGATCCCTGGGCCCTTTTTGTTGTTGTTGTTGTTGTTGTTGTTGTTGTTGTTGTTGTTGTTGTGTTGTGTTTCGGATCAGCCTATCTGCCTTTTTTTTTTTTTTTTTGCACTAATTGCCAGTTCAAGACATTTTTATTTTTTTTCCAAAGAATACTGTAATTGTTAAGAAGGGAGATGACTAAGTTCTGGACAACTGTTGCCTGATCTGAGTTGCTCAGGCATGATGACAGATGACAAACTAATCTTATGACACTTCCTTTATTGCTGCAATAGCGTGGATTCCTCCAGGCTTTGAGTTGGCCAAGAAGGACGCCAACATCATTGGCACTGCTCCTGCAACCTAGCTGTTTTATGCTTCATTAAGAAGGTCAATACATAGAGCTGTTCTTTTCAGCTTTAATGTGTGAGAATTTAAGGGCAGCAATTGGTGGATTCCTTTGGCTGCATTTCCTCCCCAGCAGCATCAGCAGCCAGAAGAAAGGCAACCACAGTCGCTTTAATGGGCAGTGGGCAATTGGAGAAGATTTAGGTCACCCTTCATGATGATTTTGCACCATTAAATTGGCCCAAGTAATAGGCCTGCGTGGAGACGGTTTAAACCCAAGAAGAATGAGAATGAGAACGAGAACAAGAACGAGAACGAGAACGAGAATGAGAATGAGAATGAGAATGAGAATAGTTGAAAGGAACTTTGGAAGTCTTTTGGTCCAACCCATTTCAGGCTATTTCTGAGCATGTATCTACATGTAGTGATCTTCTGGAAGTATGTTAAATGTGTCTAAGAATAGTATGGCATTTTCTCTGATTTTAGGGTAGGATGGGACCCTTAGGAGGCTTCCCACTCACATGCCTACTCTTAACACGCAACACACACAAGCAAAGTAAAAAATGAGTCAGAAGTACTTGGCCACAAACTTTCAAGTGATGCCTAGTTATCAAAACAGGCCTCCTGAAGCTCAAGAAAGTCAGGTGATCAGCTGTAGATCCTGATGTTTAAATATAGCTATAGTGAACCATACTTTCTTGGGGGGAAAAATTAAAGGACAAACCTGAAAAAGGGACAGATATGAAAGAGGTTCATAAGAATAAAAATATTTAATTGTTTGTTTACAAAGGAAAATTCAAGAGCAAAACTAAGAAAAACTATACAAAAACAACTTTTAATAAAAAAAAATCTATAACATCAAACAGTACTGTATATGTAGTTTTATTTTTAAAGGTCAGTTCAATTTTCCATATTTTTACATTAATATGAAATACTTTTGTATCAGCTGGTACCAATTGTATAGTAAAGATTATATATCCAAAATAAAGAAGTGAGTTTTTGTAGAATAAATCAAAAGGACAGCTCTCCGAAAAAAGGACTGTCCTTTATAATACGTATGGTCACTGCAACTATATCCCATCCCTAGATTAGTGACATGTGTGAATGATGATCACTGAGTTCCTAATATGTTATAGCCAAAATTTGGAAGAGGCATGAGACATCTTAGAGCATAAATTTTTCCTTTGTATCTTCTAATAGCCCAACTGTTGTCCTTTCCTCTATAGGCCCCACGTGTGCTGCTCTGGATTATGATCGAAATTGCTATAATTGGCTCTGATATGCAGGAAGTGATTGGAACAGCAATTGCTTTCAACCTGCTTTCAGCTGGACGGTAAGATCCCTGGTTTTCTACAGCCAGAAGACAAAGCAATGGGGAGGTTTCAGAAACAAGTGCTGTGAATGCTATGGAACTACCAAACACTGGACTGTTTGGTCAGAATCCTAGAATCAGGAAAGATTGGAGTGAATATAAGGTGAAACAATGCTGCCATTTCTCTGTTCTTTGCACGTCAGGCATAATTCCTCCCCATTTTAAATATCCTTCTGCAGATTGGTTGAGGTGAGGAATTGCTAATTCATGGCACTGTAACTTTTGTCATGTACTACCTGATCCTGTATTTCAGACTGGCCAAGACACACAATTATGGAAGCAAAGAATATTGTACTTCAAAGTTGCAGGATATAGAACAGCCTTCTCCAATTTGATGGCCGTCAAAGGTTAATGCAAAGCACTGTAAAGGATAATTAAGGTGCGGAAAAGAGCTATAACCCAGTCGTACAGCACAGTTCCAGATTCTAACCCCTCTAGATAGTACTGGGAAAGATTCAGTGGTGGGATTCAAATAATTTAACAACCAGTTCTCTGCCCTAATGATTTCCTCCAACAACCAGTTCACCAAACTGCTCAGTAAATTAACAACCGGTTCTCCTGAACTGGTGCAAACTGGCTGAATCCCACCACTGGAAAGATCCCCATCTAAAACTTGAAGAGTTTCTGACAATCTCTGATTGCACTCCCAATTTCTCAAAAGCTAGTGGAGTCCGATTTGCACTTCACTTCCACCCATCTTGAGATGTTATGGCCTCCTGATCCCTAAAGCATGGATGGGGAGAGAAAGATATTGGTGCCGAGAGGAAAATGGGAAGTTTCTATGGGAAAATGGGCACTCGATAAACTCTGCAGAACTGCAGCATTTTCAAGTTAAAAAACAAACAAACCCAGCTTTGTTCCAAAAGGAGATAATCTTAACTGAGCCAGCAGTACATTGACACAATTCTTAGATACAGTTGATGACATGACATAGTACAGCTCCAGTGCCAATTATAAACCAGTAAAAAGACCTATGTGGAAAGACAAAGACAAAATTCTGACTTGGCCTAGCAGAAAGCTGTTTTCTATCATTCTTTGAATTAAAGATACTACAGATAGAGCTTTAGGCCCTTCAAGAAATGTTTTGTTGTCACAACTGTGTACCTAATCTATCCCTTAGCTACCCATCTATGCACAGTACCATTAGAAAAACCCTACAAGACTAAAGTGTTGCAGTTCAACATGGCATAGAAAGCACCAACCCTCCTGGATCTATGGGTGCTTCCATTTCAATGAGACATGGGTTTATGCTAGCAGAACACTGAGACTTCATAGTGCTCTGAGAAATAGATTTGTGCAATTCTATTTGAATGATAAAATTTTACTTTTCTTTTTGCAGTATCCCTTTGTGGGGTGGAGTCTTGATCACAATTGTGGATACCTTCTTCTTCCTCTTCTTAGATAAATATGGTAAATACTAGGCCAGAGAGAAGGGATGTTTAAGTGGTCATCTAGTTAGATATTCAAGTTTATGGGAGTTTGGTTACTGTGTTACCAATGATATACTCATACCTTGTCATGCCAACACTAATATCATTACCGTGTGTTGCCTGTATATTAGAAGATTTCTAGCTATTGTGTCATGAATGCTATGGAATTTTTTGCTATGTATTTGTCAGCAACTTTAATGGACATGCATATAAGTTAGAGTACATGTCCCCCATACAAGGTATAAGGTTATCAAGGTAGATTTTATGCTTCTAACCCTACAGTACAGTACCAAAATTAAATTTTCTCTGAAGGCAGAAGAGATGGTTCTCAAATAGAATCTAGTCCCCCACCTCCAAAATAGATTATGTAACCCAGATGAGGCAGTGGCTCCAAGTGGAAAACTAAACATAAAACATGAAAAGAAGGTCAAACCAGCATTGGCCAAACCAAGACTGGCCAATCCTTGACAGAAAGTTGTATTGGTTGTGTTTTGCATCACAAAACAAGGCATTCTGGTGGTGGGCGTTCCACTTTGATTCTTCTGGAACTTAAGCTTAACCTGGCTAGCCAACTTTGAGTTGGTAGGTAGACATCAGTGGGTGTAGATGTGAGCAAACAAAGCTTTTATTTCTGAAGGTCAGCCTGTATTGTAAATCTGGATTTGTTCCTGTGTGCCCAGAATCTTTGGCTATATCAGAACAAGAAGGAGCACTCAAAGTATTATAAATATACAGAGCGATCTCATGAGAATAACACCTATTTACTTGGCACCAAGTCAAATGTTAAATACTGTTTGAAATAGCCATTAACGCAGCGTTTCCTGCTGGAAGCTCTCGGAAGTTTACCCAAAGTACTTCAGGAGGGCACTGGACTGAGAATAATCTAATTGAGAATCCCAAGGCCTCCTATGGAGAATAAACCTCTTTCTCTTTTGTCTTTCCCTGACAGGTCTTAGGAAGTTAGAAGCCTTTTTTGGCCTCCTCATTGCTATCATGGCAGTAACATTTGGTTATGAGGTAAAACATGCTCCCTCCTCCCACATGTGAGAAGTTCAACCACTCTTCCTTAGACTGGTTTAGCAATCTGAGGATTAGGATCTAACTCCTCTCACCCTCAAGCATCCAGAAGAGTGGCCTTCTCTAACTTGATACTTCCCATGTATTATTGTTAAATAATCCCCAGCAACGAAATCTGGGGAAGGAACCTGTGACTGAAAAGAATTGGGTGGGAATATCTGATCAAACTACTTTACCTTGTTATAAAAATATCACAATAAAAGAACACAGACATACTGCAAGTAATAAATCTTACTTTAAGATCAGAGGTTTATTTCATGAGCAATTAGGAACATGATCATGGGCATTTATTTCCCTGGGTGTTTTTAAATAGCAACATATACATAGAGCACTGATTATTTCAGGCTACTTGGAACCTCTTCCTCCAAATAAAGAGCACCAGAATATCTTTAAAAATCACTCCCTAGATACAAATAAGAAGGAAGAAATAGTAAACACATTTTTGTTATGAGTTTCCTGACAGCATCTAATTGCCACTGTTGGCCACTGAATATTGATCTTGAGAGGAAAAGACAATCAGGGATTGTCCCATGATCACATCTGCTGACAATAAATGCCAGAAGGAAATTTAATTAGGAGAAAAGATTTCTGTGTATTCTGGCATCAAAGCAATATCGTTGGAGCTAAGTTGGTGGAACATGATTGCTTGTGGTTTGTTCCATGTATTAAGAATTTGCCACCAGGACTCACAAATGAATTAGGCTGCAGCACATTCTGGCATCTTTCAGACAAATCAATATAAACAACAACTGTACTGACATTTTAATTCCCTTCATAGTACAGTAGCATCGTGGGAGGGGAATCTCATCTTTTCGCACTCCTTCCCTAGCCTCTGGTAAACATCTAACCTGTTTTCCCAACTCTAATTCCTCTAAACTAGTGGTGGGATTCAAATTTTTTTACTACCAGTTCTGGGAGTGTGGCTTGATGGGCGTGGCAGGGGAAGGATACTGCCGGTTCTCTGAACTACTCAAAATTTCTGCTACCAGTTCTCCAGAACTGGTGAGAACCTGCTGAATACCACCTCTGGATATAATCCCATTCCAAAGGAAAGCCATAGATGCCTCCTTGCCTTTCTCTGCATTGCCTAATCTTCCCTTCTTCTTTCTGCAGTATGTGGTTGTAAACCCTGATCAAAAAGAGGTGCTGAAAGGCATGTTCATTCCTTACTGCAAGAACTGTGGACACGAGCAGCTTCTGCAGGCTGTGGGTTTGGTTGGAGCGATCATTATGCCCCATAACATCTATTTACATTCTTCACTTGTCAAGGTTAGTGTCTAATATATAGATACTTTATTTTGGGGCATAGATCAATACCGTGTTTCTCCAACAATACGGCCTCCACCAATAGGAAGCCCCACCATGTTTTATTGGCAGGCTCCTCCCTGCACCGGGCCCTGAGGAGACACTTGGCCAGGCCCCGCCTTTCCCTTTGCTGAGGTCGATTAGCCTCCCTGCCCGGGGGCCCCCCCCCCACGTGGGGAGGCATTTCCGGCCTCTTCGTCCTCCCGACCCCTACGCGCACGCCCGCGCACCGCCCTCAGCCAGCCTTCACCCAAAGAAAGGCCAGGCGGGCGCTGCGGCAGCAGCAGCGGGTCGAGCCACCACAGGGAACAGCCCCCCCGTAGCCCGGCGATGGAGAGCGCGAGGTTAGCGCCCGCCAGCGGGCGGAGGGAAGGGCGGAGGAGGCCGCACCGGCTCACTCCCACTTTGCCCAGCCTTACGGCTCGCGCCTGGCAGGATGGAGGTCCACCCACCGAGGATGCGGGGGGTCCCCCAAAGCGCCCTAGCCGTTTTGGGGTCAAGAGGGCCGGCCTTATATGTGGTAGTTCCTTGAGTATTGGATAAGAAGATGTTATCCATATCTTCAAAGTTACTCATACATGTATCTGATGGTTTATGACAGTGTGATACATTTGTAATGGGTGCGAAGGCAAAGAGAATAAAACATATTCCCCGTTGTCAATATATACTATCTTGTAGTAAAACATTATTGCAATTTATGTGATATTTATTGGGGAGGAGGGGACTAGCAAAGCAAACCAGGATAGCCACCCACTGGCTAGATATAGGCCATATGTCTTGCATAGATGCTGTATCTTCTCTTTAGGTAAAATTCCTTGTTTTTAACACCTCCAACCTAATCAGTGTGAGATGGGATATGCATATTTCAAGATTTAAGATAGTACAACCAGTCCTGGTTTAGGAACTGCCTTGTTTAACAACCATTCATAGTTATGACAATCATGAAAAAGTAACTTTGCAACCAATGCTCGTATTAATGGCCTTCACAGGTCCATAAAGCAAAGGAAAGCTGAACTAAGATCGAAAGCACAGTTGTGTTTTCACTTAGCAGCCACCTCACTGAAGGACCAAGTTGCCATTTCCAATTATGATTGCTAAATGAGGACTACCCGTAAGGGTTATGAATTAACAGAGAACAAAAATATATACTTAACTTTTTCTTCATGCTGCAGAGGAAAGAATACGTTTTTCTTTCTTTCTGTAGGTAGGGAAACAACTTGGCTGAGGATAGATTTCAGGCTAATAAAGCTTGGTTCAAGCATTGAGCTAAATCACATGACTTGTTTTGGGATTTGCAAAATGGTGAATTCACTCCCTATTGTTTTTAAGCCATAGTATGTACCTTAAGAACATTGTTACTAACTTCACATCTGTAGTGATTCACTTAGCAACTGTGGCAAGAAAGCTTGTACACTGAGGCAAAACTCACTTAACAAATGTCTTAGCAACAGAAATGTGGGGCTCACTTGTGGTCATAAGTTGAGGACTATTTCAAAAGCACAATAGATTTAAAAAGACAATGTGTCGAAACTACAAAACCTAGCTGTTTCCTTCGTCTTTGGGGTCGTGCTGAGCTAGGACTCTGCTTGGATGATGGTCTCTTTTCTCATTTGGACTGCCATTTTAGGATTTCATTATTGACGTCTGGTTTATGTATTGTGGTTTTGGATTCTTTTAGGTTCTGTTGAATTTTTTTGTAAGTCATGAAGAGTGACTTTGATTGAATTGGACATTTATTTTAAATGAATAAATAAAAGTTGAAAATTGTATTAGCAGGGGATTCTTAACAGGTAGATAAAGCATTCCATTGCATGTTTTATCTACAGAAGTGAACAGAGTTGCTCAAAGTTTATCAGGAGTAATGTTTAGAGGATTAGTAACTCAGCACTTGATTATTCTACATAATACAACACTAAAATATAAAACTTAATTATGACTAGATAGCACTTTAATTTGATTTGATTAGCAACTATACATTTGAAGGAGCAACTATTTCTGAGCATATTAGATCATTTTAATCTGAGGTCTACTATTTCTTAACTCTTATATCAAAATTGGATTCTTAATTATTAAGTAATGGGGTTTTAATTAATTGGACCAAAGATAATTATATTTAAGGGAATACAAAATTACTTTCAAGTTACCATTCAGGCTGAAAATGAAGGAATGACTTGAAAACTTATTAGAAACATTTATATGGGAAGCAAACTATTCAGTAAGTAACAGTACTTTTACAAAATATTATTTTGTACGTAAGTCAGTCCAGACAATGCTGAAACCATTAACTAAAGCATTAGTATACACTTACATTATTAAATTAATTGAGAAATATGCAGAATATCTTAATTAATCAATAATAGAAACTAACAGTAATTAATTTTAAAATGGGTAGATTTCATAAATGGGTGGTATTGGAAGGTTGTTTTTTTTTTTTTTTTAAAAAAGTAAAATCTACGTATGCTGTAACAAAAATTTCTGACTGGAAACCAATAGGGTTTCTATCTATAATCAGCTGAAGAATTCTGAGAATTGAAATCTACACATCTTAAATTTGCCAAGGCTGAGAAACACTTCTTTAATCTAATAAGAGTCCCAACAGATGCCAGTATACTTTCCTGTTGCACATTTACATCATAACAAACCAGTATTTACTGTTCTACCGTCCAATAGGCAAAACAAGGTTTAAGTAATTAGCCTGTACCGAACAGTTGACAAGTCACTTCTTGTATGAATCAAGCATCCCCCTGGATCCACCCTGCAAAATACAAAGCACATCTATTTGAAAACTCAGTGTGTCTGCTTCCAAGTCTTCAGATTTGCTATGCATGCAAAGAAGTTTTAAGAAAACCTTGAAGTAACTATGCTGAAATTCAGAGAAGTTGCTTCATAGCTTGAAGCCACATTGATGCTTCCTTCACATTCACAACTAAAGTCCCTTATCAAATGCACAGCCTTATTCCATATTCCATATCAATCTGGATTTGAACATGTGGTCAAACATGACTACGTAAATGCTAATCAACAGAGCATTAGGTGGAATAAGAATATTCAAAGTCTTTATATAAAAAACAAAGTATCATGTAATAAACCTAGTTGCAGATGACATAATTTTCTTGCAAATTCTGACAAAGATATTCTCTAATTACAACTTTAATACATTTCCCACAGTGACGTAACTAGAAATAAAATTTCATAAATCTTTTCTATGCGAATTAATGTTGATCAGGGTGCCGCAAAAATGCCTTTGGAAATCCACTAGTCTGCATATTAATTTAAGATGGATTTAGATATTTAGGAGTACCAGCAGTTATTAGAAAATATTGATACCAGTTTTAAAATTATAATATTTTTTGCGATAAATCAAAATAGATGTTTTGTTGTTAGAAGAGCCACCATTAAACTCGCTATTCTCTCTAAGATGTTATTCTTGTTTCAAATTTTTCCATTTTTCTGGCATACTACGTTGAAAAATCCTTTTTATGTGTGTAGTTATAATTATTTTTAAAATCTAGAATATTAACAAAACTATAATGAAAGGTAACACAGTAAATCTGACACATTACTGCAGTGTTTTCAGTTAAAATAATTAAATTTCCAAACTCAAAAGTCTAATTATCACTATACTTTTTATCACTTATAGCAATACATGCCTCCTAGATGTTAAGAAATTATTTTAAAATAATATTCACTAAGCATTATAGCATATGTGAAAGCAGTTTGTGTAATGCTCAGCCAATATTATTTTAAAGCATGTTTTACTGAAGAAGCCATGATGGTTGCACATAGCCCAAAGCCATGCTGAGCAAAAAGCAAAGCATGTGATAACTTCATGGAAAGTACAAGGACTGAAGCTGACAAGGCAAGGAACCAGCAGCATGAGAATAGACCAGATGATTGTGTAAACACAGCACAGTGCCATTAACAGCGAAGCCTGAGAATCAGGCTGCAAAAAAATCTTTTATGAGGACAGGAGAAAGAAATTCAGGGTTGAAACCCTGAGGCAACACACACAAATATATAACAAGATTCTTAAACTCAGAAGATTTTTGTCAATACTAGAATGACTTATTTGGAATAAAACCTAGCCAAACCTTGTCCTTGACTTCTCATTGCTTGGGACAGTACATTGGAGCTTCTAAACAGAGATTATTGTGAAGCATGAACCCATCCCTAGATAGATCTGATAGATGACCCACACTCTCAAATGGCTGGATGGATTTCAGTTATCCTCCTGCATATTGTCAAGTTTTGGACACTTCTATCCCTCGCAAATGTTCTAAATACTCCCGTCTTCCTCCAAACCCGTCTCCAAACAGCGCGTGGTTGTTGTCTTGTATTTGTTCTGTTGGAAGAAATATCCTTCTGGGTTCAGTTCCAAGTGAGGAAAAAGACACTGGAAACATGGCGGCTGTTTGGAAATGGTGGACAGGACCACATGCCTTGGGTAAAGTAAGAAGGAAAAAGGGCAAGATGCTGAGAGTGCAATTGTTTTATACCCTCTGTTGGGATTTGAATTTGAACTTGTATTCTGATTGGTTATCAAAGTGCCATGGGGCCATGCAGGGGCAACTCTGTAAGGCTGTTCTGAGTCCCAGGCTTGGTTGAGCCTTGCTGGATGATGATGTAATGAAAGGGCTTTGGGCAATTCTTATTATAACTCTACCTGGAGTAGAACTTTGTTATGTAAAATAGACTGGCCTAGGCCAGAGTAATGGTCCATTAGCAAAGGTGGGGGTGAGCTTTTGCTTCTGAGTTTCTACTCTTTTTAGGGGAAATATTCTGTCTTTTTAATGTTTCCTAGGATATTTCATTTTTCTAGGAGAGGTGTGGGTGCTAACTTCCTACAGTTCTAACAACTCAAGCTGAGCCAGCCAGCTCTTCCTCCCTAGCCTTGAATAGTGAGAGAAGGACCAGAACGGCAACCTGGCTACCAGTCAGCCTTATGCCTCTTTTTGGTCACAGCTCTCATCACCCAGACACCTTCAACTGGAAAACAGAATTTCTATCATTTGATATTTGGGGAAGTCAGGGTGGAAGATAGTTGTCTCTGCTACCTCAGGGCAATGCAGTTTGACATCAAAATGACTCCATAGCTCTGGGTGGAAATGCCCAAAGACCACCCATGTTGTCAAGTGCTACTGGGGGTTCGCAGGGGTTCAGGAGAACCCCAAACTAAGATTCTGTGCAGTCCGGAGAAACTCCAAATCCCACTCCTGGCTGGCCCCACCTACCCCACCCCGCCCCTTCCAGGAGTCCCCACATGGCCTGTTTTGGATGCAGGTAAGTGCAGGGTGCGTGCAGTAGCTCAGGGAGGGTGAAAAATGGGGCCTCCTGGGAGTTTGGGAAGGCCAGAAATGGGCCTGTTTCTGGCTTCTAGACAGCCTCCGGAGCCCAGGGAGGCTGTTTTCATTCTCTCGGAGGCTTGAGGAAAGTCTCGAGTCCGGGGAGGGCAAAAACGCACCCCCCTGCCATGGCGCAGGAGGCCGAATAGGCCATGCCCGCCATGGCCATGCCTACCCAGCAACTGGGCAGAGAATTCTT
The DNA here is from genome assembly GCF_049901735.1 of Notechis scutatus. Classification (NCBI taxonomy): domain Eukaryota; kingdom Metazoa; phylum Chordata; class Lepidosauria; order Squamata; family Elapidae; genus Notechis; species Notechis scutatus. The sequence goes on from NC_142009.1 coordinate 224,277,099, forward strand.
CGCTAAAATTTTTGAAGCCCATCCCTGGAGGGGGCAAGACCACCGGAACATCCTGTGGCACACATAAAGGTAGAAACCATTGCATTTTGTCCCCAACAGTCCCGAGAAGTGGATCGTGCCAACCAGAAAGCAGTGAAAGAAGCAAATATGTACTTTCTGATTGAATCCACCATCGCACTCTTTGTTTCCTTCCTCATCAATCTCTTTGTCATGTCTGTGTTTGGCCAGGCGTTTTTTCAGCACACCAACCAGGAAGCGGTAAGTCCCTTTTTCTTCCCTCAGAGTCAACATTAATATCTATAGTTCCTTCCCGCCCCCCCTACATGTGGGCTTTTATTCTTTTGACCAAAGAAAATGATAGAAACAGACTTGGGGATCCTGCCTGTCCATTGGCCTAAGAGCTCTCCCAAAAGGGAACCAAAGGGGGTGAAATTTGGAGGGAGGAACGAAATATAAATATGAATCAATCAAACAATTAGGAAAGAGTCAGATTAAGCTGGAGGATATAGAGATTTTTAAAAAAAACAGGAAAGAAAATCACCCAGTGCATCCCCATGGGAGAAAAACACTTAGACAGTGGCTTACAATGTGGCTAACCCATCTATTTAAAGTGTCCTCTCTCTCTCTCCCTCTCCCTCCCTCACCCCCTCTCCCTCTCTCTTCCCTCCCAGTCATGTAAACCAGAATGGAGCTATTCTGAAAGGGTTGGGAATAATCCCAGAAGCTTGTTCTGTATGCTTTTTCTATCTTGTTTTCCCTGCTTCCCTAAAAGGGTTTAGAAAAAAAGAGAGTGAGTTATTCCTTCAGCCAAGTAGGAATAGCCCATCCTCATCCTATTTACCTACCCTAGCCCATCTGGTAGAATGTCCTATACCAGGGTCCCCAAACTTGGCAACTTTAAGACTTGTGGCTGGAGAATTCTGGGAATCGAAGTCCATAAGTCTTAAAGTTGCCAAGTTTGGAGACCTCTGTCCTACACCATGTAACAGTGATATTTCAACGACTGGGAGTCAGAGAAACAGGAGCCCAGTTGTGCAAACCAATGCAGTAAAAGCTACCCTTTACCAGTTGTGAAGAAGGAAGAAAACTGAAAGGCAGATTTTTTGTGCGTTGCCATACAAGAGAAGTGTCCCTACCATTAAATAGAGGAATCTGGCCATTATAGGCAACAAAGGCTAGAAAAAAAAGGGGTACAAGCGACAGTAAGGTGCATAGGGACAGACCTGCGGATCCCACCTATTTATGTGAGAGTTGTAATTTGTTCTAGAGAGTTTACACAAACACAGAGAAATATAAAAGGGGATGACAAGCAATATTGGAAGAGATTAATAGCATTAAAAAGGTTTTAGGTAGAGTTACCCTACAATTTCTCAAACAGCAGGCTGGTCTTTTTATGGCAGAGCAAAGAGTGCAGGAAGTTGCTCCAAGGTGCCTGTAATAGGCCTGTTTCTAATGAAACAGTTTTGGTTTTTTTTTCTTTTGTCTTCTATAATCCAGCATGATGTCTGTGCCAATCAGAGCTTATTCTTGAATCAGAGCATTTTCCCCAACTTTCCTGAAAACAATGAGACTGTGACTGTGGATATTTTCCAAGGGGTAAGTATCCAGAAAAATGATGGCTATCAACCAAATTGGTGCTGATAGAAAACAGATAAACTGTATATATAGAACCTTCAGATGAACGAATGCTCAACTGCTTCTGTTCTCCCAATGACTTGCATTGAGAAGCAACTCACAGCCAATGCAGCCCCCATAATGATGTTTTATGGGCAAACCTAGAATGTCCATAATGACCTTGTCATCACATGCTGAGCCAGCTGAAGCTTCCAATTGGTGTGCAAGGGTTGCTTTGCATTGTAGTAGTCCAGGCATGAGTTGACAAGGGCATTAACGAAGCTTCCTTTTTCCGGAAATGGTTTTAACTGGCATGTAATCACACAAAGGGGTTTCTAGCCATGGCTTCCCCACCTGCTATTCAGAAGTGCCTCCAGATTTTGAGCCAACTTTGTCTCAGGGATTACAGCCCCATCTAGAGTTACAGATTTTCAGTTGTTTTCAGAATCAGTTGGCTTTCAGTTCTTGATTCTGCAAGTCGCCCCATCTTGCTGGGATTGAATCCGAGTCTGTATCACCCCACCTTCCAAATATACCAAATTCCAGTACATTGTCTTTCTAACCAAAGACGGAGACATGCATTTAAATAGATGGCCTCTCCTAGCAGGTTCGTAAAGATATTAAACAATAGGGAGAGGAGGTCTCTATGACCTATGGTTGTCACTTCTATTGTTTTTAAATTTCCTTATCAGGAAGCCTTGTAATTGATTTAAAATTCCCTCTCCTCCACTCCATCATTTTCACTTTAATTAGACTTATCTAATTACTTTCTATTTTTAGATCTTTAGGTTGTTGCTATTGTCACTATAATGTTAGGCTTGGACAAATGAGATGATGAGCAGCTGTGTGTGCCTTTGCAGGATGAAGTCAAAATGATTTAATGCATTTTTATTTAGTACAAAGAGCATGTCCATTGTGGAATATAAGCCATGAATGTTTGCCTTTTTCTATGCAGGGAATTATCCTAGGATGCTACTTTGGGCCCATTGCTCTCTATATCTGGGCTGTTGGAATCCTTGCAGCAGGTCAAAGTTCAACCATGACAGGAACCTATGCAGGACAGTTTGTTATGGAGGTGAGAAAATACCTGGAGACTGAGGTATAGTAAGTTGGGAAGTGGGAAGGGCCGACATTCAGCAGTGGCAACTGATGTGAAACCAGAATTGATTCATAGAATGTTTCTGATTGCTATTATTTCACTTAGTAGCTGCTGGAATTCCAATATTCCCATTTCTCCTATCATCTTACCTGACATCTCTCACAGGTGAAATACTTCCTCTTCTCATATTTTCTCTCATGGTTTTTTCCAGCTCCATATGTCCTTTTAAGTCCAGACTTATTTCATCCTATTAGAACATCTTTTTCCCATGGCATAGCGCATACATGTTGTCCTTGAGGTGATTAAGAACTATTGGTCTAAGATTTCCTTTCCGTATCTCCACTATTTTTTTCCTGCCCCAATGTTCTCTGTTCTGTCTTGCTACTTAAAGTGGTGTCCCGAATTTCGGGTTTGCTTAGCATGTCAAGCAAAACTATTAGTTAAAACCTATAGCTTTCTTTCTATATCCTTTCGGGATATCAACAGCCAGTGTGAAATAATCTACCATCAATGCTAGCAGGGTTTTTTTGGTGACTATTGCAATGCTCTGCTTTGCCTAGACAAGTCAGATTAAAGTGCTTTCACGGGCAAAGATGAATCAAGTTTTGACAGGTGGATGTGCAGAATTGATATTGGGGATTTGAAACTCATTAGACTCCGATCCAGTAGGGAGAACCCCCTCCCCAATGAGATTATTTGATCATGGCCACAGGTAATAGCACTCGAGCCATTGCCACATAATTTGCCTAACTATCATTTTAATTTCCCACAATGCTCCACAACAAAGCTACATTATAATTATTGGAGAAAATTAACATGCAGAGGTAGATTGAGTGCACAATGCCAAAAAATTACTGAGTGGATGTGCAGTATGATTGACACCACAGCAGCAGACCAAGGATACTGCTGGCCCCATATCTAAGGGCTTAACATGAGCCAGGTCTCCTCTGAATTCCGTTCTAGGGCCGTTTGAAGATGTTATATTTCACGTGGGAAGATACAGCAAAACAGAGTCTGTTGCGAAGGCACAGAAGGTGTTTTCCTGCTTACAGTCTAAGTCTCTCTTTGCTTTTATTTGTTTCCACTGTTAGATTAAGATGTTTTTTGGAAGTGAGGTTAGACCACAACTTGTACTCCATCAGAGAAGTCTTGTTATAGGTGTTAGCTTTTTTTAGATGGTGTCTGTTGCACCAAACTTTAAAAAAATCCAGAAAAGCAGTGAAAACATATCTATATATCATTAATGGGTTGATTAAAATGTACCTTTTCCAAGACAGGACAACTATAGTTTATTAGCCTCCATGGTATAATCACAATTAAAACTAGCTGAAGACATTTAATGGGACTTGGGCCAAACACTTGTGGTAAACCTGGACTACAATAAATTGCAAAGCTGCCATCTATGGTCTAATGATTGCTAATCTGCTGTTCAGAAGTGACCAGATGGATCAAAGCAACTTTGTGTTCCCCAGGAGTCCACCAAATGTTTCCAGAAACCTTGTAAAAATGGAGGAGGGACGCAATATTCTCCCACTTGATTCCATAACAACCAGCATTGAGAAGCATATGTTCTCTGTAAGCTTTATCATGATTAACACTGGTTATGTTTCCTCAGGATAAGATCTTTAAAATGGGCTCCCTCCCAAAGTCATTCTTATGCTCCACTACACCCACACAAACACAACTATTTGCCCACACTTATCTGATCCCCTAATTTGATTCACATGCTGTCCCGGTCTATGGGATGCTCTGGGCCTAATTTTAAGATGGTCTTCCCCAAGCTGACATACTCCAATTATTTTGGGCTCTGGGCCTTTCATCCCCAACCAGGATGGCCTGGGAATGCAAGCAAGGGAAGGCAGTCCTCAGCCCCATTTAGAAATAGATTAGCCAATCTTTGGGGTTTTTTTCTCAAAGAGAAAAAGATCTTTATTTGTTAGATTTACGCAGGTAGTCCTTGAATTACGATCACAACTGAGCCCAAAATTTCTGTTGCTAAGCGAGACATTTGTTAAATGAGTGTTGCCCCATTTTATGACCTGTGTTGCTACAGTTGTTAAGTGAATCATTACAGTTGTTTGGTGAATCTGGCTTCCCCACTGACGTAGCTTGTCAGAAGGTCACCAAAGAAGATCACATGACTCCAGGACACTGCAGCCGTCAAAAATATGAGTCATTTGCCAAGCATTTTGATCACGTGACCATTGGTTTTGCATCACGTGCAATGGTTTTAAGTGTGAAAAATGATCAGTTTTTTCAGTGCTGTTGTAATTTCGAACGGTCACTAAACGAACTGTTGTGAGTTGAGGACTACCTGTACTTAACCTTTTCTCCAGGAAGGGAAGGCATGCATAGAATATCTGTCTTCCCTTTTCCCCAGAACAAGTGGGGAGAGTGGGGAAGAGGCTGAGATGAGAGATAGTGGCTTAACCATTAAGCTTCCATAGGTGAAGTGGGATCTCTCTGTTTGTATGGCTCTTCCATGTGGCAACCCTAACTGCTGCTGTGCAGGGTGGGAGCCAGCAGAAAACTCTGCCACCTTAACCCAAAGCTGCTTTTTCAAGAGGCAACTGGACTTTCTGGATTTCCTTTGAAGACGTTTTTCTTCCCCATCCAAGAAACTTCTTCATGAGCTGAAGAAGCTTCTTAGATGGGGAAGCAAAATGTCTTCAAAGGAAATCCAGAAAGTCCAGTTGCCTCTTGGGGGGGGGGGGAGCAGCTTTGGGACAACCATGAGCTGGATGACTGAGAATTTCCATAGACACCTGCCACCAAAGAAGTGCTGATCAAATTTCCACTCACTATCTGCTGAACAGTGGAAAAGACTAAAGAGTTTTGTCTGAGTGAGAAGTGGGAGGAAGAAGAGGGGGAAACAGGAAAAGCCTTTTTGGGTGCCAGTAACTGGTCTTCGGCTGTGGGTGCTGCAATCTGACTACTCTGGGAACAAAGAACTGGCAACAGGGGTTTTTTCTTCCCATTTCTCTCTTTCCCTCTGAAGGGAAGAGAAATTCAGGAAGAGCCAATTTCCCCCAGCAGGAGGGAAAAGGTGGGGTGGATCCAGCTTGGCAGCCAGAAGCCTCTCAGTGAAGTTGCCCACCCCACCCACTCACCTGCAGCTTGGATGCTGGAGGACCTAAGCCACAGAGTGAGAAATATATAGGAAAACATCAAGAAGTAATTTTCCACCATGAATCGCAAGGGAAGGTGGGAGAAGTAATGTCTCCTTGCTGCCAGTTTCCTGATCCTCTGGACACTGGAGAACTGACAGGTGGCTTGATTTCAGCCTTGCTCCCTTCTGTAGGGGGAAGTGGGTCTTTTGGGGCCTAGAGAATTGGCACCTCAAAAACCAGATTTCCATCCTTGCCTCCTGCTTTACTTCCACTCAAGAGAAATGGGGGAGATGGCTTTCTCTAGTCAGAAATGGCCTTGAAATCAGTGACCAGGAATCAGGAATCAATAGGAGCAAGGCAGTCCCCTTCTTCCCAAATTTACCTCAGAAGGATTCGCCGCAATGCAGCTTGTGCCAGCAGAAGTTGAAAAACAACTAGAAGTAGAACAAGGAAAGATGGGGTGAGGTTGCCATACTTGTGGAGCAAGGACGGATGTTGTGCATTCATGTCCTCAGGAAATGGTTAGCAGAGAGATGAGTAGATTGACACTGACGATTAGGGAGCAAGAAGAAAAAGAATATTATAAAATATGGGATTTATTTTATCAATGGTTGGATATAAAATAGGAAAATGAAATATATTATAATATAAATAAAATACAATAGTAGATACAATATAATGGTAATGATATGTTACAATTGATTATTATGGAAGGAATTATAAGTTAGAATTTGTAAAACTTAAGATTGTCTCAAAAAGGACAATGTGCACATGCAACTAAAGTCTAATGATGATGTAATGATAACATAACATGACATGGAAAGTTGATTATATGAATATAAATTTAAATCTAAGAGGGAAAGACTATAGATATTATGCACAAGAAATATGTACCAACCGACGTACTGTACAAGTGAAAGAAGGTTTTATTTGTTGTTTTGTGTTTATGTTTATGTTTGTTGTCAAAAAATAAAAAAAGTTTTACAAAAAAAGAAAGGAAATGGTTAGCAGAGTGTTTTGCACTGGGGCAAGCTGGCAAACTCTTAGTGATGGCAATTGGGGTGAACCCAATGAGGCGAACCCATAACTGATGGCCGTTGGGGTCAACAGCTGTAATTTAAGCAAAGCTTTTTTTTGTCACATTTCAATATTGTATAGATTTCTTTATATGTGTGTGTGTGTGTGTGTGTGTGTGTGTGTGTTTAATTTTTTTTAACTTGGACATATCATCTTCCACTAAACAGTGTGTCATCTGGGTGCAAATGTCTCCATACTATTACAATCAAAATTTACAATACTCATTATATTGATAGTAATTCTCTAATCTTACAACATTAATAATCAACATTATAATTCTATTCATTTCTCCCTCTTAACATATCTTCTAATGAAAATATAATATTAGGTATGGTAATCTTAACAATCATATATAATAACCATCATATTGTTTACATCTCTATCTTAACATATATTCTTTATTTCACTAATCTCCATTTTTCTCACTTCTATTTTTATTCTCCAACCATCCATAAAGCAGCCCCCATGTCATATAAGATTCAGTTTGTTCTTTCTCCTTTATAGCAAGTGTTAATCTGTTCATTTCTGCAAGGTTTCAATACATTTATAGCAGGCAAGATCCCCTTTTGGCTGGAGAGTGGTGTGTGGGGAGATGTGATCTGCAGATGAGGACAGAGAATGGTTACAAGGATTCTTGTGACTATTAAAAGCATCAAGAACCAAGCAGAAGACTCTTGCTTAATCTCTCCCATTGTTCTGATTGTTCTCTCCACTTCTAGCCAGCGGTGCTTTTCCAGTGTTCTGTTCTGAGCCGATTCTTCCATGAGGGCATGTGTATGATTCAACAGGCTATCCATTTCTGCATTTAAAAAAAAAACTGAAACAGGTTCAAAAGAGTCAGTCCTCTTATGAAATACTCATCTTTTCTGCTTCTTAGCCAACTAGCAAATTGCTTATTCTTTTAAAGCACCAATTTGATCTCTGAGAAATGCTCTGTCACTAGCAATGGCCACTATGATAGAATAACCCTTGCATAACTCTCTACATTCCAAATATAGTCAAATAATTCAACATTTTGCTTTTTAAAAAAAGAATGTATATTTTTTGCAATAATTTAAATTGACCACTAGGTTGCAATCTTTTTTTCAAAATAGTTGCCATTCAGTTAGAGATTAACTGTGTTTGAAATTGCTGTTCCTTCTACTGGCCTTCAACTATTTATTTATTTTCTCTTTATTTGATTTGTCAATCACTTACAAGATAATAGGTATAAGTATAAACATGAGTAAGAATACAGGAAATAGGTATGAATAAATGGGGACAATAGGGCAGCGACGGCAGGCATGATTGTGCACTTATGCACACCCCTTACAGACCTCTTAGGAATAGGGTGAGGTCAATAGTGGATAATTTAAGGTTAAAGGATAGTTTAAGGTTAAATTAAACTACTCACTCATAATTGTGATTTTTTTTTTAAATGCCCAGGCAGCATCATTTTTCTGTTTGGCACCCGTGATGCTGCTTTTATCTCAACCCCAGTCCATATCTGAGACTAGCTTAAGTAGTTCTTAGCTGTATCTATGACTTAAACAAATGTTTTTCTTCTTATTCTGACACCATCCTAGAGATGGCCTCACGTTATGCAAAAGAGGTTAAACTTGGATTTTTTTTCAGATGACTAAGGGAGGGGGATTTTTGATAAGTATAGCAGGACTACAAATGACTGATAGTAGCTTGACCTTTATAAAACTCTCTCTTTTTATTTCCTGCAGGGTTTTTTGCAACTGCGCTGGTCTCGCTTTGCCCGTGTGGTCTTCACTCGTTCCTTTGCCATTCTTCCCACTGTCTTTGTTGCTGCCTTCAGGAACGTAGGAGACTTAACAGGCCTCAACGACCTCCTAAATGTACTCCAGAGCATCCTGGTGAGTTATTAATCCAGTAACAGCCCTCTCCCGAGATACAGAATAGAAATAGAAATAGAAATAGAAATAGAAATAGAAATAGAAATAGAAATAGAAATAGAAATAGAATAATAGAGAATAGAATAGAATAGAATAGAATAGAATAGAATAGAATAGAATAGAATTCTTTATTGGCCAAGTGTGATTGGACACATAAGGAATTTTGTCGGTGTAAATACTCTCAGTGTACATAAAAGAAAAGATACATTCGTCAAGAGTCAAGAATCATAAAGTACAACGCTTAATGATAGTCATAGGGTACAATAAGCAATCAAATCATACTAGGAAACAGTCAATATAGATCGTAAGGATACAAGCAACAAGGTTACAGTCATACAGTCACAAGTGGGAGGGGATATAATAAGGAGTGATGAGAAGATTAACAGTAGTAGTAGTGCAGACTTTGTAATAGTTGAACAGTGTTGAGGGAATTATTTGTTTAGCAGAGTGATGGCATTCGGGGAAAAATTGTTCTTGTGTCTAGTTGTTCTGGTGTGCAGTGCTCTATAGCATCGCTTTGAGTGCAGGAGTTGAAACAGTTTATGTCCAGGATGTGAGGGGTCTGTAAATATTTTCACAGCCCTCTTTTTGACTGGTGCAGTATACAGGTCCTCAAGTGAAGGTAGCAATTTTTTTTCCTGCAGTCCTAATCATCCTCTGAAGTCTGTGTCTGTCCTGTCGGGTTGCAGAACCAAAACAGACAGTTATAGAGGTGCAGATGACAGACTCAATAATTCCTCTGTAGAACAGTATCAGCAGCTCCTTGGGCAGCTCCTTACAGCCCAGACAGTCCTTGACTGGCGACCCTCCATTTAGCAAGAGTCGGAATTTACAGTGGCACTGAACAAAGCGATTTAGGACTGATCCTTGCACTTATGACCATTGCAGCATTTTCAGAGACACATGAAAAAAATTCAGGTACTTGGCTGCAGCATCCCCAGGGGTCATGCAATCACCATTTGTGACTTTCAGCTTCCAACAAGCAAAGTAAATGGGAAGAAGCCGGATTTGCTTAAGGACCATACGATTCATTGAACAATTGCAGTGATTTGCTTGGCAACCGTAGCAGAAAAGGCTGTAACATTGGGTGCGATTCACTTAACAACCAGCGTGCTTAGCCATGAAAATTTCTGGGCCCCATTGTGGTTGTAAGTCAAGGACTACCTGATCCCATGACCCTTAGGACATTGCAACCATCATAAATGGGAGTCAGCTGTCAAGCATCCAAATGTAAATCATGAGACCATGGGGATGCTGCAACGGTCATAAGTCTGAAAAATGGTCATTAAGTCACTGTTTTCAGTGTCGTTGAAACTTCAAATGGTCATTAAGTGAATTGTGAGTTGAGGACTACCTCTATAAACATTGCTGATCTGTTTGCAATAAACTACATATGCCCCCACAAAAAATAGCGTCAACAATCTGTATCTGATAGGGACATGAAAGAAAATATTTCAAAAAAGATTATTCTAAAGCAGGGGTCTCCAACCTTGGCAACTTTAAGACTTATGGACTTCAACTCCCAGAATTCCTCAGCCAGTTTTGCTGGCTGAGGAATTCTGGGTGTTGAAGTCCACAAGTCTTAAAGTTGCCAAAGAGACCCCTGTTCTAAAGTGCTGTGACAGGATAAGGGCGTCCCACAATCACCATTCAATTCAGTTGTAATTGAATTACAGTTCCCAGCATTCCATTCCATTGGCATGCAGACCAGGGCTGCTGGAAGATGGTCCAACACCTGGAAAGCACCACACTTTTCCCTCCTGAATATAAAGCAAAAATGTCCCGTCACACCCCACACACACACCCTGATATTCTGCAGGTCAAGGCTAGAGCACAAGTTACAGAAGGGGTTTTTTGATTAAACTTCAGGAATAACTTAGTGGTGGTGAGTGCAGTTGGACAGTAAAAACACAAGTCAGAGCTTTTCAGGCTGAAGCCTGGCACTTATCTGCTAGCTTTGGATATTTTTCATCAGACAAGCAATGGACTACAAACCAGCATCATGATTATATATGGTCCTATACAGGGGTGGGATTCAAATTTTTAACAACCGGTTATGTGGGCATGGCTTAGTTGGTGGGCATGGCTTGGTGGTCATATTATTGGCTGGGTGTGGCCAACTCAATATCACTCACATTGAAGCACGCATCTCCTCGCCTGGCCTCTCATGACTGTGGGGATGCTGCAACAGTCGTAAGTGTGAAAAATGGTCATAAGTCACTTTTTTCAGTGCCATTGTAACTTTGAATGGTCACTCCACACAAGCAAAGTACCAGCAGAGGGGGGAAACCTCCACAGAAGTTCCAGAGACAGGAAGTCTAGTCCTGCCAAGAATGTAATAAGGGTTAACGTAGAGGCAGTTTCTGCAAGCAACACCAGAATGTTTCCTTCCTGCCTTCCTTACAGGACTAGGCCAGTAATTTCTTCTAACAACCGGTTCTCCGAACTGCTTAGAATGCTAACAACCGGTTCTAGCGAATAGGTGCGAACTGGTAGAATCTCACCCCTGGTCCTATAAGAATTGTATATAATCTAAATGTCTTTTAGATTAAATCCAACATTAATGTTGATTAGGAATTATAGAAGCTGTTCTAAAATATCTGGAAAGCACAACACTGTCTACTGTTGCTATGACGTAATGCTAATTTGCTAAAGATCCTCTGAGACCAGCAAGAAACTATGGTATCATGAGTCTGTGAACAGTGGGAAGTGATGCAGAATGTGGCAGTTCAGGCAGTTCTTGGGGCTCCTAAGTGGCCCATGTTACACTGCAGTTCCACAAACTGCATGGCTGCAACTTTGCTTCTGGATAACCGAGGTGTTGGTTATCCACAACCCTTCTGAGGAACCGTGATGCCAGTGATGGGATTAAATTTTTTTTACTACCGGTTCTGTGGGTGTGGCTTTGTGGGCATGGCAGGGGAAGGATAGTGTAAAATCTCCAGTCAGAGGTGGTATTTGCTGGTTCTCCAAACTACTCAAAATTTCCACTACCGGTTCTCCAGAACCACTCAGAATCTGCTGAATACCACCTCTGGAACCATCTTACTGTAAAGGAACTGGCCTGCCTGACCCAAGCCAGCAAAAGGGGCATGGTGCAGACTCCAACAATCAAGGAATTTCAGCTGGTGGGATCCAAGAAGACAGTTTTCTGTCCTATGGCTCCTCCCCACCCCCAAAGTGAGATCCGCACCCACCCTTCTGACCCACCCTTCTGCAAGCACCTGGGTTCTTCCAGTTAACCTTTGGGGGTGCATCATGCTGGAGGTGACTGGCAGTTTAAGACAAGCCCCCCCTCTTCTCACCCCACTGTGTGCATCCTGATCCTTTCCCCTCCATCTTTTTAATTGTAAATTATTGCTAGTATTAAGACGATTTATTATGTGCATGTTTTATTGGCCTTTAATGTTTATAAAAAAGTGGGGGGGGACACAGTAGCTCAGTGGCTAAGACGCTGAGCTTCTCAACCAGAAAGGTCGGCAGTTCGGCAGTTCGAATCCCTAGCATTGTGTAACGGAGTGAGCTCCCGTTACTTATCCCAGCTTCTGCCAACCTAGCAGTTCAAAAGCATGTAACAATGCAAGTAGAAAAACAGGGACCATTTTGGTGGGAAGGTAACAGCGTCCTGTGTACCTTTGGCATTTAGCCACATGACCACGGAGACATCTTTCGACAGCGCTGGCTCTTCAGCTTTATAACGGAGATGAGCACCGCCCCCCAGAGCCAGAAACGACCAGCACGTATGTGCAAGGGGAACCTTTACCTTTACCTTAATGTTTGTAAACCACCAGAATTCCTGTAGGAGAGATGGGTGGCAAAAAGATCCAATAAATAAATAATCAATGGTCAGTAGCCCTTAGAAAATATGTTGTTTGTTCGCCCACGTAGTTCCATAAAAAATTCTGAGAAGGGATACAGAAAGAAAACATAGTGCACATTTTGAAACCTGCCTTCATGCTCAACCTGTTTTTCTACCTAATTCTAGCTACCTTTTGCTGTCATACCTGTTCTCACTTTCACCAGCATGGAACCTCTCATGAAGGATTTTGTCAACGGGATGTAAGTAGCTCAGCTGGGATGGGGACTCCTTGGTGGTTCTGAGAACCATTTCTATCTTAAACTTGTACTGTTGAACCTGCCACAGAACCACAGTGCCCAGATCTCCATCTTTATTTCAAAGTTGAATTTAGTCAGGCTTGCTTGTTCTTCCATATAAACAACTTTTTCATTAGGTGGTTCTATAAATAGAAGATGCTCAGGAGGTGTTCCTGTCATGTCAAGCTTAACCCCTGGGGACTATGTGGATAGGTCCATCCTTTTTTGGCAATAAGAAATCACAGTACACAGAGGCATTAGTTATGCTGATTATAGTATTTAGAGGATTGTGTGGTTTCCTTTTCTATAAAGACAAAAATGAAAGAAATCAAGGTAGGAAGTGTTCTAAGAAGAGGGAAAGTCTTCTACTCGCCACAGAGATTAATCATTTTCACTCTAGGTGATTTGGCAGATGTAGCTCCGAAAACGTGGTTGAGATGGAACTGCTTCAATAACCCGGATCCATGTATTTTCTCTCCTCTTGTTTTCTTAGCATTGGAAAATTTCTAATGATCCTGATCACTGGATTAATCTGTGCAATCAATTTATACTTTGTGGTGACCAGCATCATAACCTTGAACTATCTGGCCTACTACATTGCCATATCATTCGTGCTCCTCGCTTACGCGGCCTTCGTCTGCTACCTGGTAGGACGCTTGTATGCAAATCGGGCATCATCCATATCGGTGGTTTATCCCCAAATTGGATTTAACAGTTCTAGGGATTACCTATTCAAACAGATAAGATTGTGGAATCTAGTGCATTAAGCTGTTCCTAATGCAAAATCTCTAGAGTGGCAGCTGAATTTCAAAGCTTGACACAGAGAAGATAATCAGTGACCTGAGTCGTAGTGATGAAATAGCTGATGCCTGTTTATCCTGACTATTCAGTCAGCTCAGCTCTTTCTCTTCCCCCATTCCTTATCATAACTAAAATTGGTGTTATATAAAGATAAGTGTTTATGAAGCAATAGAATGACATTTCTGGAGAGGACACAGAAATGGGCTGAAATTGTATAACTTGCTAAGCTATACATAAATGTGGTTTGACTTTAGCACAGCATGTTATGCCAAATTCAATAGGCCACTTTTAAGCAAATCACAGCTTAGCACAACTTCTGGAACTGATCTAATGGTCCCAGGGACACGATATCCCCTTAAATAAGTACCTTGTGGGGGGAAAATGAACTCAAGCCTATCTCTTGGGCGAAGATGTTAGCTGAGAATTCTGAGAATGGTCACTCCAATGTATCTGAAGGGCAAAAGCTTGAAGACAAACTTAAGAATATAAGAGAATTGTGTCGTGTCCGTCGAGAAAGGAAGCTCGGAGACAGTGACTTGGTTTCAGCTCTTTATTGGCTCCTGAATACAGCTTAGCTTGAAGGGAAAAACTGCGGCTTTTATTCTCGAGCCGCGGCGGTCGCGGCCACGACACCGCTGAATCTCCCGCGATTAGTTTCCACCAATCGCGGGGATTCGCAGCGACCAATCAGTGCGGCTCGCTCGACCAATCCGGTCGCCGCGCGCTTAACCAATCGCGACGCGGGCTACGAGTATGTTAATTGACTTGTACAGAACACCCCTCCCCTCTTGGTTCGGTCCACGTAACGTAGTCCCGTAGGTAGGCGGGCTTCAGTACTTGTCTACTTGACTTGCGCAGCTTAGTTGTTGTTTGGTTCCCGGCCGGTTCGGTCGGGACTTCTGTTTCTCTTGGCCCTGTCGATGGAACCCCTGGAAGGTGTCGCTGGGCCTCTTGTTGCAGCTCCTCCTGGTCTACCCGGGTTGGTCGAGCTGGCGACTTTCTCGCCGCTCCTGCCTGGTCTTTCCGGGCTGGTTGAGCTGGCCTGGCTGTTCCTTCCTGGTGAGACTTCGGGCTGGCTGTTGACTGGTGAGTATTGCTGGTTATTTCCTATTTGATCCTCTGTGTCTTCCCTCCCCTCTTGGTTTGTGTTATCGGTGTCGCCTGTGTTTGGTTGCGTGTCGGTTGTGTTTTTGTTCTTGATCTTATTTGATCGATGTGGCGTTTCCATGTTTGTCCGTCGGTTGTCTGTAGCCGGTAGGAGTGGGGTCCTGTCAGTTGGTTATAGTTGCCGGTACCCATAGTGGGTCTCCGGTAAGGTTTTTTGCATAGACTGCGTCGCCTGGTGCAAAAACCCGGTGCTTGCTAGATGAGTCCGGGGTTTTTCCGGGTTGTATGTGGGGTGTAGTCTGTCGAGTGGTGACCTTAGTTTTCTCCCCATTAGTAATTCTGCCGGGCTTTTGTTAGTCGTTGTGTTAGGGTGATATGTTGTATTAGGAGCATTTTATTTATTTTTTCTTGTATGTCCCCGTGTTCGATCTTTTGGAGGGTTCTTTTTGTAAATTGAACCATCCGTTTCGCCCTACCATTGGCCGCCGGATGCGCCGTCGCTGTCAGTGCGTGTCGTATGCCTCGTTCCGCTAGGAATCTTTCGAATTCCAGCGAGGTGAACTGGGGTCCGTTGTCTGACACGATGACATCCGGGAGACCGTGGGTTGCGAAGAGTTTGTTTAAGACCTTGGTTACTGCATCTGTTGTGGTGGTCTTCATGTTGCTTACCTCCAGCCAGTTGGAGTAAGCATCCACCGTGATGAGGAATGTGTTCCCTTTTGTGGGCCCGGCAAAGTCTATATGGAGTCTCGACCATGGTCCCCTGGGCGTTCCCATTCTAAAATTGGTGCTGCGGGGGATTTGGTCTGGTTTCTTGGCAGCGAGCACTTGGCTACCCAGGCCTCGATCTCCTTGTCCATACCTGGCCACCAAGCATAGCTTCTGGCTAAAGCTTTAGTCCTCACAATCCCGGGTGCCCTTCGTGTAATAATTGTAATACCTTCCCTTGCAGTTTTTCGGTATGACCACCCTGTCCCCCATAACAAACAACCTTTCTGTAGTGACAGTTCTGTTTGCTTTCGAATGTCCTGAATGCATCAAGGTCTTTGGTATTCTTGAATGCGGTGTCCTCCCGTTTCCCCAGGTCCATTTGGCCGTCCTGTCCAGGAGCCTATGCAAAGGCTCCGCCATGTCGCTTTTGGGGCAAGAACACATTGTAAAAATTTAGCAGTCCCAGAAATGCCTGCAGCTCTGTTTTGTTCTTGGGTGTGGGGGCTTCCTTTATGGCTTTGACCTTGCTTCCGGTTGGGTGGATGCCATGTCGGTCTAGGAGGTACCCCAGAAACTCGACTTGCTCTGTGTATAGCTGGCATTTCTCTTTCTTCACCTTTAGCCGGCCCCTTTGAATTTTTCTAGCACCTCCCTTAGGCGACCCTCTAGTTCCTCCTGGTTGGCTGCTGACACCAATACATCGTCAAAATAGGGAACCACCCCTTGATTCCTCGCAGCAGTCTCTCCATGAGGCTCTGGAAGATTCCTGGGGCTACGCTGACTCCAAACTGGAGTCGGTTACAACGAAACGCTCCCGGTGGGTGACTATTGTTTGCGCCTCGGCGGTTTCTTCATCGACCGGCAGTTGCTGATAGGCTTGCGCCAGGTCGAGCCGCAAAGACCTTGCCCCCCAGCGAGTGTAATAGGTGTTGCACTACTGGGACGGGGTAGGCGCTTTGTTGCAGGGCGCAATTGAGGGTGGCCTTATAGTCCCCGCAGATCCTTACTGACCCATCTGGTTTGACTGGGGTGACTATAGGGTCTCCCACCGGGCGTGGTCGATTGGCTGCAAAACCCCCTGTTTGACGAGTTTGTCAATCTGCTCGTCTATTTTCTTCCGGAGTGCAAAAGGCACCCGTCTGGGTTTTAGGCGTATGGGGGCGACATTTGGGTCTAGGCTAAAAGAGATAGGGGGCCCTTTGTACTTGCCTGGGTGCCGTCGAATACTTCTTGGAAGTCCTCGCCAGCTGCTGCTCCCAGTCGGCCTCTGTGGTGTGGTTTACTCCGTGACCTCGATCCCAGTGGCGCGAACCATTGGAGTCCTAAAAGGCTGGGTCGGTTCCGGTCCACGATAGTCAGGGGAAGTTTCGCGGTGCGGTTTTTGAAAGTCACCACGAACTGTCCGGTCCCAATGACGGGATGCGGTTCCCCTGATAGTCCTTGATGATCAGTTTCTGGTTCTCCAGTCCTCTTTTCTGGATGTTTGGCACCAGGCGCTTGAGTTCTTTCCAGGCGACCATGGAGAGGTAGGATCCGGAGTCTACCTCCATCCGGCATGGTTCGCCTCGATGCTCACCTCCACGAGACCTTCCGGGCATCCGTGGTTTCGGCATGGCCGATGGTGACCGTCTGGTGGGTTTCTTCTCTCTGTCGGCCTTCCCGCTCCGTCGTCCTCGGTTGTCTCGGTTCCAGCGATAGTCGGCTTGGCGATCTCTGATTCTCGGGGGTGTCGTCTCGTCCCGGTTGCTTGGTTCTCGCCGGCGGGGCTGTGTGTCTTTTGAGTCGGCAGACTCGGGCGATGTGGCCCTTCTTGTTGCACTGCCGGCAGATCGCGTCGATAAACGGCACTCGGATCGAAAGTGGGTTCCCCGCACCCGGCGCACTGGTTCCCGACTTACGACCCCGTCGATCTCGCCGGTCCCGTCCTGTTTGTAGTCGGTGGACGTCTTCCTCCTCGTCCATGGTATCGGAGGCGGAGTCCAGGTCCCGTGGTGTGTGGTGGTTTCGTTGGCTTGTCTCGGGGTTTCAGTGTGGTCCCGTTGTCTGCCCTCCGAAGTCTGGCTGCTGACTTCCGGGTGGCTTGGCTGCGGAAGCTTCGGCCAGGCGTCCCGAGGTCGATGTTGCCTTTCGCCATCAGTCGACTTTTAGTGCCTGATCCCTGAGGCCTAGGACCACGCGGTCTCGGAGGACATCGTCCAGGTCCCTGAACTCGCACATCCCCCTAGGTCTCGCAAGGCGGCTATAAAGTCGCTAATGCTCTCGTCTTGCCGCTGGTTTCGCCCGATAGAACTCATCCCGCCGGATGAGAATGGGCACAGCGGGGCGTAGTGGTTCCGAAGGAGTGGCTCGAGATCGGCCCAGTCCATCGCCTTCACGTCCTCTGGCTTCGCGAGGGCTTTGGCCATCTTAAACACTGCGGGCCCGCAGTGTGAGGAAGAACGACCCTTTTCTTCTGCCCGTTCGCATCCTTCAAATTGCTGCTTTGAGGAACATCAGGAATCTATCCGTGTCGATTCCAGTCCTCGGTAGCGGGGTTGAAGGGTGCTGGTGGGAGTCATGCTGGCCATCTCGTCGGTCCTTTGTCTTCCTCGGGACACGTGCTCGGTGGTTATTCTTTGGATCCCATCCTCGTCGCCAGTGTCGTGTCCGTCGAGAAAGGAAGCTCGGAGACAGTGACTTGGTTTCAGCTCTTTATTGGCTCCTGAATACAGCTTAGCTTGAAGGGAAAAAACTGCGGCTTTTTATTCTCGAGCCGCGGCGGTCGCGGCCAATGACACCGCTTGAATCTCCGCGATTAGTTTCCACCAATCGCGGGGGATTCGCAGTGACCAATCAGTGCGGCTCGCTCGACCAATCCGGTCGTCGCGCGCCTTAACCAATCGCGACGCGGGGCTACGAGTATGTTAATTGACTTGTACAGAACAAATTGTTATGGGGGAAAATGGGCTAGTCACACAGGGACATTATTCCAGGCAGATGGAGAACATAAGGAAGGTTCTTAGGCTTGACGGTCAAAACCAAGGGTCTCCAAACTTAGCCACTTTAAGACTTGTGGACTTCAACTCCCAGAATTCCCCAGCCAGCATGGCTGGCTTGGGAATTCTGGGAGTTGAAGTCCACATGTCTTAAAGTGGCCAGGTTTGAAGACCTCTGGTCAAAACTCTCCCTCATTTATTTATTTAATATTCATATATGGCCACCTGTCTCATATACATGACTATACCGTAAAAATACAAGCAACTTGTTCTTGGATTTTGTCATCTCTCTCACCATTCTAGATTTGGACCTGTCTCATTTCACATGGAGCTGCCTTCCTGGCTCGTGGGCCCCATACTCGGTTCAGTTATGGACTGCAGTGATAATACATCCCACTCATCACCACTGGAAGCTGATGAATCATCACTATGTCTCCCCAACAAAACAGGAAGCAGCTGCTCTTGGGGAACTGCCAGGAAGCAAAGGTGTCAGAAGCAGAGTTTCTGTTGGCAAAGGATGGACTCAGCATCAGTAATGATCACTCAGCACAGTGCCTGCTTTGCAGGCCAAAAGTTCCAGGGACAATTTCTGGCATTCCTAAAGAACCTTCAGACTTGGAATGGCTGTGGTGTAACTTCCAGAGACGTTTCAAGACTTGATGCACTCTTGTTTTTGTTTGTTTTTTTAAATTCTGACAACACGTAGCAAGTTAGGGGGGAAAACAGTGTAAAGAAAGAACTATAAAGTATTCTAGATACTCATGATCAAATGTACACACCTTCTACCAGCTTCAGACCCAGATCAGCTTTGGGTGGAACATCAAGACATCCATTTTAATAGTGGTTGGGGAGCAGTCCTTTTTGTGGGGGAGGTGAGTTTAGGAGCTTAAGGAATGGGGGTAAAGACATGAATGTTTGATTCCACCATTGGTGAGGCCACAAAGGAATGCTGGAAGAATGCACACATCCCTTTGTTTCTACTTCTACACCATTGCTTTAGACTTTCTCCTTCCAGTTGCCTACTCTGGCCTGTGACTCTCTGTGGGAAATCCATCAAAGTAAGATGCACCTAATATTTATGCTGCAGAATCTGGCAGCTATTCCTTCTTTGCACCCGTTTTAATCTAAAGCCTACTATCAGAGCCTATAAGACAACTCCACAAGCCCACACTCTGGTCAAGGATCCACTGTAGATCAACCATCTCGTCTCACTTTCTCCATGCTATTGCTGCTTGACTTCTGCCCTCAGGATGAACATAGTAATGGGAATGACAGATGGAGTAATGAATCATGTTAATTAGAACAGGTGGGGGGGGGTTGATTCAGTGTGTGAATTCACACATTATGTCAAGCCATGACTTATTTAACTACGGTTTATTGAGTAATATGACATGTTTGTTATATATATAACATGATATAGGATTTGCAAATGTTGTGTTTACACAGTACACCAAACCAAAGCAAAACAACCACTGTATGGTTTAGTGTAAGGGATTGAAGAAGGTATCGGATTCTCAAAGCCTATGACAAATGCAATTAACATAATTTGGATTGCAAAGTTTCTTCCCCATTTTAAGACACTTCAGTTCTAGCAGTTCCTTTTCAGATCAGTGTCTTAGTTTAAGCTCTGATGCGGCCATGGCACTAAAACATAGAGGTAGTCCCAGTGGTGGGATTCAAAAGTTCCCACCACCAGTTCTGTGGGCGTGGCTTTGTGGGCGTGGCTGCAGGGGTGGGATCGTGTGACTTGCGCAACTCGCATGACTCATGTGACCATGCACACGCCAAACACGATCCTCTCTCTGTCTCACCAAGGAGAACAATTGCAAGAACACAGGAGTTCTAGAGGGCAAATCTTTTGTTGCTTTGGAGCAGAGGTCTCCAAACTTGGCAACTTTAAGATTTGTGGACTTTGACTTGTGGAGTTGAAGTTCACAAGTCTTAAATCTGGCTGGAGAATTCTGGGAGTCCACAAGTCTTAAAGTTGCTAAGTTTGGGGACCCCTGCTTTGGAGGAACAGACCTCAAAACTGGCAGCCTCAACATGCTGACATTTGCTTGCATTCTCGCCAGATTTGAAGTCCGTTCCTCCAGCACACAAGAGGATTTCTCCTCCCTGCAGGTCATTATCTACTTGTAGATGGAGTGATTCAGAAGGCATAGAAAACTGGAAAATTAATCCCAGGGGAAAGGACTTCAAATCCATCATCCCTCTACTTGTAAGTTACTTCCCCATTAGCTTTCTGGAGAAGCCACCAAAGAAGATTGTAAATGGCGATCCCATGATCACACTTAATGACCAGTCATACATTTGAACAGCCAAGCGCCCCGAAATGTTATCATGTGACTTTGGAGGTGCCAACAAGATGTTTTAGGGTGGCTGAAAGTGTTTTATAGGCTATAAAGCGTTCTTTCCAAGGCTATCATGATTGAAAATGTTCATTAAATGACCGGTCATTATCTACTTGTAGATGGAGTGATTCAGAAGGCATAGAAAACTGGAAAATAAATATGAGCTTCCTTTTTTGCAAAAGCTGTGTATTCTGTGTATCATGAAGTCCTGTCCTGTAAGAAGTATTGGGCATAAAAAGGATGAAAGCTCCCATATCTTAAATCTGGGTTTGGCAATGAAATGATGTCAAAGCCCCTAGATATCTTCCCAAGAGAGTGGTAGGCTTGCAACATTCTCATCTTCATATATTCCCCCAGTTGGGTTTTGACTCAAAGCAAAGCAAATGAACTGTGGGCCAGCTAGCCCCAAAGTGATCCTTGTGTTTTTTTTAATTACTCTTGGTTTATGCTCAAGAGGACCAGGAGAATGATCAGAGAGAGGATAGGGAGGGGTTCAATAAATTCCAGAGGAGAAACAAAAATGTCTGGAAAATCTGGGATGTAGAAATCAGCAGAGAATGAAGACGATATCCAGCGAAGGAGGAAAAAAATCCACATACTTCTATATACAAACAGAGAGCCTTTATATACAGAGAAAGGCTATCCCAACATTTTGTGGCTGGCCCTGCCCTTCCTGGCTGCCAATCTGTGGTAGCACAGTATTCAGCCAGCTTGTTCAATTTTCCAAATATGTTCAAGATCTCCCAGAATCTGGAGACCTCTGCCCTTGATACAGTAGTTAAATGAAAAGGAGGATTTCCTGCTGCACTTTTTAAACCTGCAGACCCAGCAAAGGCTTTCTTGGTATCTGATTATTTTTAACTAAGAGAATGGTTGTCAGTTTTAACAGTTGTTCCTCTGTCCAAAAAGTGCAGAAATTGATAGGTGCCAGATTTGATATGTGCAGCAGATTATGGTCATCTTATTTTAATTGACTGGCAACCTATAGCAACAGTAGGTTCTGAGTCCTTCTGAAAGCAGTCTCATCTGCAGGCAGGGAAAATTGGCTTATAAACTGACTGTATCTTCTAAACTCAGTTAACTGACTTTTTATTCCATTAAACTGATTAGTTATATCATGGAAATTATTGGGACCATATACACTGATGTTTGGGAGTCATTTGTACCAACCCACCCCTCTATATTGCTTTAAGCTAAAGGATTTTTTTTTCCTCCAGTAAAAAAGATTATCAAGTGATTTCCAAGAATCAGAAGATGTGAACTGTGTGGTATTGATAAGATAGCTGAAGATGTTCGAATCAAAAAAATATTCTTCTACCTTGTTAAAAAAAAAAATAAACCTTTTGAAATTGACAAGGAATGGCATGCCACATTGCTACTGGATTTATCTTTGTAGAAGAAGTCTGTAGAGATTCTCAGTCATCCAGGTCCTGGATGTCCCAAAGGTGCTTTTTCAGGAGGCAACTGGACTTTCTTTGAAGACATTTCGCTTCTCATCCAAGAAGCTTCTTCAGCTCTGACAGGACAATGGGGAATGAATTTTCTCATATCTCTCACCATTCCAGATTTGGGCCTGTCTCATCAGGGCCTTCCATTCCCCACTGTAGAAGTAAATTAGGTTAAGGGGAGAATCGGGGCCCTGCAATGTGTGGAGTTTGTTTGTTCGCCCAACTGTTGCATTCTACGAACCATGGTTAAAATCATAATGATTTAACACAATATGCTACCTTACATCAATCAAATCCTCAGAACTGAGCAGAAGTTTGGACTGGCAACATCTCATATCTAACTAAAACATTCCATCCACTGTGGCACAATCAGCAATCAGCACTTTAGTTGGCACTGATGATTATTAATGTTATGCAAAATCAAGCATTCTTTACAGTCAGTCAAGTAAGCAACTCTGCCATCTGCCTCCTGAATTGCTTGCATATCTTTCTTTCATCACATTACATTGCCCTGATCAATGCTCCACCATGTATCATGAAGCCACTTGTAGAGTTGTAATTGCAGGAATGTTCCAATCTCGGATGGCAAACCTCAGATAAAGAATGTTTCCAAGCAAATACAACTCAGGTAAACAAAGTCACTAATCTAAAGGAGGATTAGAGAGAGGAAGTAAACATATGTTAGACTTTAACTAGAGATAATTAATTGTATGGATTACTGTGCTAAACAGTAACGAAAGTTAAGCAGTAACAAGTTAACCAATGATGGAGGATAATTAAAAATGTGTATAAATGCAAGACTAGACTCCAATAAAGATCATCATGATTCAGTTGTTCATGATCAAACAACTCGACTGCCTCATCATTACAACAGCCACTCCCCATCAGCCCCATTTGGCAATGGCTAGTGATCAAGAAGGATGGGACTTCTAGTCCAAAGTCATTCAAGAGTGCCATATAGATTTTCCACTCGGATCCATCATCTCTGGTTTGGTTCCTAGGAGGGTCCCACAGCTAGCATTTCCCGATGAGGAGAGATGTTCTTTCACATGCTCTGGTGTGCAAGCTGAAATCCTTCATGTTTCCTGCAGCCTTTCCAGCACCAGCCTACATGAATTAGGAGCCCTTGAGATGTTCCTATCCAATTAGTGCCTTCTACAGGGACTAAGCTTTCTAATCTGAGCACCAGGCCTGTGGGTCTTTTCTACTTAGCCAATAAATCTGTGACTTCCAGGGGAATAAGAATTGGCAAGTCAGGCCCCCATAATTGGTAGATTGGCCTGTGAGCCGAATAAAGCATAAATGTGGAAGCCAGCATTGTCCCCAATACGAACCCTGTCTGCTCAAGAAGAACCCTCTAACCCTGCAATCTCCAACATGGCACTAACATGGCAAAAGACTTCTGGATTTTCTTGTTTTCTTTAATTAAAATAATAATAATAATAATAAGCTAGCATTCAGAGTAGCAGCCTCCTGCATTATGTTTAGCTCCAGGAAAGCCTCTATGCTCCATAGAGAGGTCTCACAAGGTTTCTTAGAAAATATGGATAGCTACAAACTAGAATTTTATAACGGGCATCCACCTGCCCAGAATAAAGGTAACAAGACTGGTAGTGGGTTCTTAAGGCTGAGAGTGAAAGTGACAAGTAGAATTTTGGGAACTTGCTACCATTTCATGAATGGACAAACCATCCTAAATAAAAGAAAAAAGAAAAATAAAAGAAACAATAGAACAGGTGTTGTAATGACGAGGCAGCCGAGTTGCTTGATCATGAACAACTGAATCATGATGATCTTTATTGGAGTCTAGTCTTGCATTTATACACATTTTTAATTATCCTCCATCATTGGTTAACTTTGGTTACTGCTTAACTTTCGTTACTGTTTAGCACAGTAATTAATTATCTCTAGTTAAAGTCTAACATATGTTTACTTCCTCTCTCTAATCCTCCTTTAGATTAGTGACTTTGTTTACCTGAGTTGTATTTGCTTGGAAACATTCTTTATCTGAGGTTTGCCATCCGAGATTGGAACATTCCTGCAATTACAACTCTACAGACAGGGACGGTAGGCATGTTGGTGCGCTTATGCACGCCCCCTACAGACCTCTTAGGAAAGGGTGAGGTCAATAGCAGACAGTCTAAGATCATCCCAGTGATCATGTCACAAGAATGTCCACTGCATACTTTTCAAATTCTTTAGCGTGCTCACCGGCTCTAACAGACGAATGCAACTCTGAACATGTAACACCAACGTCTTTCCAGCCAGGAACCACAACACATTTTTTACAAAGGTGATCAAACTGGAACTTTCTAGATCGACTTTTTAAAATCTGCTGATACAGCCTTTTGATGGTGAAATTGATAGGAATGCTTGCCTTGCGCATACTGAAAAGCAGCTTTCGCACAAGGCAGAATTCTGACACTCAGTAAAGGAAGTTAACCGAAGGTTATTATTGGCCACCTTCTGCTTTAGCTGGCTGGAATGTGCTTATATGTCTATGGAGATTCTCAGTCATCTACCCAGGCCATGGTTGTCCCAAAGGCGCTTTTTCAAGAGTCAAGCTGGACTTTCTGGTTTTTCTTTGAAGATGTGTCATGCCCATGTTGGAGTCTGATTCCAAGGGGGAGGTCAAACAGCTGACAGGAAGTGGGAATGTGGCTCCGGTGGCTGTGGAAGAAACTGAGGAAGGGCACAGTCTGTCTGGGCATTCAGAGGAAGACCCAGGCCCACCCCCTCTTCATCCTAGGGCACACAGGGAAGAACGGATAAGCAGGGGTGGGATTCTACCAGTTCGCACCTATTCGCTAGAACCGGTTGTTAGCATTCTAAGCAGTTCGGAGAACCAGTTGTTAGAAGAAATTACTGGTCTAATCCCGTAAGGAAGGCAGGAAGGAAACATTCTGGTGTTGCTTACAGAAACTGCCTCTCCGTTAACCCTTATTACATTCTTGGTAGGACTAGACTTCCTGTCTCAGGAACTTCTCTGGAGTTTTTTTCCCCTCCTTTGCTGGTACTTTGCTAGTGTTACAATGGCACTGAAAGTTACAAAGTTACAATGGCACTGAAAAAAGTGACTTATGACCATTTTTCACACTTACAACTGTTGCAGCATCCCCACAGTCATGAGAGGCCAGGCGAGGAGATGCGTGCCTCGATGTGAGTGATATTGAGTTGGCCATGCCCAGCCAATAACATGACCACCAAGCCATGCCCACCAACTAAGCCACGCCCACAGAACCAGTTGTTAAAAAATTTGAATCCCACCCCTGCGGATAAGGGAGCAACGTGGGTTATGGGGGAGAAAAAGGCCCTGATTCCCTTCATTAGCTACAGCTGGGGAAACAGGATAATGAAGGTGTTTGCGCACAGAACCTTGCTGGAAGCAAAGCGTGCATTATCTTTGTTTGTCAAGTCCTATCTGGGTTCTGGCATCCTCCCAATTGTATGTGTTTTGTTTTCTTTTGAGTTCTGCAATTCCTTATCCTGCCCTGCCTCATTAATTGCTGCAGCGTGGTTTGTGTTGGTCTTTATTTATAATTTATATGTACTTTTGGTTCCGACTAAATTTCTTCCCTTTAAAAACTGTTCTTGGAAGAGTTTTTTCTCCAGCCGATGATAACTGGACATTGGAGGCCAAGTTGGAGGAGTTAAAGGGACTTTACCTACTTTTGTGACTTTGTTGCTTTTGTGCCGTGCCCCGAGTCATCACAGGACGTTTCGCTTCTCCTCCAAGAAGCTTCTTCAGCTCAGAGCTGAAGAACCTTCTTAGACGAGAGGCGAAACGTCTTTGACGAAAAACCAGAAAGTCCAGTTTGCCTCTTGAAAAATGCTTATAGCCATGTAGAATAAAGAGTGAGTTTCCCATGAATTAAAATGAGAGAAGTGTTCAGCAGTCTTTAAACCATATTAAAATACACATGATTTGGAATTAAATACAGGTAGTCCTCGACTTACAACAGTTCATTTAGTGACCGTTCAAAGTTAGTGGAAAAAAGTGACTCATGACCAATTGTTACAATTCCAACCTTTGCAGCACCTCTATGGTCATGTGACAAAAATTCAGATATTTGGCAATTGGTTCGTATTTATGACCTTTGCTGTGCCCCAAAGTCATGAGATCACCTTTTGTGACCTTCTGACAAGCAAAGTCAATGGAGAAGCCAATTTCACTTAACCACCGGGGTACTAATTTAACAGCTGCAGCGATTCACTTAAGAGCTGTGGCTTGAAAGGTCATAAAATGGGGCAAAATTCATGTAACAAATGTTTCACATAGCAACAGAAATTTTGGACTCAACTGTGGTTGTAAGTCGAGGACTACCTGTATTGAGTTCTAGAACAGGTAAGTGACCACAGCACTGAAAAAAAAGTCACAACTGGCCTCACACTTGTGACCATCTCAAGATTCCCACATTCACGTGATTGTGATCCGGGCGCTTGGCACCTAGTCTGCATTTCTAATGGTTGCAGCATCCCAAGGTCATGTAATTGCAATTTGCAACCTTCCCATCTGACTTGCAAGAAGCAAAATCAATGAGGAAGTCATCAGGGAAGGACAGGAATCATGATCATGTGATGTCTTACTTAACAATTGCAGGGGGAGACATTGTAAAACTACCGTAGTTTTACCACCTGTGATGGTTTGTTTAACAACTGCACTGCTTAATGACAAACTTTACAATCCCAATCGTGATTGTGAATCAAGAACTACCTTTACAGAGAACCCTTTTGTACCCCATTGCTGATTTTTTAACATGAGTATAATGGAATTTATAAGGGATGCAGTAGCTCAGTGGCTAAGACACTGAGCTTGTCGATCGAAAGGTCAGCAGTTCGGTGGTTCAAATCCCTAGCGCTACTTAACAGAGTGAGCTCCTGTTACTTGTCCCAGCTTCTGCCAACCTAGCAGTTTGAAAGCATGTAAAAAAATGCAAATAGAAAAATAGGGGCCACTTTGGTGGGAAGGTAACAGTGTTCTGTGCGCCTTCAGCATTTAGTCATGCCAGCCACATGACCACGAAGACGTCTTCGGACAGTGCTGGCTATTTGGCCTTGTAACTGAGATAAACACCACCCCCTAGCACGTATGTGCGAAACAACTAGCACGTACGTGCAAGGGGAACCTTTACCTTTAATGGCGTTTATAACATAGACAATTAATGTTCCACTCCTTTTAGATATAGCTTCAACCTAACCTGAGGGATCTAAAACATCCTTTTAGATATAGCTTCAACCTAACCTGAGGGATCTAAAACATCCTTTTAGATATAGCTTCAACCTAACCTGAGGGATCTAAAACTTCTCTCCAAACTAAAAAAGTTGTAGTCAGATATCCAAACCCAAATATTTCCAAATTCTATGTGGGGAGCCAACATTTGTACAGCTGGAATAAATTAAGCATTCCATTTTCACAGCATATTCTAATTTCAGAACCTGAGAGTTCTCGGATTCAAGAGCACTAAGCTCCAGCCTTTTTCTCCCACTTACTAAAAACCGTCTATTTCAGGACTCCATCCAGATGCTCAAACAGCTTCAACTGCAGGAGGCTAGAAAAGTTAACAGTGCCAAAAAAAAACCTGGGAGTTAAAACAGGTTACCCTAAGAAAGATGACACAGGCCATCATAGATTGCTGTTGCCGGGGGGAAGGTTTGTGCAAATGTTCCTTAGAATCAAAGGGGGGAAAAAAGGAAAAGATAGAAAGATGACATTCTCCACATACCCCCATGCTCATCCATGAAGCATGTTCTTTATATGTTAAAAAAAAAAAAAGGAGCATATCAGAGGAATCATGCTTTGCCCTGGTTTTTTTTTTTTTTTTCCTTTTATGTTATTGTATATACCGCACTGGGTTCTTCCTCTTGACCTTTGCCACTGGAAAAGCATTTCATAAAAAAATAATCCCTACATTTACAGCTTAATAAATACCATTCACGACGAAACCTTTGCCGTTTGCGTCTCCCTAGACATTGAAACCGCGGGCTCAGGGTTTTTTTGTCCCCGACACAGGACAATTCTGCTGATGCCCTGGATTTTTTTTTTCCCTCCCTCCAAAGCCCTCCACATCCACATAGCACTACTGTTTACCCTGAAAGAGGCATCAATGCGGGTATTGTAAGGAGAGTCAGGGACTGAATGAAGAGGGAGGGAAAGAAAAGCCAGGAATTGCTAAGCATGCAGGAGCCATTGATTCGGGCTTTCACTCACAAGCCTGGAAAGGGAAGAAAGAAGCAGTTGATGAAATGGAACCAGTTCAGAGCCCCCCCCCCCACATTACTGGGAATAGGCAAGAAGCAGGAAGTGATGAGGGTGCAGCAGCTCCCGCTGGCCTCAGAAAAATAACCTTAGGAAATGAATGGGATTTTCACAGAATTAGCAAGTTTTGCTGCCGGGAAATAACCCCCAGAAAATCAAGGGACACCCAATATAAGCAACTATGTATAGGTAGCTCTCGACTTACAACTACCCCGTTTCGTTGAGTGACCATTTGAAGTTATAAGGGCACTGAAAAAAAACGGTCTATGATGGTTTTGCACATGACCATTGCAGGCTCGGCAGAGTCTTGTGATCAGAATTTGGGCACCTGGCAAGAGGCATGTATTTACGATAGTGGCACGGCCCTGGGATCATGTGATCACCATTTGTAATCTTCCCAGATGCTTTCCAAAGAGTAAAGTCAATGGGAGAATCCAGATTCGCTTAATGACTGTATGATTCACTTAACAACTGCATTGTAAAATGGGGCCTTCGCTTTTGTTGTTTTTTTTTATAAATAACCCAAGGTGGTGAACATACCCAATATCATCTTCCTTCTATTTTCTGCACAAAACAATCCAGTGAGATAGGTTGGACTAAGAATGAGTGACTAGCCCAAAACCACCCAGCTGGCTTTCAATGCTTAAGCCACACTAGAACTTAAGTCTCCCATTTTCAAGCCTGGTGACTTAAAGAACTTTTAAAAATGTTTGGTTTATCACATTTAGGAACATTTAAAAAAGCAAAGATGGGGCAAAGATTAATAATTACGGTACTCAAGAGAAAGAAACCGGAAGGCATTATTTATTTCTTTTTTCTTCTTCTTCTTCCTTTTCATCTTTTGTGAAGCCCTGTTTGCTTACAGATGTTTCTAATGCTCAACTAGATAACATCATCAGTTCAAGAGAGTGAGCAGATTTACCCCATTGATATACATTAGTTTGCCATGCTTGTTGGTGTGATTTATTTTATCTTTAGAAGTTTTTGATAAGGGTATTGTTTTCTGATCATTTGTCTAGTGTTCATCCCTGCTTATCTGGACGTGGGCTGCTGGAGAGGATGTGTCCTGCTGCTTTTGTTTCCTTCTTGGCTTTTTGATTATCTCTTTTGAATGGTGGAAATCTGATTTATTTATATGCGTCTGTTGATGGCTTGTAGAGTTGTAATTGCAGGAATATTCCAATCTCAGATGGCAAACCTCAGATAAAGAATGTTTCCAAGCAAATACAACTCAGGTAAACAAAGTCACTAATCTAAAGGAGGATTAGAGAGAGGAAGTAAACATATGTTAGACTTTAACTAGAGATAATTAATTGTATGGATTACTGTGCTAAACAGTAACGAAAGTTAAGCAGTAACAAGTTAACCAATGATGGAGGATAACTAAAAATGTGTATAAATGCAAGACTAGACTCCAATAAAGATCATCATGATTCAGTTGTTCATGATCAAACAACTCGACTGCCTCGTCATTACAACAATGGCTAATATTGCTGAATGCCAACCCTTCCAGAAATTCCCTAACATTTTTGGATTTGGGTTGATGTAGGATGCCCAATTTCCCAGTTGAAATTATGGTTGATTCTGACCATGTGTTGTAAAATAATGAGTTTTTATCATGTCTTCAAATTGCTAGTTGGTGTTCATGGATTCACCCTGCTAGTCTTCTACCTGTCTGTGTTATATGGTGGCTATTACGGTTCTTACTGTGTATTTTGTAGATAGACAGTTGTAACGTAAAATCACACATCGCAGTCACATGTGTCTCACTTAACAATCATGTGGGACTTTATTTTATTTATTTATATTTATTTGTCAGTCGCTTACAAGGTATAAGTATAAACATGAGTAAGAATACAAGAAATAGGTACGAATAAATGGGGACAATAGGACAGGGACGCTAGGCACACGATGGTGCACTTATGCAGGCCCCTTTCTTAACAACATGGCAAAAGTGAAATTGAAGTCATGTGAGGCCTCGCTTAACTACGGTGTCACTTAGCAACAGAATTGCCAATCCCAATTATGGTCATTAAGTGAAGACTATCAGTTCATTGTTGGTATTCAAAAATTAGTAACTCAAGAACTAGCAGTCCTGAATGAGAGCCTGCTTCCAAAGTGCCATGCTGAGTGGACCATCCCTGTGGTGGTTGAAATTTCATGGTTCACTACATCAGGGTTCTGTGGAATCCTGAGGAATTTCATGAGAATTTGACGGGGGTTCTGAAAAGAGACTAGGAGCAATAACCAAAAAAGTGCATTCGTTTTCTTATTACACCTCTGCTTCTTGTTCCACAATGTTTTTAAAAACACGTTTTGGGGGCTTGAAAATGTATGAAATCCCCTGAACTAAGAAGTGCCACTTCCAACTTGTTCCTAAGCAGACATGATTTGGCAAAGTATTTTTTCTGCTATGTCCCACAGGGTTGCTGGGATTCCTCCCTGCTTTCCTGGCTTATTTTAATCCTTGCAGTGAAAAAGGCTCAGGAGGAGCCCTGCAGTTCTGGCCTGCCTAATGGGGAACAGATAACAGGATCCCCAAAATCTCTTCGTAGAGAATTACTATATACTCTGTTCCCAAGATGCTTTTTCCAAAAGGCAACTGGACCTTCTTGTTGAATGTCAAACATTCTTTGAAAATGTTTTGCTTCTCATTCAAGAAGCTTCTTCAATTCAGGCCTTCTTGGATGAAAAGCGAAACATTTAAACAAAAAACAAAAAAGTCCTGTTGCCTTTTGGAAAAAAAACACCTTGGGGACCACCACAACGATCTGGATGGTGGAGAATCATCTCAACCATAGGGGTGAGGTACACCAGGGGTGTATATATCAGGGGTGTCAAACTCAAGGCCCCCCAGGCCGAATCTGGCCAGTGGGGTGCTTAGATCTGCGGGGCCACCCTGGAAACAGCAAGGGACCGGCCCACAGTGCCTCTGCCAGCGAAAACAGAGCTTGGGAGCCCATCTTCACCGCCAAAGGCCACCACAGGCACCCCTGACACAAGTCAAGTTGGCCACACCTATCCTGGCCACACACACCCATCCATCCATCCGTCCCCCTGAGGTCAAACACAACCCTGATGTAGCCCTCAATGAAATAGAGTTTGACACTCCTGCTATATACTCTGAATATATCTTGGAAGTCCCACGGTTATTACATTCGAGGTGGAGTCAGAATATGCAAAATGAATTCAACATACTCTCCTGTGAGGGCTGCCATTCATAGGCTATCACTGATGATGCCACGGTGGCATCTTAGGGATCCATTTTAAATCGATCGCAAGGGTAAATGTTACTCTAGTTAAGCGAATTGGTCAAAACCCCAGACAGAATTCAGAGGGGCAGTTCTTACAATGCATGAAAGGACAGTTTAGGAAGCCTTTGGAAGGAAGCATCAGAGGTGTTTTCCCTTATATTGTATACTACCGTAAGTACCCATGAATGGCATTTGGTCTCTGAATTTATGTTTGGAAAACAGGAAAGCAAAAACTGAACATCTTTCAGATTGCAAAGAGAGGGGAAGATAATGCAAGATTCAAAAGCCTCTGGATAGTCCAAACCTATTTGTGTGTTGTTGTTTTTAAGGAATTGGCCATTATGCCTATCTCTTTGCATCGATATCCAGAGTTTAGGAGGAGTATATATTGCTAACAGTTCATTGTAACAACAATAATCCCAAACACATCTATCTAAAACAATCACATTTTTTTCTTTTTATTCATCCGTCTTCTCCCTCCCCCTTCTGCCATTTATTTTTTATTTTGAGATTGCAATTGGGATAGGAACCTGTCAGGCCTAATATCTAGCAAATACTACATATCTGAATTGTAATATATAAATAATGAAGTAGAGCAACAACCAACAGTAGCACTTAAGGCACCAGGCGAGAAAAGGGGAGAGGGTCCCGAGTTCTAGTCCTGCCTTAAGCGCAAAGCTAGTTGGGTGACTTTGGGCCACTCACTCCCTCTCACTCTGGAAGGAGGTAGCAATGGCAAACCATTTGGGAAATCTTGCAAATAAAATTGCACGTACTTGTCCAGCCACCAGGAGTCAAGATTGACTTGAAGGAACACACAGAGAATAATAAATAACAACAACAACAACAGGACCATCAATGAAAAAGTTAAATTGCTCTGGGACTACAGAATCCAGACAGATAGGCACCTGCCACATAACACCCCAGATTTAACCACTGTCAATAAGAAAGCCAAAAACGTCTGGATAGTGGATGTGGCAGTGCCTGGAGACAGCAGAATAGAAGAGAAACAACTGGAGAAGATAACAAAATACAGAGACCTACAAATAGAAATAGAACGGCTATGGCAAAGGCAAGCAAGGGTAGTACCAATAGTGCAGTCCCAAAACAAGCGGAGCACCACTTGAACACCATCGGCATTGACAAATCAGCCATCAGTCAATTGCAGAAGGCAGCTTTACTTGGAACAGCTTCCATCCTGCGGTGATATCTGTAACATCATCAAACATCCACATTTGCCTATCCCAGGTCCTCGGTAAGGACTCGATAGGTAGACAAAAATGCCAAACCCAGTCTGAACATCTGGCTGACTGTGCGATGAATAATAATAAAACAACTATTGACAAGGTTCAGCTCTGAAGCAGGGGAAGAGAAATTGTGCTTCCTAAACAGAATTCTGCAAGAAAAAGGTTGAGATGACCAGTGTGCCTTGGAGGGAGGCTACAGTATTTGAAATACAGGGAGTCCTTGATTTACAACAGTTCACTTAGTGACTGTTTGAAGTTAGAACAGCACTGAAGAAAGTGGCATGACCGTTTTTCACACCTATGGCTAAAAGACAAAATACAGAGGGATGAAAGAAACAATGTAATCTGCAAAATCAACTGTAACCATTGCAACCAATCATACGTGGGACAAACATCAGGTCAATTAAAAAAAACTAGGATCCACGAACACCGGCTGGCAGTCAAATGCCACGATCCCAAATCCTTAATCTCTAACCACAGAGACACCAAACCAGCATCAGTTCGATTGGAACAACACACAAAAAATAACCATCGGCCACGCTACCACCCACCACACTCATGAGTTCATCGAAGCCAGGCACTCCACAAGCAATTCCACCAACAGACCCATTGACCTACAACCAGCCTCCAAACCCCTCAGAATCCAAATCAACCGCTCAGCCAACCAGAGACAGCACCAACCCTCAACCAACCTGCACAACCCCGCCAGCGGTTCACCTCCCAATGACCTTGACCCGATATAATCTCCTTATCACCATGTTGGCGAACCTATGGCATGCACGCTGGAGGTCGCCCGGAAGAGCCCCACTGCGCATGCGTGTGTGCCACCTGCCAGCTGATCGTTGGGTATCTGGCATGCATGTGGGAGTGTGGGGTGTGCGTGAGATGCATATGCACGGGGTGCAAAGATGCACAGGGGTCTTGCGCACATGTGCAGATGCATGGTGTGTGTGTGGGATCACATGCGCATGTGCAGGGGGAGTGCATTGCCTTCTGAGTGCTGGCACGCAAGCACACACACGCAGGCGTGCATGCAATTTTCGGCACAGAAGCCCCAAAAGGTTAGCCACCACGGCCTTATCACAAGACCCATCACAAGACTTACTGGTGACTCCCACTTGACCCATCACAAGACCCTCACTTGACACACCCACACCTGAAGCCCTTATAAACAGAACAACACTGAAACCGACATCCCCTAAATTCTTGTGAAGGTGTTACCTAGCCTGGTAAAGAAACATTCAGAAACCAACCCACAAGCTCGGAGAACGAACCTCCACCCTCACACTTATGACTGTTGAAGCATCCCCAGGATCAAAATCCAGGTGCTTGGCAAAACCAACTACCACTGCAGTACCCCAGGGCCACATGCGACCCCCTTTTTGCATCCCTTCTGACAAGCAAAGCCAAGTGGGGGAGCCAGATTCACTAAACCCCCACGTTACTAATTTAACAGACTGCAGTGATGATTCACTTAACAACGGTGGCATGAAAAGTCCTAAAATGGGGCAAAATTCACTTTAACGGCTGCCTCGCTTAGCGACAGAAATGTTGGGCTCAAATTGTAGTGGTAAGTTGACTCCCTGTGTGCACGGGGCAGAGGTTAGCTGGCGGAACTGCCTGCTACAAGAGACAGTTATGGCAGATGAATGCTACAGCGCCAGGAATAATCACACAGCAATTAAGAGAGGCGGCCATTATGTCGCACCCAAGGGCTCGTTCCGCTCCCTCCTTCGAATCACAAGGAGCGGCAGCAAAGAATAGAAATCTTCACTCCGCTATCCAGGACCACAGACGTCGTCGTGGGTTTATTTTTAGGCCTTCTTCTATCCTCCAGCACTTCCGGCGAGATCTGGTAATATAATACAAGGAGAACTCTATCTATGAAGTTACGTGGGGTGGAGTACGTGCCACTGCGCGCCCTTCCGTCGATCTGGGCCGGAGGAACTGAGATCCTCAAGAATTTGGCCCTGTGCTTCTCAAGGAAAGGGAAAGAATTTTTAACCGATCCCTTACTGTAGGACAGACTCTACGACCGGGGGAGCGGGAATCAAGGAAAGTGGTGCAAAAGCAGCCCAGAGGGGAAAATAGGTTCTTCCTGCAGGGACTGACCCGCCTCTCACCAACCGCGGCGCAAATGAAGCGTCGCGGCAAACTTAGTTAAGATTCCGGCGCATCTGCGCACTGTTCAAAAAGGGTCTTTGCGCCTTTCGTCGTTTGAGTTTTCTCTCTCCCTCCCTCTCTCTACCCCTCCCTCTCCTCTCTTCCGCTTTCTCTCGCTCCTCCCTCCTTTTCCTTCCCTCTCTCCTCTCCCTCCCTTTCCTTCTCCCTCCCTTCATCTCTTCCCTCTTTCCCCCCCTCTTCCTCTCCTCTCTCTCCTCTTTCTCTCGCTCCTCCCCTCCTTTTCCTTCTCTCTCCTCCCTTCATCTCCCTCCTTTCTCCCTCTCCTCTCTCTCCCTTCATCTCCTTCTCCCTCTTTCCCTCCCTCTCTCTCCTCCCTCTCCGCTTTCTCTCGCTCCTCCCTCCTTCTCTCCCTTTCATCTCCTCCCTTTCTCTTCCTCTCCTCTCTCCCTCCCTTTCCTTCTTTCCCTCCCTTCATCTCCTTCTCCCACTCTCTTCCTCTCCTCTCTCCCGCTTTCTCTCGCTCCTCCCTTTCCTTCTCCCTCCCTTCATCTCCTTCTCCCTCTTTCCCTCCCTCCCTCTCTCTTCCTCTCCTCCCCCAACCCCGCTCTCTCTTTTTCTCCCTCTCTCTGCCAATCTCCCCCAAGGCTTTTTATACGATTCCTTCTAATTCCTTATATTTAAGTTGGGAGGAATCTGTGTATGCCAGCCCCCAAAGGAACGAAATGTTGCAGGTTGTTACGAAGCTGCGAATTAGGCTTCTTTTTTCTTTTTTTTTTCTTTTTTGCACCGAGGGCGTCCCGCTTCCACCGCTCGTAGCGTTACTTCCCCGTCCGTTTCGGCCGCGACTGCGGAGCCTTCTTGAAAGACGCTCCCTTGACCGTTTCAAGTCTCCCCTCCCTTCCCCTCCCGTCTTTCCAAAAGCGCCGTTCGGTGCCTCCCAGTCCGCTGCGTCCCCGGATTTGAGGGCCGCTTTCGCTGCGAAAAGCAAACCGTTTCGGGGAGAACGGGCATTCCCCTGCCCCCACAAAGATTTAGCAGCCAGCGATTCCCTCGCCTCAGTTTCCCGCCCGTTCCCCTCGAATCTTCCCAAGTCTGGGGCGTCCAGCTTCCAGGCCCAAAAGCTTGTTTATGCGAAGAATTTCTCCTCTCTTAAAAGGGCGACGGCTGCATTGCACTAGGGACCAGCCTCAAGCTGTTTCGTGTTTGCGCGCGCGCACACACACACACACACACACTCGCGAGCTATAGATATAGGAATGACACAATCCCACTTCCCTCCCAGTTCCCAATCAAGTGCAGGTTGAACATGCGTATAAGTTACACCCGATGTCAGCGGGGCTCGGAAAAACACCAAAAAGAGAGCAAAATGTGGTTGGGGCATTTGATTCACCGTAGCAACCAGCTCTCAGTTACAGCCATTTGGCAAATAATTTCCGGAGCGACAACCGCGCGTCCTGTATTCTAATGCCTAGGCGAGTCTTTAGGATATAAGTTGAGGCTAAGCACTCGCTCGTTGTTCCAAGCTGTTCCGTGAACATTATATCTATATCTATCTATCTATCTATCTATCTATCTATCTATCTATCTATCTATCTATCTATCTATCTATCTATCTATCTATCTTCCAGCTGAGAAAACTGGAGAAATGTGCTTACAGTTAGAAAAACAAAGAGGAACCCCATTTTGCCTTCTGTTGACCCCCACATCCGTCAGTGTGCTTTGTGAGATACCAAAGATAATCCTCCATTGTTGATGTATGTCTAGGTCCTAGGAAGCTAGCTCTTCTGTGTTCAGAAATCTTGCCCAGACTGTTAACCAGTTAACAATCAAAATTTATTGACAATTTTGTAGGATACTTTCAAAGTGGGCTGAATTAAAACAAGTAAATGAACAAATTTTAGTGCTATAATGTGTAGTTTAGAAGCCAAACCAGAAACACTATGAGGCAATCTCCAGATGCCAGCCTGCCTCTAAATATGGTTGCAGGATAGAAAGATGCCTCAGCCTCCCACTTGTGAACACACCAGGGGGTTCCCATTTGCCCATGTGAGAAACAGAATGGGAGACTACCATGGGCTGTGTGGTCTGATCCAAGAGAGGACTTATTACATGATTGGGTGGGTCCTACCCAGTGGTGGGGTTGAAATTTTTTTACTACCGGTTCTGCGGGTGTGGCTTGGTGGGTGTGGCTTGGTGGGCGTGGCAGGGGAAAGATACTGTAAAATCTCCAGTCAGAGGTGGTAGTTGCCGGTTCTCCGAACTACTCAAAATTTCTGCTACCGGTTCTTCAGAACTGGTCAGAACCTACTGAACACCTCTGGTCCTACCACATTACACTCCAATCTATATTTCTACTAATTGGTCCTGCTTACTGGGAATATAGTATTTGCACTCATTTTCTGAGGGGAAAACATACATTCTTGAAATATCAACTCTTCATGTTTGCTATTCAACTCGGTTAATTGGACTGCAAATCAACCAAAGCTATTCACAAGATCTATTGCCCTGTGCAACGCCACAAATGGAACTGCCAAGTCTACGTGTCTATGCTACATATTTACAGATTTGTTCCCTTCCACAATCAATCCTCCCTTCAAATATACCTTAACCTCTCCCTCCCTCCTTCTCTCTCTCATCTTTGCCCCGTTTATATTTATATGTGCTTAGAAATTCCTTTGGGGCAGGGTTCCTCTTTTAACATTTAGATGCCTTTGTTTTGAGTGGCCTTGTTCAGTGTCCCACCTGATAGGTATTCCATCTATAGCACATCTTAACCTGGAAAGGAATCTTTCCTCCTTTAAATCCTTGCAAACTGGGAAATAAGCTTGTGTATATAATTTATCTACCTCAAAGACTGCTCCTCCAAGTGTATGAGGTACCTGCATTTGTCTAAAATCACAGAAAAGATTTTGTTTTTGTATCATTGTCATGCCACTAAAACTGATTGCAAACTTAGGAAACAAAAATAGAATGTAATATGTCCTTTGGACTGGAGGAATCACACACATATACAAAAACACAATCCAACATATTGGTGGCCCTTGTCCTGTTCCTTTTTTTTCCTTCCTGCGACTCTTCCTCCTTCCTTCCTTCCTTCCTTTTCTGTGCAATTGAAATAATATTTAATAAAATTCTGTGCAATTGAAATAATATTCCCCACCCACCCACAAGCACAAGCTAGGAGGCAGGAGGCAAATGGTATTTGTGATGACACAGCCATACAACTGCTGCGACTTACAACTTTGTGTCAGATACCATGTCACTGACTCTGTAATGGTGTGTCATTTGCATACTGATGTCATCATCTGCAGGTTTTCCCACCTCCCCTTTAGGTATTTTTGGCACTGCTGCCTGCAGAGGAAAAGAGGGCAGGACTGGAACTCTGCCTGCTTTTCCTTCATTATGATTTCTATGGTTCCGATTTAAAAAAATAAATGTGATTGGGCACCAAGTATATAGAATTTGAGGTGCTGCTTGGCTCTGAATCCGCACTGAGTGATCCAGCCATACTCCCGTGGGGAGGGCTGGATATCCCGATCAGTTCTCCTCCCTGCAGAACTGCTGCTTCTCCAGCTAGATCTGCTAATGTGACTTCTTTCGACCTTGCCTGATTTCCTTCTCATTCTTGTGGGTCTTCCTTCCTTTGAAGGAAACCAGGCAGAAGTGGTTTTGCTTCCCCATCTCTGGTTGGGATGCGATTCTAGCCAAGAAGGAAAGTGCAGACTTACTGCCCTTATCCGGTGGCTCAGGTGGGAGGAGTGGGGGCGGGAGGGTTAAATCCTTGGCCATTTTGGCTGGGAATGCCTCTGCCTCTTTTGCCCCACAAAATCTCTGCCTCAACAGGGAACACGGAAATGACCAGCAAACAAATTGGCTGAAGTGCTTAGACCAATGACCAGGCTGGGTTTGCTTTTCATGCTAAGCCATCATCACATGACCACAACAACCATGACCTGGATGACGGAGAATCTCCATAGACCATTATCACATGGTTTTCTTGCTTGTTTGTGATGCATAGGCTGTTGGGTGAACTCAGCCACTCGATGTGGTTATAAACCTTATGGCTCCAGTTGATGAGTGTAACCCAGTCTTTTTATGGGACACTCAACAAGCTATGGTTGAACAAAATTTACCTCTGTGGCTCTCTATGGGGAGGGCAGAGAGGATGAACTTAATCTGGCAGGTTTTTTCCTAAAGTCTCCATATTATGTCTTTATTTTATGGCCATGATAAACTATCTACCTCCACGTACTTCATTCCTATTAATCAAAACAGAAAGGGATTATTCAGAAATTTAACTACTAAGAAAACAGACAGGGTGTCCATGGAGATTCTCAGTCATCCAAGTCATGGTTGTCCCAAAGGTGCTTTTTCAAGAGGCAACTGGACTTTCTTGTTTTTTTCTTTGAAGACATTTCGCTTCCCATCCTAGAAGCCGAAGAATCCAAGAAGCTGAAGAAGCTTCTTGGATGAGAAGCAAAACGTCTTCAAAGAAAAACCATAAAGTCCAGTGCCACTTGTAAAAGTGCCACTTGTAAAAGGGAAAACAGACAGGGTGTGTCCACATTCTGTGTGCCAGAAACTACAGAATGACTGATACTGTTTTATGATGAAGCCCTGTCCATTTTGTACATGCCTCCATCATAATACATCCATCAAATGCATAACATTCTTTTTCAGTCAGTACAACACAGGGCTTGTGTTGTTGAGATAGGCAGTCGTAGAAATGGACATAAATAAAATATGAGTTAAATAATGTGTGAACTCTGCCAATATAAGGCACTTTTCCCCATCAAGAGTCTGGTATTCCTTGAAAGACAATTGGGAATGAAAATGAGGCACACAAAAAGAACAAACTGGAGAAACTTCTTCACATTGGTGACAGGAAATGAAGATTTCTAAGGAAATTCCTCACATTCCAGATACTCTACAGGCAGTGAAGAGATTGGACAAAAGAGAGAAGCCTTACAGTGGGCAAATTCAGTAGCTCCTCCAATCCTTTCCTGGGCTGGAGCAAAGATCAACTCCCACCCTTTCTCTGTGTGGTAAATGACTCTGTGCATATGGATGCATGTGTGTTTATGCAAATAGTCCAATGGAATCTCATCTGTACTCAGACTTCAATTTAGAGCAGAGTACAAACTGACAATATTTACCTAAACTTACAAGAGTTAATGATGGCTGTGGAATATCCCAGTATTCGGTTTAGACTGTCATAACAAGAACTTGTGCCATTTTTTTCTTCTTCTCATGATCGGTAATGTGATCCTATGCATACTTGCAGAAATAAAGCTTGATCGTTCCTAAGTCCCAAAGTTATGCAGATAAGAACCAGAGCTGGAATACACATTGCCAAAGCAAGGACCGGGTTCCAAAATTCGTCTCCCGATCTTTGTTTAACATCTTTGAAGAATATTCTACACAGAACACCTCCAGAAATGCTTATGCCATCACACACCTGGAGACACCATCAAGAGCCACATGACATGTTAAGAACAAGCCATATAAGCATGTGAGGGCAAGTTGCAGTGGCCTGATTTGTACTTCCGTGAGCAACGATCCCAGTCATTGTCTTTTTATGGGTCAGTATGTCACGTAAACCAGAAACCGAGTTCATTTCCTGACCTGACCACAAGCAATCTAAGATTTAATCAATTAATGCCCCTTTTGTGTTTCCAGGACAGGTGGGGCTTGTGCTGCTGAGAACGGATAGGTAATCCTGGACTTCTGATCACAATTGAGACCAGAATCTTCATTGCCAGGAAAGTCAGTTGTTAAGTGATACCCCATTTAACAATTTTTTTGTCATGGGCAAGGCCAATCACTGCAATTAAGTAATCATGTGATTGTTTTTTTAAAATAAAATTTTATTTCAGTTTTCCACATATTAAAAACATCTTTTTTTAGTGAACAGCATGATTCCAGGTTATCACATTTCCATACAAACATGACTTTAATTTCATACTCATCTTTCATATTTAATTTCATCTTACCATTACTTTACATATTTTCTATTATTTTTGTCAGATACGTTCCTCCAGCTTATTTTATATATTTTTTCAATTCATTACTTAACCTATTTTCTTAAACTTTAAATAACTCTCATATCTTTATATTCATTGTACTTTATGCTTTTATCTGCCAAGTTTCCAATTTCATCCCATATTCTTATTTCATCATTCCAAAAATTCCATCTCAATTCAAACATTTCAAAAAAGTTTCCCCCACAATTACCAATTAGAGTGTGCCACCCCTACAGCTTATATATCATCTAATTAATCCCCCTTTAAATCCCAACAATTATTTAACTAAAAAATTAATAACAATAATCTTCTAACAATTACATTGCATATATACCTTTTAAGTCAAATTCCACAAGTTTCCCCTTTAATTACATAAAAAAATAATTATGATTTCAAAAAGAAAAATTAATTCATCATAAAGACTGATAATTATTCTCTTTAATCATATGATTGCTAAGGGAATCCAGCTTACCCATTGACTTTGCTCATTGGAAGCTATCTGGCAACAGAGGTGGTAATTCAGCAAGTTCTGACCAGTTCTGGAGAACTGGTAGCAGAAATTTTGAATAGTTCGGAAAACCGGCAAATCCCACCTCTGACTGGAGATTTTACAGTATCCTTCCCCTGCCACACCCACCAAGCCACGCCCACAGAACTGGTAGTAAAAAATTCTGAATCCCACCACTGGGAAGGTTGCTAATGATGGTCACATGACCCTGGGAGATTGAATAAATACATACCGGGCTGCCAAGTGCCCAAATTTTGATCATATGACTATGGGACAACTGACTGTAGTAAATCACTTTTTTCAGTGCCACTGTAATTTTGAACGGTCGTTAACGAATGGTTGTTCAGTTGAGAACTACTTGTACAGTGAAGATTGATTTTCAGGGTTTTTTTCCCCCCATGTCTGCAAAGTCAACAGTTGGTTAATAGTCAGAACTCTCACTTTGTCCCCTCTCCTTACCATGTTTTTGTGGCTTTCTAGCTACTCTGAGAAATGGCTTTGTTGGTTCTCTTGTTATATAAAAAGTACTCTGGAAGAGGAATCCATAGGATGTGATCAGGGGTGGGATATGACAAGGTTAACTACCAGTTCGGGATTTACGAGCTTCCCTACACTCTGGGAGCCATGCGCCTGTAAATCGTCATCAGCATGCTGTGTGCAGAGATGCAGCCT
Organism: Notechis scutatus; assembly: GCF_049901735.1. Lineage (NCBI taxonomy): Eukaryota > Metazoa > Chordata > Lepidosauria > Squamata > Elapidae > Notechis > Notechis scutatus. The sequence continues at coordinate 224,319,472 of NC_142009.1, forward strand.
TTGAAACAGCCCTCTTTTCCTGCTTTTTTAACTGCAGCTATGCCTCGTTCGGCAGCTGAAGTTGAAAAATCAGGAAATAAAGATCAGGTAAGAGCCTGGGTGGGTGGGTGGGCAAAAACATCAGCAGACATAGAACTGGTTCTATGTCTGTTGCTCTTCAGAGCTACCAGTTCTACAGAGGTGGACAGAACCGGTAGAAACCCACCCCTGGATGTGATAAAAAAAGCCAGGGTGGTGGAAATTAAAGCAACATGTTTTTAATGTGCATCGTAAAAAATATGTCGCATTTTGACTGCACCAATGCAGCCATCTTGAGTAGGAGGAAGCTTCCTCCTTTCTGGCCAATCACATCATTGCAAAAAGGCTGCAGGTCAGGGGTGTCCAACCTTGGCGACTTTTAAGACTTGTGGACTTCAACTTCCAGAATTCTAGAGCTAGCCATGCCGGCTGGGTAATTCTGGGAGTTGAAGTCTACAAGTCTTAAAATTGCCAAGGATGGACACCTCTGTTCTAGATGGTTTGGGGAAGGCAAAGCTTCCTGGGTGAATCAGGGATATCTCTTGTGGACCCAGCCAGCCTCCGAGGAGGGCATCACTCAAGACGCAAGTTAGCTGCTGACCGAACTGGGAAAGGGCCCTATTACACAGAGAATTGCAACTCTTCTTGTTGCTTAAAAAGCATACCTCTGTATCTTTATATGTAAACTTTATGTGTAAACAATTTCAGTTTATGCCTCAAAAGTACACCTGTGTTTATCCCTAGATATGTGAGCCAACAAATTCAGTGAGCGAGTTGCAGCTCACCCAACTATCCTTTAGCAGCTCAGTATTTGTTACTGAAATGTGTGCTCTGGTATCTAATCTAACACAGAAACGCTGTCCCAACTGCTGCCATCTGTTTTTAAAAGAGGGGAGGTTGGAATTTTAAACCTGTTTCTCTTTTGGGTCCTGCCCCTGCCCTGTTTTGAATAATCTCTCCTTCTCCATTGCCCCAGCCCCAGTATAAGGCCTTGAGCAGGGGGGGTTGGGCTAGAAAATCTCTTAAGTCACTTCCAGCCTTAAGATTCTATCTAGTTACAACCCCTCCTGAGAAAACATGCCCCACCTTCCTAAGATGGTTCTACACTTGCCCCAACTATGTGACACAGTCTAGCAAGCTCTTTTTATTTTTTATTTTTCCCCTATTCTGTCCCCAGGATATCGCTGTCAGACATTGGCATTAAGTAACACTATCTTCCTTGTTCCGATGCCTTTCAAGGCCAGCCTCCAGGTGTGTAAAATCTATTCAGCTTTGTCACCTTTTAGCTTGGAGGAGAGCCAGGAGACTGGCAGTGGTTGGAAAAAGATGTAATAAGAGGCCGACTTGGCAATGGCACAAGCCATGTTACGTACGTCAGTGGCTTTCTGGTGGGTCAAAGACAGACAGGTATTCAAACCTCGGAGGAAAGGCCCTTAGATGGACACATTTCTTAACTGCCAAACCAATGCACGGTGCTAAAAAGCCAGGTGAATACCTGCAGACCAATTTGTTTTATTCCCTTAAGCCCTCTTGCCATTTCTGTCACCCAACAAGGTCAACCATGAGCACTGACAACTCTTCCTTAGTAAATCATGAATTTTCTGGAAGGTTGGTGAATTACTCTTATTAAGGGAAGTTTGCTCTTCTGGAACAATGACCCATCAGGGACTAGCCAACACTTGGAAATTCCCTCTGAAAAGGATACTCAGGCCTTCTCACCAGAATCCCAAACTGGTAATATTTGCAGGAATGTCTGACAAATTCTCTGCTTGTTTCGGGGAACCCATCTTGACAAAGGAAGCAAAGATTCCCACAAGGAAGCTTCCACGTCTCCCCATCAGACCTGTGGCAGCGTGGGTGGGGGAACAAACTCCACGGCTCCACATTTCCTTCCTGGCTGCTATTTTTTCAGTTTTTCCCGGAACGCCATCACTCTGCTAAACAAATAATTACCTCAACACTGTCCAACTAAGTCTGCATTACTATAACTATTAATCCTTCCATCCTTCCTTTCATTCATCTCCTCCCACTTATGACTGGATGACTGTAACTTTGTATATTGACTGTTTTCCTAGCATGATTTGATTGCTGATTGTACCCTATGACTATCATTAAGTGTTATGATTCTTGACTCTTGACGAATGTATCTTTTCTTTTATGTACACTGAGAGCATTTACACCAAGACAAAATTCCTTGGGTGTCCAATCACACTTGGCCAATAAAGAATTCTATTTCTACAGGAGCAGGCCAGGGTCGCTCCGAAAAACGACTCCATCCCTGGAGACAAGCGGAGGATCAATCGATTCTAAATCCTGCCCCCACCTCACAAATCAGGCTAGGCGGAAAGGCCCAGCGGATCCAGCCACAACTTCCCACGAGCGCCGCCGGCCGCAGAAGGGGCTTTTTTTTTTGGTGGGGCGGGGGGGACGGGGGCAAGGAAAGGCAAATCGTCCAGAGTTTGGAAAGTCCGCTGGGGTGGGGGTGGGGGCGCAGATCTAAGATGAAAACCAAACCCCGCCGCCTTTCCCTCCCCCCCCGGCCCCCATTTCGCGCCCAGAGCGATCCCACATGTGTGGCGGCCTGGATGGGTGTGTGTGTGTGTGGGGGGGACCCTGCCTGTTGGAGAGCGGCGGCAAAACGTCGCTTCGTTCCCGAGAACGCCGCTGGTGGCTGTCCCGGGCGGCCGCGGGAGCCATTGCCCTTTTAAGGGGTAGCTTGAAACCGCGCCTGGGCTCCATGTTTGTATCAGAACCCGTGAAGAGGGAACTCCATGTTGTAACAAAGTTTCCTTCGCCGCCGTCTTTTTTTTTTCTCCCCCTCCCCCCTTTTGTTTTGTTTTGCTTTTCCCTTTCCCCCATCTCCCCCCGCCCCTCCCCCACCCTCTCACTTCCCTTCTTCCGTTTTCTTTCCTTTTATTTATTAGTTTCTTCCTTCCTTCCTTCCCCCCCCTTCTTCTTTCGTTCCGTTCTGTTCCGCTGCTGCCGCCTCGGTTGTTGTTGTTTTTTTAAAGAAAACAACCGGTGGAAGGACGGGGGGGGGGGCAGGCGGAGGAAATAATAATAATAATATATACAGATATATATATCTGTGCGAAGTCCCGGAAAAATTCCCCGAAGCGGCGACGGCGGCAGAGGAGGAGGAGGAGGAGAGACAATCGGAGGCGGGAGGAGAGCGCTCTGCGCGTCTGGTCTAATGGACAGCGGACCCATCATCACCCAGGTTAGCAAGGAAGAGGTGAACAGTCCTCTGCAGGAGAAAGGTAAGCATTTTTAACATCTCCCCCCCCTCCTCTTCCTCCTCCTCCTCCTCCTCCTCCCACGCGGGGCATCGGCGCGGGTGCTTTGGGGATCGCGCCTGCCTGCACTCCTTCGGGTGAAATGCCTGGTGGGAGGGGGGCTCTCTCTCTACAGGTCGCCCAAAGCGGAGCTGCAGAAGCCCGGCGGCCTTCTCGGGTTTGACAGATCGCCTTCACCCCCCCGCCCCACGGCCCGGAGGAGAGAAGCGCTGGGTCGCCCTGCGCGCTTTCGGTGCCAACGGCTCGGACCGGGGGAGGGGCGCTTGCTGACTTTCCCCCCCCCAAAGGGCCTCCGGAGTCACTCCGATTTGAGATTCCGGTGGGAAAACCGAAGGGGACGGGGGGGGGTGAGGGGAAAGCGGCGGACGGAATGTCTTAACACGCGTGTTTCTTCTGGGCTCGGAGATGCTCCCCGACTCCCTCCCACAACGTCGAAGCCGCGTCCCGCGAATTCCAGCCCTTCCCTAACGCGGGGGTTGGGGAGGGGAGGGCGGGCAGAGCCATCTTCAACCCGGGGCCCGCGGGTGGTTACACAGTTGCATGCCGTGCGCCCGTGAGTGGGGCAAGGGCGGTGGGAGCTGCAGCCTCACGCATCCGGAGGAAGCAAAGTTGGAAGGGTGGGGGTAAGCCCGCTCGGGACCCATCCCGTCCTCTGGACAGCAGGGCGCCGAGACCATCAGCGCAATCGCTTGGCGCACGTGTGCGTGCATTTTCTCGAGGCACGGTTGCGAAGTCCGCGCACGCTTTCCAAACCTAACCGTGCTCGCTTCTGTCGGGAGCTGCCGCAAAAGGCCTCGTTTTGCCATAGCGTAGCAGATCGCTTGATACCTCGTACCTGGGGAGAGGGGAAGGGCCTTGGGTGCGTATTTAGGGTCTTTGGGCGCCTCTGTTGCCCCCCCACCCACTCCAGCTCCTTTGCCTCGAATATTATGGCAGAAGTCCAGCAACAGGTTTTATTCAGAGCTCTCAAGACAGCCTTGCTTTCCTCAACCTGGTGGGTTCCAGGGATCGGATTACCATTCCCATGTTCTTGGCAGAATGGGAGCTGTAGTCTGAGCCATCTGGAGTGGGCCAGAGTGAGATAGATTAATGCAAAAAAACCGGCATCCTGTTGCATGCCCTCCCCACCCCCATATCCTGGATGCCCCTCCCCATCCAACCGTCTGTCTGTCAGTCACTGTTTTTCCAAAGGGTGAGAGAACTGGAGAGGGAGAGAACTGGGCCATTTGCAGTGGAGGTACCTTTTCCAGATGTTTCCAGCTGTGCGTTTCCGCTGTTGCTGCTTTGGAGGGATGGAAAGTAAGGACGGGAGGGTGGAGATGGGTGTTTTTTTAATTGGGGATGGACAAAATCTCCTAGCAGAGACTGGGCGCTGCATACCAGCCAGTTTTGTGCCAGGTATTAGTAAATCAACCAGAAGGCTCCTCTGTTGGACAGAAGCCAGAGGCACTGAACGGGGTGTTTTTATTGATGTCTCAGGATTGATCTCTTAACTTGCAGAAATCCAGAGTCTCCCTGAGCGGTAGGAAGGACAGCATTTTCTCAATCTTTTGGCATATCGCCTCCTACCCACTTTTCCTTCCCATATGGCTCATTTGCAGCGCCTAGATAGGAGCCCCTCTGATGTTCCGACAGAAACGTCCCATTGCTATCGTCCCTGTTTTGAATCGTGAACAGAGGTCTACCAGTGGCAATCTTAACAACAGCAACCACAAGAGGGGTGGGAGGAAAGAGAGAGAGAGTGTGACCCGTGTCTTTACGACTCTTCTAGACTTTCTACACCACTTCCTGGTGAACATTGAGGAAGGAGCTGGTTAGCAAGAAATCTGAGGCTGCCTTCATTAAAGTAATTCAGACCTCTTGCCCATCCGATGCTTTGACCGTGAGGCAAAAGGTGGTTCTTCACTGCTGGGCAGGCCGGACTTGTGAATGGAGGCATCCCTGGTCATTTGCAGCAATCTGGGGGAACGTAGCTGTTTGGTTCTTCCGTCCGATTTCCACCATTTGAGCCTGGATATGTCAAGCCAATAAAGAGGGAGGTGCAGAACCACTAAGGAGGATGGGGGAAATGGAAAATGGATTTCCTTCTGACCACAGTTCATCTGAGCCAGAGGATGCCATGGTTGAGCCAGGAAGACCACAGGGGTCTTGGAAGACAGTGCCAAGCTTTCTTAATATATGTCATAGGAAGGAGTCTTTCACTGGACTATGATGAAATAATGCTTGGTAGAGAGGCAATTCAAGGTTAGAGTCTAGGAGAAAGTATCAGGGCTGTTGTAAGCAGTGAGCAAAGACGTTTGCGCTAATTCTACTCTAGCAACTCAAGAAATCCCACCAGTCTACTTGAAAGTAGTTATACATCTGTTTCTTTGCTATTCATCTGAGTAAGCGAACCCAACCGGAGGCTTGTCGGGCTGCCAAATATGGCCGACAGGCTGTCTGCCTTCAGGAGCCCCATGTGGAATTAGGCCACGTATGTAAGACCTCATAATGACTCGGCGTGGTTGAAGAGTTTGCACCTCTCAGTGGACCACCAAGAAGCTGCCTTATGCTGCAATGAGCTACCACAGAAGGAATGTTGTCTATAATTAGACAATATGGACACGGTTAACTTCAGACCAACAATCAAGTAAGCAATACCCCAATCAAGACACTGCCAAAGAGCCATCAGTAAACAGCCCAACCAAAGAATCTCTAAGACACCCCCCACCCACCCACCCACACAGACAGGCAAGACACCAGAATATAAACTGAACGGCAAACAGCACTCATTACTCCCTAGCACTGATGTTGTTACCTAGTTTGGGTAATGAAACGCCTGCAAGAAAAGAAGCAAGCTCAGAGAGCACCAAGGATGCTTCACTGTCTATAATTATTGTTAATGAACTTTCAGGGCTCCTGGTTTCAGTTTTCCATCCTGCCTGAAGTCCTTGAAAGTTCATCCTTGAAAGCACAGAGAATCCAAGGTCTTTCTCCCATGCCAGGGAAGAGCCTTGGAACAATAATAAAACAGTAAGCTAGAAAAGGCAGAAATACAGGCAGAAAATAACCTGCAGGGATGCAGAAACTTAAGTTTTAAACATTTGGCAATTTTTATTTATTTGTTTGTTTGTTTGCTTGTTCACTCACTGACTCACTTACTTTGCACACTACCCATCTTGCCTAAGTGACTCTGGGCAGTTTACAGGAAGTCCTTGATTTAAAAACCATTCATTTAGTGACTGTTCAACGTTACAACGGCACTGGAAAAAGTGAATCATGACCGATTTGCAGACTTAATTACAACCATTGCAGGCACACACACACCCCTCCCCGGGTCACATGATAAAAATTAAGATGCTTGGCAACCGGCATGTATTTATGGGGGTTGCAGGATCCTGGGGTCATGGGTTCATCTTTTGCAACTTTCTGACAAGCAAAGCCAATGTGGAAGCCAGATTCACTCAACAAGCATGTTACTAGCTTTAACAACTGCAGTGATTCACTTAACAACGGTGGCAGGAAATGTTGTAAAATGGGGACAAAACTCACTTAACAATTGTCTTGCTTAGCCATGGAAAATTTGGGCTCCGTTGTGGTCGTAAGTCAAGGATAACCTGTGCAATACCACCATAAAAGTTAACAGTAGAAAGGTTAACAAGGCAATGGAAAGCTGTTTTGGAAAGCAGAGTATGTTATGGAAAGCAGAGTAGACAGTAGGGTAGGAGATATAGAGGCATAGCCAGCCACACCAACAGGCTGAAGAACATCTTCTACCTGTGGGCTGTCAGACTTCTGAATGGAAAATAACTTCATTTCAACATAGTATGATAGACTTGCGGGGCTGGCACATTGTACACATGTTATACTCGTGACAATAAAGGCAATAATAATAACACTGCAGATTTGAAAGACAGCCTAATATAGAGAAATTTAAAATCCCAGCCCTTAGAGAAAAGAGCCTTCAAAACAGAACTTAGGGAAAAGATTCAGGGACTTTCCGTGACAGGTGATTCCCACGTAGGACTACTGAGACAGGATTCACACATAATATTAAGTGGGGTCCTTAGTGAGCTTGGTTATTTGACTTATAATATTAAATTTTAGTCAGTTTCCCACCCCCCTCATAACGCTGAACCTTTATGGTTGTGGTTGCAGTTCATGCTAAGCCAGAAACAAGTGAATCGCATCATGGCTTATTGCTGTACTGTGTCCATTAGGTGCACTGGGATGGCAGACGATGGGGAAATGTGGCAAATGCCTTTGTTCATTCCTCTTCCCTTCAAATGCTCCCCTGAAATAGGCCTGCAGGTTCTATTTTTAATAAGGGAATGTTTCCAGACATGAATCGAATATATCCAGGCTGCTTGGAGGAGGTAGGTGTTGAATAGGAGTTCATCTGGTTAAATATTGTTTCCTCTGAAAATTGTCCTAAGTGTATGAAGCCTTAATCTATAAGGTTTACTTTGTTCTTCACAATACTTTATGGATTATAGTGAGAAAAGGCTCATGTTTAAAACTCCCTATTTCATCTCTTTTGGCAGGATAACTATATCAGGGTGAAAAGAAATTGAATTCTAGCTCCCTTTCTCTATTTTGAATGGTACTTAATCATTCTTCTCAAGCCTGTTGTGATAATTCCTTCTATAAGTTGAACACATTCAATTCCCATGGCATTTCACTGTGGAGAGAATTTACAAGCTCTTATATAATAGAAATTGTAATAGTTCTTCACAGTATCTATCCCAAAGTTTTGTTTTATAATTATAATTTACATATAATTATTTCTGTATTTATTTTTATCCCATTGTTATTTTATTAATAACTCTAGGCCACAAACATACTGTATCTAATACTCCTTCAAACAGTAGTTAGAATACAGTACTGCAAACTACTTCTGCTGACTGCCAGCTACCAGCAGTTTGGCAGTTCAAATCTCACCAGGCTCAGGGTTGATTCAGCCTTCCATCCTTCTGAGATTAGTAAAATGAGGATCTAGATTTATTAGGAACAATATGCTGACTGTAAACAGCTTAGAGACGGCTGTAAAGAACTGTGAAGCGGTATATAAGTCTTAAGTGCTACTGCTATTCCTCTTCCTCTTCCTCTTTTCCTCACAACAACAGCCCTGTGAGGTAGGTTGGGTGGAGGGAGAGTCTTTGGCTGGCCCAATGATTCTATAATATTTATTATATTTACAATTCATAATAATTACGCTAAGTTTTTAATTTATAAATATCATTTATAATTTACAATAAAAATATTTTATTCTGCTATTATGTCAGTTGCATAAAAAGGCTCAACCTGGGATGGAGCTGGGAATTGGGAAGTCTCTGATTCAAATGATACAACTTCATCAGGAAAGTTTCCTTCTGGAACCCCTCTCTTAGTTAACCCATTTGCAATATGGAAGATCATAATAATGGTGCACCTCTAAAGTTAATTGCAAGGATAGCAAATGCAAGTGAAGCAATAATAGCAAATGCAAGTGAAGTCATTTTTACAGGTGAATGTGTCATGCTAGGATAACTGACAATTGTATTACTTTAATAAATTAAAATAAAGGCAGGATACTGTAAACAGTCCATCTCCTTTATAAGTTAACATTCAACAGAGAAATGTGTTGCTTTTCTTAAAAATATGATTGAAGGCTAAAAATAAAAAAAAAAGATCCCACTTGATTACACAAGCTGGTTTTGTTTATGCTATTTTGTAAGAAGTAGGAGTTAAAAGTCCCAGACTTACTAAAATCTCCATAGGAAAGTGCCTCTTCATAAACAATAAATGAGTTTAAGGGGCAGCACAGTTCAGTCAAAGCTTTAGACTTAGACTGACTTGCTTCAGTTGTAATTTGGCTTTGGTTTGAGCTACAGAAGTCACAGCTATTGTGTATGCCTGACTCCCAAGCACACAGTTTGTGACCGTTCCCCCATCAAGACTGCACCTCCCCCCCAAAAGGGCAACATTTTCATCAATTTCAGTGGTCTTTGGGGCACAGTTAAAGTGTGGCTGGAAATAGCAATAGCACTTAGACTTATATATACTGCTTCTTAATGCTTTGCAGCACTCTCTAGGTAGTTTACAGAGTCAGCATATTGCCCCCAACAATTTTGGGTCCTCGTTTTACCCACTTCGGAAGGAATGGAAGCCTGAGTGAACCTTGAGCCGGTCAGGATCAAACTCCAGGCTGTGGGCGGAGTTAGTCTGCAATGCTGCATTTTAACCACTGCGCCATCATGGCATGCTGCAATGGGAGGCATGAAAGCCCCTTGAAAAGAAATATTTGAATGTGTTCAACTGGTTGTATTGGGACTGAAAACTCTCATCGGTTGCTTGGCCCATATTTTTTTAGATTTGGGAGGAGGCTTTGCGTGGGAATGAAAGTTGATTGCTCCCTGAAGGCTAAACTAAATGGACATTTGTCCCTACCCTTTGCTGGCCTCCTCTGCCTTCTGAGAGGGTGGGCAGTCAGTCATGGCTCACCTGGCTTAAGGTGGAGGGCAGACCCATCCATTGTATTATACATAAATCAGACCACTACAGTTCGTTCTGTGTGCATAAATAAACCCTGGCTGTGTGTTAAATGAAAATGCAGTCTTTATCTAAGAAAGGTAGGGCACTATTATATCTTGCATATATTTGTGGGATAGGGTGAAACGAAGACTTTCAAATCCCATAAGCCTTACCTAACACCGTTTGCAGTAAGGGATGATGGAAGCTGCAGCTCAAGTACATCTGGAAAACAGCATGTTACCCTTCCCCCTGGCACGAGGCCATGTAGTGACTTCACAGCTGAAGTAAGATTTCTTGGACTTTCTAGCCACTGCAGCCTCTCCTCCTTTAATTTATTGTTGATTTATTTGTTTTACGGTTATTTTTTTTTACAGCCTGGCCCCTAATCCCAAAGCTCTTGGCAGGTTAGAACACATTAAAAATATTAAAAACAACAGCAATAAAAATAAATCCGGCCCCCACCTTCCCCAAGATAGATGCCAATAATAACACTTAAGTAATCTTCAGGGCTTGGTGAAATAAAACTGTCTTCAATGATCTTCTAAAGGCGGTGAGAGAAAGAGTAAAAATGTGAGCAAAATCATTGTAGCAGCAGTCCAGGGAGAAAGGGAGTTGTCGGGAGTCTCAGGTAGCATATATATTGAATGGATTCAATTAAAAGGACAGCTCCTGTGTCAATCTTATTGCAGCTCCTTCTAGGTCTTGGCAGCTAAGGAGATCTGTCCAGAGCTTCTGTTGGAGGGTCGAAGCAGAAGCTGAAACTGAACTGAAGAAGCTGCTTGGATGAGAAGCGAAATGTCTTCAAAGAAACACCAGAAGGTCCAGTTGCCTCTTGGGGGAAAAAAGCACCTTTGGGACAACTGTGACCTAGATGACTGAGAATCTCCATAGACATCTCAGATTTAATCTCACCCCAGTGCAAATATAAAAAACTAGTACATCCTTTCCTCCCATTCCCATATAGAATACAGGGAGTAAGTGAATACTAACTTGCCTTAGAGGGCTGCTTGTAAATCTTACAGAAAACAACAATCAAAATAAAATATACTCTTTAAAGTATGATTAATATCAGTGAAATGTGGTGAGTTAGAGCCCGCCAGGAAGCTTATTGGGTGATTTTAAAGTAAACCATTGATTGGGCTGAAACATTATCCTAACAGTTTATTTAACCATGGTTTGTGAAATGAATCAGAGTGGCCTTATTCATACAGAACATCCCCACGATGTATACCATGGTTCATTCAGCACCACGGCAGCATACACACATTTGTGGCAAGTCAAAACCAATCAAATCTTGCTATAGTTTTGTATAAAATAGGAACATAGGCATGTTTAATCAGTGCCACTTAACTGCCCAATCATATTTTTCCTTGGTGATAGAAGCAGGAGAAGCATCAAGTTGCTTTCTTCTTGAGATTAGCTGTCATTTGTTGTGATGGGAGTGTGCTGTGTTTGTTGAGAAATAACTGTGTATCTTTTTGGAGCACTGCACCAGTGACTATAAACTCCAGAAAGTCATGACTGAGGCCAGAATAGAAACTGGATTCAATTTTGTTGTGATTAAACATAATCCAAATTAAATGTAGTTGATCTGATTATGTTCCAGTCATATGGTTAATCATTTCCCCTCCTGTCACATTAACAGTTACAATTGGGTAAAAACATATGGAGGTCTCTGGTGGTTATAATAAAGGGAGGGGGTACCAGCTGGACATCTCTGCACTAAGAAAACAGCTGAAATCTTCCTTTTTCTTTTTTCACTCTACATTGATAATTGTAATAAACATGTAAGTGTGCTTAATCAGACTTCTTGTGCAACTCTCTTAATTAGACACATTCATGGAAGGCACTTATGTTTCAATATTGATAAATAATGGCTTAATGTTAAGTCTGAATGTGGCCTTTATCTCAGAAAGACCTAATACAGTTAGTTCTATTAAAAGGATTTTCTAGGCTTAGGAGGGGTGACCACTGACTAACAGTTGCTGAGATAGAAGTTGTACGATCATCGTACTCCCACCTGTGGTTTGCAAGTTGGCTAGTAGGGGTAACAATGTAGTGTTTTAATTGGACCATAGGTCTAATTTGGGCAGTGAGATATTTTTGATGATTTCAATGCTAGCTTCAGGCAAGTGACCTGCCAATGATGGTTTATCTCCCCACCACTTAACCATTTTTGCAGTTCAAGGTTTCATTAAGCCCCTGGTGCGCATGGATGGTGAACTGTGGTTGGTTGGCTTGATGGGTCAAAAGGCGGCCAGGCCTGTTGCGGTGTGAAGTTGTGATCTTTTCTGAGCTCCTTCCCGCTAGTTTAGAATGTAGGCCTTGTGTTCCTACACAATCTCTGTGACCAATCCCATTTGCATGCCGTGTTCCATGAGTGCTTGTCTCATTTGTATATTCATAACAGTGGCATCATTTGCCACTGCCATCCTATGGAGGAGAAATCAGTGGAGTCCGTGGCTTTGCTTGTTTGGACTTTAGCCTTCCTCGTTAAATCTGGAGTAAAACTGGAGGAAGAACTGCATGAGCCATTTTATTTATGAGTTGCTTTAAAGCATCTGTACTTTGCTCTTTGCCCAGAAAAGCTCTAGTTGTTGCTAACAGATCAATGAAACCAGAACAGGCTGTCCTCAAGTTTTAATCAGTATACAGACACAACACAGAATTGGGAAGGGAAGGGAAGGAAAATATTTTAATATTGCTTTCCTCTCTTTTTTTTTTTTTGCAATGACCTGCTGAAATACAGCAGGACCCTTGATATTGATACAACAGTTGGAACAGAAATTGTGCTGGCAGGGGAAATTACAGAGCTTTCTGCTGAGCAGAACTAAGAATGGAACAAGTTTCCTTTGCTGGGCCTGTTGTAAAGAGGCCTGATTACTAAATGTAGCCATGACTAAGTGTCATTGGCAAAAGTCACTGTATACTTGGAATGTTTTCTTCAAGCTGCTTGTGGCATTCTTCTTTGCAAGGGTGGGAAACTACCTTCTTTGATTAGTAACAATCTCAGACACCAGATATTAAATATTGTTCATTTACAACAAGAAATCTCTTAATTCTGATCTCTATTTAATAATGGCAGGATTTTGGGGACACCTTAACATTTGGTATCGAATTCTTTTGGACCATTCCTTGGCCATATTTGTTATGGCTAATTTTATAGCCCTGATCAACTCCTGGTTGAAGAATTCTGAGAATTGAAACCCACAAGTCTTAAAGTTTCCAAGTTTGGAGATCCCTGTAGTAGGGGCACAGATAGGGGGGGTGGGAAACCCAGAGATCTGGGAGTGCTGAGAATGGGTTGTGACACTTGAGATTTTGCCTCTGATTTTCCAGGGGAAAAGTCCAAGCCAGTCAGATAATGTTAGTGCAACAATGTGCATTTAGTGAATCTTAGAATTGATAATATGAGCATTTGGATGTCCTTGGCTGCACCTAACAAAGACATTAGAGGAACGTACTATTCACAAAAGTCTGTCTTAATGGCAAATTCCTCAACCATAGCTGGTGGAAGAATTCTGAGAGTTGAAGTCCACAGGTCTTAAAGTTGCCAAGTTTGGAGAGACTCCTGCGCTAGTGTTCAGTGAGATTTTGTTTCTCATTTAGGCTGGGAAACCGGAATTGGGCTTTTGAGCATGATGGTTCTTGGCAAATGACAAATGTTTTAGTTGTATTTTGGCTCTGGTAATCCGTTCAGTATTCAGGGCTTTGCCTCAGCAATTCTGTGTTTTGTATTCATGTGGAGCACCCCAGATCTCAAGTTTCCTTAAAAAAAAAAAAAAAGACTGAATGGTTGATGAATTGAAGCTGCTTTACTTTCTGTGCTGGTTTGGCCCACCTTGAATTTTCTTGTGTTTACCTGATGAGGTGTATGATTTTCTTCTTGTTACCCTTGTTGGTAAAAACAATATTTCCAGTAAAGAACTGAATCAGAAAGAGCGGGCCTGAATAAGGATATGTTCCTCTTTGAACATGTTTACAATGTGCAGCTGCCAATCAAAGTGTAGGGTGTTCCTGAAACAGTCTGCGGAAGGTCGGAGAGGTGGGTTTGCCACTGTAAGGAAGCAAGTGGTTCTTGAAACTGAGGGCTTCTGGAAATTGAAAGCTTTTTGTGGTCTGAGAATGGCCTTGTTCTGTTCTCAACTAAGATCTGTCCTTCATAGTTACTCATTAGGATCTGCCTTAGATTTCCTCTGGTCACAGTGACAGCAGCTCCTAATGGCTCTAGATTATGAATGGGGGAATTTGTGGTCCCAGGCTCACTTTAAGCTACTTTGGATGACCCTCAGAGAGGGCTCGACTATCAAAATTTTGTCTGCCTCCAAAGGGGAAAAAAATAGAAAACAAGGTGGCTAACTTACAACCTATGGTAATGCCCTCCTCCAATTACCCTGCTGAAATTCAGCAGCAAAGTACAGAAATTAGATCATTTGATTGTTCCTGTAAAAATATCAAAACAAAATACTCCAATAAGATTGGTAGGCCTATTTTGGTTTCAACTCCCCCCTCAAAAAGGCAGAAAGGGAGAGATTTGCTGCATCTTTCCAAGGTCACCACTTTGCCTTCAGAAGCTCAACATGGTGGTGTATTTACTGTCTTGTTTCCTACCATTCGTGTTGAGCAATATCCTTGTGGTCATCGCATAGCTGGCTGAACAAAATATGTGACCCAACAATTTGTAACTCTTTGTTTTCATCACAGTTGGATATTCAGATTCATACTCGGCTTACATAGCTGGTGTTCTTCTTCAAGAAGGTAGGTAGGAACTACTGCAGTCAGGGCACTGTGCTTATATGTGCCTGTGAGAATGAACAAAAAGGAAAGGCACCTGCAGGCATGACGTACAACTTTATGTTTATTTTGCGCTGAACACATTACCATCAAGTGAGATGGCGGCTTTGTATCAGTCCATGAATAAGAAGGAAGTCAAGTGCTAGGCATATTTTGGGGACTACAATTCCTGCCAGGCCCACAATGCACAGCTAGAAGCAAAGGATTATGGGAGTGTTAGTCAATACCCTCTCGAGAGCACCAAACTGCTTTCGAGAGGGTAGATAAATCTGTGAGAAACTATTCCTTGTTAGGATGGAATTTTCATGTTTCAGAATAGCACGCCGCTCGTTGTGACTGATGGGTCAAATGTAAGAAGAGCCTCCCTGTGAATCTCCACATTTTCTATTTAATTGCCAAAAGATCTACCTGTGAGTCTGACCTAGCAAGGTGACACTAAACATTTACTTGATATGATCCTCTTTGACATTAATTTTGGCTGCAAGAAGGCTGGACTATGTCAAGCAGGTTGACAGTAAGGCTGCAATCCTAGACACACTTGCCTGGAAAGATCACACTGGACATGCATGCATTTCTGATTGCAAAGCTGAAGAAAGAGAAGATCTTTCCCCTTCCCCATGAGACACTAAGCAATTCCAAGGGCCCGTTTATTTATTTATTTATCATATGGCAAAAGTGTTAACAAAGTACACCACAGTTACGCTCTCAATGAGCAAATATGAAACTATTTTACTCTCTTTACAAGTTCAGAAGTAGACTATGTAGTCAATAAATGATGGAGTTGCATGCAGAAAGTACCTGTCTCCAAAGCGAGACAGTTCGACGTGTCGAGGAACAGTGCCCTCTGAGCACATAACCAGGAGCCTAAATGTTGCAGGACAATACAGCAAAGTGGGTATGGCCAAGTTACACATTTGGGCAGAACAAGGATTTTCCATTGTTTTGCCAAGTGTTTGCAGGCCATGGTGTGATAGTCGTGGTGGTAGTCGTGGTATACTTTTCATGTGTTTTCAGGCCTCAGAGAAGCAGGATCCAGCATCATTGACTTTTGGCAACTATACCACTGACATTTTGAGATAGGATTAAATGTGTGTGTGTGTGTGTGAGAGAGAGAGAGAGAGAGACAGACAGACAGACAGACAGACAGACAGACAGACAGACAGAGAGGGAGGGGGGAGGGAGAGGGGGGAGAGTGTTCAGGTACCATGTATGGCCCTGGGACTTCTCGTGTTCTAAATAAGTTCTGCTTATGTCTGAACCTTGTCCATTCATTTTAAAAATAAACATGGTAGAATACTTTTGCAAGTGCTACTTTGGATTTCATAAAAGCAACATCTTTCTACCACAGAGCATCCAGCCTTGAGTATGGTTAGGACAAAAGAGATCTGCTGGACTTAGATAAACTTACAACAAAGTGAGTTTAAAAACCAAAAACAGATCTTGTGACTCTTAGAGTAGGGTTACTGGGAGCAAAAGTGCTACTTTCTTGCTATGTAGGCTTTCTGGCTATTTGTTCTTCTGACCTACCATAGCCCTGGTCCAGAGCGTCTCAGGGTGAAGACAATCTCGTGATTTGGGGCTGGGTTAGAGAGCAGGAGCCAGGCATAGCATAGCAAAGAGATGGGAAAGTGAATCTAACTTAAAGCTTGAAAGATGATGCATGATTAAAACTGCTCTGGAGTTTTTCTAGTGTTGGCATCAGAGATGATATTCAGCAAGTTCTGACTAGTTCTGGTGAACCAGTAGCAGAAATTTTGAGTAGTTCAGAGAACCAGCAAATCCCACCTCTGACTGGAGATTTTACATTATCCTTCCCCTGCCATGCCCACCAAGCCACGCCCACAGAACCGGTAGTAAAAAAAAATTGAATCCCACCACTGGTTGGCATCCTTGTGTCACTAATGAAAATTTGGATGGGAGGAGGGGGGAAGAACACACACATATTTTCCATTTCCATAAAACAGATATAGATTTTTGTGTGGAACTTAGGAAGAGGAGTTGGTGTTTTCTTTTCTTTCTTGCAAAGTATGGCTTCAGTTGTCGGGGTCAGAAAATCAGAAATAGGAACAAAAATGTCTTAATATTGAAAAATATTTTCAACAGCTAAAATCAGATTCCTTCAACCTGGTCTCTTCTCACTTCAGCAGAGCCCTGACTAATCTCTCTCCCTTCCATAATTAGGCCTAGTACTTGCATGCTCCTTTCCCCCCCTGTTCAATCATACCCACGCATCCTCTTGGTCTGGCACTTTTCCATTTTTGGGAAAAGCTCCATATCTCCATTGAGGATCCAACCTGCTTGATTTCTCCCCCAACCTCCTACAAGCTGGTTCTGCTCAGATGCTTGCGTTTTTTAATCCCCCCACCCCCACCCACCCCAGTTCCCTGACCAGATAACCGTGTTGGTTGGAGGATGGTTGAAATCCAACTGGAAAGTATCAACCTGTGGGAAGCCTGACTTAAGAAAAGCTGCCGATCGGTCTTGTTCAATGTCTCCTTGATCCACCTTTTTCTCAAGTGAACCAGACCTACTTCACTTACAGAGCTGAATGCAGTTATGGGTTTATTTAGAAATCCATGATCCAACCAAATATCCTGCTTAAACCTTATCTTTTTTATTTTTTTCTTCCTTGCAATGATAAATGCACGCACTCATAGAGAGATGATATTTTTCATTGGCAGGTTATATCCATTGTTGAAGTAATAATTTGAAACGAATGACTGTATGAATCAATATGCATCCTTGCTAAAGTCAGCCTAGCGGGGTGTTAGGTAGAAAGCCATTGGTCTACAGCAGGGCTGTCAAACTCCCAGCATATGGGTCAGATGCATCACGTGCTGGCCATGCCCCCTGGTTTAGCGAAGGAGGGGAAAGTCCCGATATATCACATCACGCCACCGTGACAATGTGAGTTTCACACCCCTGGTCTACAGTATTCACTTAAATAGTGTTGTGGTTTCCCTCCCCACCTCTCAGCCTTCATCTCAGGAAATAAACTTATTTTGATCATAGGCATCCATGCACAATATGGTACCATGGCAAATGTGAGCTTACATCTTCAAAATATGAGTATGTGAAGAGAAGAGAAAGCTACTCTACTGATCAAGTAAATCCTATTATAAGAGCTGCCTAATAGATGTCGATAGTTTGCAAGATAATAATATCATATATTTCACATATACACATACTGCATTTGAGTATGGAACTTTCCAATCTTGCAATGGGTCAAAGACACTTTAAAGAAAGGAAGCTTGAAAAGGAAGAAGATAGATGCTTGGGTAAGGCTTTCATTTTGGGCAGAGGTTGAGTAGAATACCTCTCCTTAGGGCCAGCCTACTGTTAGGTAGAATGAGACAGGTGCTCCAAGCAACAAATTCTGGAAGACAGCAAAAGAGTGTTGGGTTTCAGAGCTGTAAATCACAGAGTCTTGTGTTCCTCAGCCAGCCCGTGGTTTTCAGATGCAAGGAGATATGTCCTCCTATTTCTGGGTTGAAGGAGAATTCCTCCTGCAGTCCACTTGGCTTGTACACATGGAATGCGAGGGATGCTCCTTGTTCTTGTCTTAGGCAGTAAAATCTTTTGACAGGACAGCTGTGCAGTTTCATTTCCACTTGTTTGTCTTTTCTGGCCACCTACCCCCCTCTCCAACCCTGCAGGTGTTCAGAACCAAACATCTTCCAAGAAACCCAGGAACCGCAGCATCTTCCAATCCCTTTTTTGCTGCCTTTGCCATGACAACTCAGAGCCTATCCCTGTCAACAACAATGCCCCACTGCTGGTGGAAGAAAACGGTTCGGTGACCAAGGTATGTTGAACTGTCTCTTTGATTCCTGGGATATATATATTTTTTGGTCATCAAGGGTCTTACAGGATGGAACCAGTCTCTTTGGTGCTCCTGAGAACAAGAGATCCATTTGTCGGAAGGAGTTCATACCCCAACCCATGACTTTCCAGATATGTGGGATTGAAACATCGTCCTCCTAGCAAGCAAAAGAAATGATTGTGCACCATTGGGACTGATGACTATTGTAGTCCAAACCATCCAATAGATGCTATGTTGGGAAAGGATATGTTAGGTTTCAGGAAAAGACTGTTGTCCACACCCTTCTTTCAGTTCATGATATTTCTACCCATTGAGAATTCTCAGGCCAAGTTTAGCTCCAGGTAAAATTCCCAAGCTCCTTGGTCAAGTGATAACATCTTCAAAACAGTAAGACTCCAGGCTCTAGGTTGGAGAAGGTGTAAAAACTTTAATGGATGTCATCAGGTGACATTAAGCTCTGGGAACCAGAAAACAGCTTGAGAAATTAGAATACCCATTGCAGACCATTTACTATGCATTAATCACCCTCCACAATGCTTTAATTTCTTTCTTAAACTTGGATAAGGAGAATTGGTTACATTCCACATAGATGGCACATCTGCCATGCAACCCAGAGATCTTTGAAATGCATTTGGCTGCAGCTCTTGTCACATGATCCCTTGTTGCTTAGCTGCCAATAGATAATGTCAGGTGACCAGCATGAGGGGATGGGCAAAAAGAGGCATGGCTGTCTTGCCTAGCATTTCTCTGATGTCTAAGCTGCAAAGATAGCAATCTAGTTAGAGATTGGGTTGCGTCTATATTTGAAAGACCACTCCGTAATAGAACAAGTACCCAAGTGGTATTTGCACTGGACTACACAAAAATCAAACATTAGCAACTTAGGCTGTCCACTCACTAATATTTAAGAAAAAGATTAGGACCTTATTAAGAGCCTTTTATATTTCTGGCATCACTCAAGATTTGTAGCTTGTTGCCTATAGGGGCTGGGCCAGAGGTGGTATTCAGTAGGTTCTGACCAGTTCTGGAGAACCAATAGTGGAAATTTTGAGTAGATTGAAGAACCTGCAAATCCCACCTCTGACTGGATATTTTACAGTATCCTTTCCTTGCCACGCCCACCAAGCCATGCCCACAGAACCGGTAGTAAAAAAATGTGAATCCCACTGCTGGGCTGGGCGGCCAGGACAATAACACACCCTTTAACCGATAGATTTTTTTTTAATAAAAAAAACAATGATGAAAGAAGCTAAGCTTGGTGCTAATGTATGAATTTTCTAGTTAATTTTGGGAGGTCACCAGAGCCTTTAATTATTCAGAGCTCCTGAGGTACCAACTCCCTTTAAATGCGACCCCAAGCTGATTCGTTTTTTTAGATCACCTGAGCCTTGATATACTAGTGCCCTCTTTTGCCCAGTTGTATAACTGCTAATGCTTAGGCTTGGCTTCCAAACTTCTTCCCCCTGTTTTCAATTGTAAAGCACCCCATTGCAGCTACTTTATCTTCCCAGCCTATATTTTATAGTTATGGAATCATAAAATAGGGAATGGGTGATAGATGGAGGGAGGGAGGGAGGCAGGGAGGGAGGGAGAGAGGGGGGAGGGAGAGAGGGAGGCAGGGAGGGAGAGAGATTCATTTATTCTAATCCTCAGTTTTCCTATCTTGGGTGCTGGCTATCCTTTTGTCTAATATTGTTCTATAGAGGACTGAGGGCAGAGTTTTTGATGCCTGCCAAATATTCCTTGATGCTAATATGGGGAAGCAAACTAAAAGAAGACAGCATCCACTTTTCACAAAACACACGGAGGACCTCTGATTGTAGAGCATTCATGCTCTTTACAGGTTAATTCCCATTGTCCCTCATGCCAGGTGTCAGAGGTTGAAATTCCTTGCTTCCATGTCTTTTTAAAATCCAGATGTTTAATCATATGCATACCTGTCTCTCTGTCTTTCTCACCCTGCAGAGCACAGTCAAATACCTGTTGCCAGAAATCAAACCCCAAGATGCCAGTAAAATCTGTGTGGTGATTGACTTGGATGAGACATTAGTACATAGTTCCTTTAAGGTCAGTTCTTACATACTTACCTCTCTTCTTTCTTTCTTTCTTTCTTTCTTTCTTTCTTTCTTTCTTTCTTTCTTTCTTTCTTTCTTTCTTTCTTTCTTCCTTCCTTCCTTCCTTCCTTCCTTCCTTCCTTCCTTCCTTCCTACCTTCCTTTCTTCTTCTTCTTCTTCTTCTTCTTCTTCTTCTTCTTCTTCTTCTTCTTCTTCTTCTACTACTACTACTACTACTACTACTACTACTACTACTATTACTACTAGTACTACTGTTACTACTACTTCTCCTTCTCCTCTTCCTCTGCTGATTTTTATTCGAGGCAGTTCTATTAAGTGAGATTTTTAACAGCTATATTTTTAAACTTTCTACATCAGAGCAGCTTTCCCCAAACTTACTCCTTCCAAACTATTGGAGTGGATGAAGGAAGGATATACATGGTTATTTGTTGGCAGAGCAAAAATAGAAGCTGATCTTGTTTCAGAAACCCAGGAAGTGTTTCCAACATAACTTTTTCAAAACCAGGGAGATGGGTAGTAGGAAGAAGTCTTTCAGAAGGTGTGATTTACCTTGTGCTTCCTTCCTCCTCTGTAGCCGGTGAACAATGCAGATTTCATCATCCCAGTGGAGATTGACGGGGTCATGCACCAGGTATGGAATCTATGCTGGAAAATGGGAGAAGAGAGATTGTGGCCAGTCTGGATGGTCCTAGCATGGCAGACAAATTTCACATTAAATCTAAATTGGTAATGGTTGCTATGGGATACCCCTTGAGAGCAGCATGAGGAGAAAGGTCCATCTGATAGTACAGCATCTGTTTCTGTGAGAAGATCTTCTACTCAACCCTAGCATGTCTAGATCAGTTAAGAAGAACATATCTGATCATTAGACCATGTGAACCCCAATGGCCTGATTCAACATACGGAAATCTCCTCTCTACTCCTAAACACCGGTCAGGCTGAGCTGTGATGGAGCTGAGGTTGAAACCCAAAACCTCCATATATATCATGATTGCTATTCCCAATTACAAAGGCTGCGGCTAGGTTCAAGTAATCCAGGATAGGCTGTAGGTACTGCAACCAGCCTGTTCTCGATTACTTGGCCTTGGAGGCAGCCAGCAGCATCAATCACAGTGGACATGACAGTTATACGTGCTCACTTTCAAAAAGGAATCAACGGCCCAGCATGCCTTGAACAGTTCTCAGATGAGATTGCCCAGTGGCATCATTCCGTACCTTGGAGTTTGAACCCTTTCAGATGGATGTTGTGTGCTACATGTTGAAATGTGGGGGAGCTTCTTGCTTTGATTCGTTGTGCAAAAGGTGCAAGCTATCTTTTCCCAGCCTTTCTTGGAATTGTGGAGGATCTTCAAGGTGGAAGATACCTCCATCTCTATCTCTGTGTTTGGTAAAAATCCAATAAGTAAAATCAGAGCAGGTACCAGAGAAGAACCACATCTAGAAGTACCTTGGCTTCATAGGTCAGTTAGAGGCTTTTGAGGTTGGGGACCATACATCTTCAGTATTCTTCAGGGTGTCAGCCCTTTGAGGTAAACCAGGCTTGAACACCAAAATCACGAATAATAAGAATGAACTTTTATTATAGGGTCACAGTAACAGAATCATACAACTCTGAATGTGCCTCTCCCATCCCTGCCTTTATCCTAAAGAGAACTAGGGAGGGTGCAATCTGAAATGCTTTCTCAAATTCCACCCCTGAGTTAAAGATTTCTCTTATTCGACTATTGCCTTGGCTACAGTTCTTCCTCCTGTTCTTCAAGGTTACTCTCACAGCCATTACACAGAGTGAAGTGTGGCAGGTGAAGTTCTGGGCTACTGCTACGAGAGGAGGATCATCCACACGTCCCCTCTTTTAACCCAGCATTGCCATTCTCGTGCTGTTTTTTATCTTCTGTACGAAACCTTGGGTAGATATCATTGGTCAGTTTGCAGTGAGGTATCTTCAGCATCCTCATGACCCTCGACAGCACATTGTCCTCTCTGCTGCGACAGAGCTGCTGGAAAGCCCTAGCCCAGTGTGTGTGTGTGTCAGGGGCGGGGGAGTGTTGAGGATCTGGATAGTAGGCAGAAGCTGAAAGTAAATTCTAAATTCCAGCAAGCTGGAGCTTCTAAAACAGTTTTGTGATTAGCTTTGATTAGGATTGCCCTCCCTCACTTGAAAAGGTCTGGAGCTTGGTGGTCTTGCTAGACTCATGGCTTCTGCTGGACTGAGTATCATCCCTTCGAGGAAGGCCAGGTCAGGAAACAAGACCCAGCAAGAACTCATGGAACTCTATTTTATTCTTATACGGGCATAAGAACAGAATCTTAAAACCCTTCCCTCTTCCCTCTCTTTTACTAAATCAAGGTGAGTTTATTATGGGCCTCTTTCTCTGGCTTTTCTCAGGCTGAGGTGTCATTTATTAGCTTTTTAATCTGCTAAGGGATCTTGCATTCTTTATTATCTCTGCCCTTCTCTCCCCAGAGGCCCTGTTTATCCAGGAGCAATCAGTTCCAGTGATAATTCTGAATATGATCCTGTGTAGAACACCACAGAAAATGTCTCTTGCTTGGGTTTCTCCAGGACTCACGTCTCCTGCTGGAGCAGTGGGTGGAGGTCATGGCCAGGGGACTTTTACCCAGCTAAGCTGGTACATTTGCAACCTTTACCTGGCAGTTGTGACTCATGCTCTTGGCAAGATATTTTCAGAGCACAGCAACAGGTTTTATTGGGGGCCGCTTTTGAAGATGGCTTGCAAACTGGAGTTGGTACTGATCCTAGTGGCCAGCCTGCTAACAGGGGGACATGCTACTGTGGTGTTCCACCAATTCTTTGATAGCTTTTGAGCCCAATTCAAAGATCTGCTTATAACCTATATAAAGTCCTACAGTATAAGGAGCAGTTCCAGTTTGCTGTAGGGGCTGCCTCCTCCAAATGGCATCTACCCATTCTGTGTGGTCTTTTAGGGGAGGAGACGCTTAGGATCCCCACCCCTTGTGATGGAAGGGGACATGAACTGAAAGAAAACCATCTTCAGGATGACCCCAATTGACAGGAACACCTGGTTGCTGGACATGCACCTACTCTCTCTGTTGTTGGTTTTCCATTAGGCAGGGAAATTCATTTCATTTGTAGGGGGAGGTATTCAACTTTTAGTGATTCAGACCTCTTGTTTAGTTGATATTTTATTCTGATCAGGTTTTATTGCTTGGGCCAGTTTTGTGGCTGTTCCTATATGCAGTGCTTTATTGAATGTTTTGATATTTTATTCTATTGCTGTTATCAACCACCCAGAGTCTTAGAAGAAAGGCAGAATATACATATGCGTGATACATAAATAAATAAATAGCCTATTTTCTGGGCAACCAGTTTTGCCATCTAGTCTTCAGGTGGGCTTATTCTGATGCTAAGCACTGCCTTCTTTTAGAAAGGAACTGGGTCCATTGGTTTGTTGGCCAAGTAAGTAGATGTAGAGCCCCCATCTTCAACTTGTTCCATGATCCCCTTCCATGATTTCTCTTACTCTCACCAGGTGTATGTACTGAAGCGACCCCATGTGGATGAGTTTCTGAGGCGGATGGGTGAGCTCTTTGAGTGTGTACTCTTCACTGCTAGCCTGGCAAAGGTATGATTCTCTTCTTTTGCCTATCGTCCTGTTTTCTTATGAAGTATTCAAAGTAATGGCCTTCAGTTTGGAGAAAGTTAGCCAACAGAAAGAGAGAGTTTAAGAAGATGCTCATGACAACCTTTTTGGCCAGTTAACTTCCTGATCCATTCTAAACTCAGAATTAATCCAGAAATTCTGGTCCCCAGAAATCCATCTTCCCTCTTGCAAGCTGCAGTAGAAAGCTACTCCCACTGATCTGAAATAAGATTCTGTGCTTTGGGTTTCTTCACCCCAGGATTTCTGTAACATTTTGTTCGATGAAAAATTCCGAAATATTTCAAAGTTGAGACATTCTTTTGTACCATTTTCCTTGATCCTAAAAAAGCAAATGTACTACAAGTAGACCTTGACTTAGAATCACAATTGGACTGGAATGTCTGTTGCTAAGCAAGGCATTTGTTAAGGAAGTCGCATCAGATTTTATGACCTTTTTGCCGCAGTTGCTAAGTCAATCAAAGCAGTGGTTCAGTGAAATGTGGTCATTGAGTAAATCCAGATTCCCCCATTGACTTTGCTTGCTGGAAGTCAGCTGAGAATGATGATCATATAACCCTGGGATGCTACAACAGTTGTAAATTGATGGTGTCCCAAAGGTGCTTTTTCAAGAGGCAAGTGGACTTTCTGATTTTTCTCTGAAGACGTTTCACTTCTCATCCAAGAAGCTTTTTTAGCTCTGGCTGGATGGTGAGGAATGGAAGGATTTATACTCCTTGCAGAAAGCTGGTCATTTGCATTCTTTTAGCAAGTCGTTAAGGTCACCTGGAAATATCTATCTCTTCAGGGTCACCTGAGTGGTGCACATGAGTGTGGAGCCTTCTTGGAACGGTTGAAAGGACTGTATTATAGACTGGAGATAGACAGTGTTGTATCCCTCCCCCTTTGTTGAGAGGGGGCTGTTCAACTTTGACATAGTTGGCCTTTTTGACCCCTCTTTCAAACCAGCAGTCCCCTCTATCCAAAATGTGGACTTTGCTGTCTTCAAAAGAGAGGACTTTGTCTTTTAAATGCAACCATGACCTGTATAACTAAGAATCTCCATAGACGTAAACACACAGCGGTAGCCAAGCACCCAAAATTTGATCAGGTGACAGTGGGGAAGCTGCGATGGCCGTAAATGCAAGGACCAGTTGTAAGTCAGTTTTTCCAGTGCCGTTGTAATTTTGAAAGGTCACTAAATGAATGATTGCAAGCTGAGGACTACCTGTACTGTAGATGTTGGGTTTTTCCTCTGTCTTTTGCAACTAAAAGGCAATCTGGACGAAGTCCTCAGTAGAAGTCAACTTTAATTAACAATTAGTTGGAAAAGCCAGGCCTCTTTTGGAGAAAGAGTTTATTAATCTTGATTTCCAATTTAGCCCTGAGGAATACAAAACTTTCAGGCTTTTGGCAGGAAATAAACCAATAGGAATAAATAGTGTATCCTAATGCTACACACACACACACACACACACACACACAC
The DNA here is from genome assembly GCF_049901735.1 of Notechis scutatus. NCBI lineage: Eukaryota > Metazoa > Chordata > Lepidosauria > Squamata > Elapidae > Notechis > Notechis scutatus. The sequence continues at coordinate 224,345,076 of NC_142009.1, forward strand.
ACACACTCTTCCCATTAGAATGTCTGGAGAATCTAGTCAAACTGGTTTCCCTTAACTCCTGTTGGTCCTCCAATTTTAGTATGCCGATCCGGTGGCTGATCTATTGGACAAGTGGGGAGCCTTTCGTGCTCGGCTCTTTCGTGAGTCCTGTGTCTTCCACCGGGGCAATTATGTCAAGGACCTCAGCCGCCTGGGACGCGATCTGACACGGATCATCATTGTAGACAATTCACCGGCCTCTTACGTCTTCCACCCTGATAATGCTGTAAGTAGAGGAGGGAGCTAGCAACTTTCTAAATTGAGGGGGTTGGGGAGGCAACCATATCAATTTGGAAGCCTTGCCCTCTGCAGTGTCTCTTGAACAGACCTGAAAATATATGCCTGAAGAAGAGAGGACATGGGGATAACTTTCTACTTGGTACTTGGGCCCCAAAGGGTCTTTTTCTTAATACCATTGCATTGTGCAGATGTGTTTTTTTCTTTTTCAATTGAAAGCTAAATAGTAGAGCGACACCATATGCAATCCATAGCACCACATAAAGAAGCGTGCTTACATAAAATAGCTGCTCCTGGTAGCTTTTACTTGAATTACCAGTAGCCACCAATGCAGTAACCCCTTACTTTTTTTTCACCCCCGGCAGGTGCCTGTGGCTTCATGGTTTGACAACATGGCTGACACGGAGCTGCTTGACTTGCTGCCTTTCTTTGAAAGACTCAGTAAAGTAGATGATGTATATACCGTGCTAAAGCAGCACCGGACTACTAGCTAGTGACCAATGGAGGGGGCAGGGCTTTGGGCAGGGGAAGTCGGAGGGGTAGGTGTGCCCATTTTGGCTACTTCCTTCTGCTGAGCAGGATGGCCTGCTCCCTCGGCCTCGACAAGCAACGCAGTGCCCAGGAAACCCTGCAGGAGGCAGCAGAGAGCAATTATTCCCATGAGGCACTAGAAGAAACTTCAGCATCTGAATGTGATCTTGAACCCCAGGAAGGAAACCTCCTTGCTGCTATGGTTCAGAGTTTCTCCCCTTGAATTATGGGTTGCAGAAACCAGGACCTCAGCCCCTTTCCTCTCCACATACACACAAAACATCAAATGTAACCAAAGCTATGATCTAGCTATGGTCCTTTCCCTCCTAATCAGAACAGTTCTCCACTCGTTTGCCACCATCTTGGGGGCAGATACACAAATCTCTTTCCCAGGTATTCACTGCACTTCATTGTTGTATCTGTGCATATATCTCCATTGTCCCAACTTCAGGAAAAGTGATTTCTAAAATCACTGATCGGCTAGGAAGAGCCCAGATTGAAAACATTCAAGAAAAGGTGGAGAAGAAAAGCTAAAAAGAACAAACAGAACTAAAGTGGTGTGGATGGAGCAGGGATACAGAAAACTGATAGAAAGATGTGAGGAGGGGGTTGACTTTTTTTTAGTGGACTCAGCTCCACCCTTAAAGGAGAAAATGTTTCTGCTTCATCAAAAGGCTTAAAATTTAAGCCGAGTCTTTCACAAAGGGGCTGTGGACCGTGTATAATAACTATTACACATAAGCTATCTCTTGGGACTAATAGTGAGGTCAGTTTTGTCTTTTGCTCCTCTTGGAAATACCTCCCCCCTCCCCTTGTGGGAAAATTCCTAAATTTCCAAACACAGTGAGGGGAGAAGAGAGAGATTGGAAGAATTCCCAGTTTTAATCATTTCCCCCCTCCTGTAAATTAGATAATAGAAGGGCTGGAGATGTTTCGTAAGGAGGAGAGGGGGGGAAATCAGGTTTGCTTCTTCCTGCTGAGACTTTGGGCGAATCAGCTATGTCACCTTTACTAGCAAGAAAATAAGACGAGTTGAGTCCCTATTTTTTTTAAAAAAAAAATCTCTGGAAATAGAACTCTCAGGCCACTTATGTGATTATATTGGGATAAGGTGGTTCATGATACAAACATTTGCTTAGGAGGAAAGACTTGAGGTGGCATTGGAAGGCCGAGAAGGGTCTCCTTGAGATGTGAAATATGGCTGACAAGAAAGAAAATTCTATGGGAAAGAAAGGATAGTCAAGTTCTATAATTGAGAGAATCCAATATTAAAGAACAGAAGCTGGGAAGCCATGGTTCCATATGTTGCTGAAGAACATTCCTGGTTTCCTCAGCTGTTATGATATTGATGAAGGAGGCACAAGGGATCCTAAAGCAATAGCTGGAGAGCCACAGATCCCTCCCACAGCTTAGAGAAATGATTAATGATCCCGTCCTACAGTATTTACATTGAATGCTTTGGAATCTTCCTCTTTGCATCTTCTCCATATCGTGTGTCAGCCCTTCCTCCTTCCTCCTCCAGCCTTTAAGCCCTTTTTTGACACTGTCCTTTCAGTGATACAACATCAGTCAGAATTAGACTAAACAGAGAGATGGGATGTGGGAGGTGTATTCATTCCTTGACCACTGTGTGTGTGTGTGTGTTTTTTTTTGTCTTGTGCTACAGTCGGTGCCTTCAAATCCCACTGCCTCCCTAGAAATCTGTAATCTTTCTGGATTTGCGGAGTATGTGGGGCAAACTGTGCCTTTTAGAATCAACAGACTTGCTGGGATAGCATGAGGAAGAGAAAGCAGAGGTCATGTGCCAAAAGGAGGTGTCTCCATTTCTGCTGCTTTGTCCACAGTGCTGGGGGGGAGGGGCGCGGTTTCCATAAGGTGATGCTTCAGCGAAACTAAGCTGACCCATCCCTGTGGTTCACAATGTTTTTTCCTAATTTTTTTCCAGTATCTTTGAAGCCTGTTTAATAGAAAATTTTGATACCAAACAAGAATTTTCTTGGAATTCTGCCTAGTTACTATTTCTGGTTATGGATTTGCCTTGGTTTCCTCTCCAGTGCCATCTTAAATTTGCCTTAAAATATTTTCGGGATGTAAGAATTCCTTGTGCCTTTGCCCATTTCTCTTTTTTATTATTATTAAGATGCCGTAGACCCCAAGAATCTTAACTCAGGCATAGGGTACTGCAGATCTTGGTTGCTCATTAGTAGCTCATTTTGAACTTCACTGCTGTCTTCTTCAACATGAAACAACAATTAAATTTACTGTTACAATGGACCAGAAATGGTTGATGTAGCTGATCACTGCTGGTCTACATCTGGCCAGACAGTTCTGATTAACATACTGCTCCCTCTGAATAAGAGTGACAGGATGTTTAGAAACCACAGCTGTCAGATCAGGTATGTTTGAAAATGATAATTAAATTCAGGTCATCTTTCAACAATGCAAACTGCAGATTCCTTGAACAGTAGATAAACATATTCCTTTTTTATTTTATTTTTATTCTCCCCCAAAAAAAAAAAGAACCATTAAAAAAACAGCATTGTTCTAACAATCTGAAGCGAGTGGAAGAAAGGAAATATAATGGACGGTCAAAGAAGAGAAGCTTTGTTTTTCCTTAAGACTACTGTCATCATCTTTTTTCCTTCCTTCTTCTTCTTATAGGTATGGCATCGATTGCTAGTACTGTATGGAAAGACCGTGTAGGTCTAAGGTCTTTAGCAGTCCTTGAGAAATTGAACCTGGCGATTTTCTCAATGGCTTGCCAGATTTGCACTTCCTGGATAAACATGCATTGAAACACTGAAAATATGCATTGAATAACTTTCTCCAGATTTTATAGTTCTTCAAATGTTGTGTCACGGTTTTCAGCAGCGAAACTGTTTCGAAACACATTTTAAAATGTACAGTATTTCTAAAATATTTTTTTTTAAATTGATGTGAGGCAAAAGTAAAATGTAGTGCAAAATGATCTTTAATCATTCCATATGATCTTTTAAGCCAATCTATATTAATGTCAGGTTGAATTAACAAGGAATACTCTTGTGATGTTTTAAGGCTGGTTTTTGTTATTTCTCCAACCACAGAAACGCCTGTGGGGGCAAAAAAAAAATATGGTTACAATTTATGCACACACCGTTGGGCAGAAAACTGTTTTAAGAGTGAACTTTCTATTGTGTAAACTTAGACTGCATATTTCTTTGCTGCTTCAATGGATCATCTTGATTTAAGGATGGAATCAACCTCCTTTGGCCTGTACATAGTTTTTCCATTGGAGTAGCTAAATTTGGCCTGAACTGTATCTTTTTTTTTTTCCTTTTCTCACCCTACCTCAGTTGCCTCCTTAATGCTGTGTTCGATGGTATAAATTGAGAACATGAGAAATTGCTTCATTCTGGCAGGACCAAGAAATATTTCCTCCTTCCCTACCCCCAAAGAGGCCAAAGGCCAACTTGGACCCATTAGCTCCCACAAACCAAAAGATTCCCTTTAAAGATTAATCCAAATTCTGTGTAGGGAGTTGCCCAGTACACCCCATTGTGGGGTGGGAATGGCTTTTTTTATTTTATTTACAGAATGTAGAAAGAATTTTAACTGGGCATGCTTTTAGATCATATAAATATGTATACCATGTATATATGTGTGTATATATTAATAGGAAAAATAGGAAAATGTGGAATGGGAAAAAGTATGATGATTTTTTTATTGCTGTATTATAATGCTGTTCATGGGAGATGGTGATTATTTTTGTGTGCTTTGTTGTCATTTCTGATATAAAAGGAAATGCATTGGGAATGTTTTCTGCCCATGAGTTGATACTTCTATTGAGAAAGCCTCTGCCGTTTTTACCAAGTGCCTGAAACCTTCCCAGTCCTTCTTTGAGGCAAAGGAATGAAATAATCCACACAGTATTGGTCAGGGCCAGTGTTACTAGCCACATTGGCTAAGAGTTAACATGAGACTAAGTCAGTGGTCTCATTCCACAGAAAAACTCATTTTTTTCATCTGCATCAAATATACAAAGCCCCAAATTGTTCCGTGGAAGAGAAATAACTTCTTTCTCTTCTTTCTACTTTCCTTTTTCACATATTTGTGCTTTTATTCCCTTTTCCCTTCTCCACTGCTTTCTGTCCCCACTGGAGACTGGTTCTCATACCAAACCACCCCATCATAATCTTTTAAGGTAACAGCAAACAAGCCCCTTTTTAAACAGCTGCTTGAGCGACGCCTCTCTCACTTTCTCCACAGAGTTTCTTCCCACATCCTGTTTCATTTCTTGAATTAGGAAGGCTAACGGTTCAGTGCCAGCGAGCCAGTTTTGATTCTAACAAGAGTATTTGAAAACTCAGCACTTCACTGGGATTGTTTCTCAGTGCCAGTTTGAGGGCTCCAAAGAGCTACACAAATCTCCATCTAGATATTTCAAGGAACCGAGATAGGTTGGCTACTACACCATGCTCCTGGAGTTTCTGAAGTGGCTGAATAAGATGCCACATCCCCATCTTCTCACATTATTCATGTTACTAGTTCTCCTCCCCGTGAATGGAGAAATGATTCCCCATTCAGGTTTTTCAGGCTGTCTCTCTTTCTCTCTCTCTCTCTCTGAAGACCACAAGCTGAATCTTTAATCATGAAGGAGAGTGTGTGATAAAATTGCCAATTGAAAGTGCCTTCTTGTGGGAGTCAAAACTGTAAAATAATATCTGAAGAAAAAAAAATACAAAACTGTAAAAAACAGTCTCTGTCTTTTTGTGTAACAGAAAGTGAAAGCTGCGTGGGTAGAGGGAAAGCAATTGCTTGTATTTATCCAGCCTTGTTTATGTAAGGGAGTGTCTCCAATTTTGCGTCACCTCATTTACTCTAGGTCAGTAGTTCTCCTTGTCAGATAGAATCTCTGGGAAAAGAGACTTATAATGGCATGATAATGCAGCTTATTTTTTTTATCGGCCTTAAAACAGACGTGTTAAATTTTAAAAGGCTTGACTATGTTATTTTATTAAACCTCTCCAAGGTTTTAGAAGAGAGTTTTCTATGTGAGAACTCCAGCTCTGTTGTATAAATCACACCATTGTCATGTTTCCTGCTACCCATGGGAGAAAAAAAAAAGTTTTTAAGGTAGCTTTTGGAGGTAGAAAGTATCCTGCCCAGTACAAATGGTTTTTTGAAAGGTTTGAATACTTGTCTTCATTGGATCATTGGTCTGTTTTTTGAAGCAAATTAGAGAAAGAGGGAATGATAGACCTACTGGTAGTCCTTGACTTACAACAGTTCATTTAGTGACAGTTCAAGGTTACAAAAAACAGCACTGAAAACATTAACTTGTAATTGTTTTTTACAATTACAACCTTTGAAGCATCCCCGTGACCATGTGATTAAAATTCAGATGCTTAGCAGCTGATTCATATTTTTAACCATTGCTGTGTTCCAAGGTTGCTTGTCAGAAAGCCCTTTTGCCACCTTGTGACAAGCAAAGCCAGTGAGGAAGCCAGATTCACATAACAACAATACTAACTTATCAAGTCACTTAACAACCGTGGCAAGGAAGGTTGTAAAAATGGGGCAAAACTCACTTAACAAATACCTCACTTAACAACAGACATTTTGGACTCAATTGTGGTCATAACTTGAGGACTACCTGTAGATGATGATTTTAGTGCTTAGAAAGAGGTTCTTTTTTCAATATAGCAGGCAAAGCCAAGCCATTAGACATTTTCCACGATTTTATTCCTGTGTTCTTTATTTAGAACCCCTTGAGGAAAACAATGAGCACTGTTAGTTTGAATAACTTAGATTGTGTGTCCTAATTGGAGAGCTGGAAATATTACAGAGAAGAGAAGGCATCATCACCGTTATGAGCAAATAGTCAAAGTAAGGGTGAGGAATGGGTGTGTAACCCTCTACATGTTGGAAGACAAATTCCGTTATTTGGAGGGTCACAGACACCCAGATCTGGATTTAAGGAAATGGACAAATTTATGGGGAGGGGTCAGTTAGTGGTTTTGGCCGTGAAGACTGTATTCTTCTTTAAGAGGCAGTATAATCCTTGAGAAGAAATGCTAAGATAAATTAGAATGTCCTTGCAGGTGTCTGTGTTTGTGAGCTTTTTAAGCTGGTTGGGTGGACACTGTTGGAAACAAAAGATTTTATTAGAACTGCAGTAAACAATCAAATGGTGTTTATGTATTTGGGATGCCACAGTTCCATTAAGTTCTGGCCAGTATTACCAATGGTAAAGAATGATGTTAGTAACAGTCCTACATCTGGAGAGCATCAGAGTGGAGAAGCGTAGAATAAAATCCCAGCTTTCCCTAGTTCCGGGCCGCGAGTCCATTTCTTTTATTAAAAAGGAGGAACGAAGGACCCATCTAAAGGCCTTCTGTATCTTGGACTTCTGAATAACCTTCAAAGGAGGAGATTTCAGTATTGTAAAGGAAAGCAAGCCTCGTGAACAGAACTGAACTGCACAAGAGCCCAGAAAGATAATATCATTATTATTGTAAATAGTTTTGCTACTAGTTGGAATGATGTTGGGGGAAAGGGGCATCCGGCCATTTTGCACACAATAGATCTCCCCTCTCTCAACTACAGTTTCGTGCCAGTCTTTCATCACCTATGAGGCTCCTCCTCTAGATACCTTTGTCCTTTCTGACTCTGTTGCCATCACACCATATATCTTGCATGTAATGTTCCTTGTATAGGCTTGCAAAAGCAAACAAACAAAGCTAGAGGTTAATTGCTCTCCCTCACAAGCTAACCTCTTTCCAAACCCTTGCAAGGTTACTTTTAAATGATCAGAACTACAGAAGGTGGCACAACCTTACTTTTACAATGTCAGTGTGGTTCAGTGGTCGTTAGGGAAAATTGTTCACTTTCCGGAGAGGAATTGGGCTGCTCCAGATCAATAATCTACTATTGTGAAGTCAGGAGACTCTGAGTTCTAGTCTTGCCTTGGGCACAAAGCCAGCTGAGTGACCTCTTGGGTCAGTCACTTTCTGTCAGTCCTAGAAAGAAGCCACTTCTGAAACCTTACCAAGAAAATTGCAAAAGACTTGTCCAGGAGCCAAAAGTCACTCAAAGACATCGAAAGGACATCCAGTTGCTGCTTTCAGATATGCATGCACGGCCGTTACTTGAATTAAATCGAGTCATTTTGTCACCGGATTCTGGGTCATTCCTAAACACATGTACTATAGAGTTCTAAAGGTTTTATCCATCCATCCCTCTTTTTTTTTTCTTATAACACACTGTTGGGGCAGGGGGAGAGAAGTTGGTTTTGCTTTAAAGCGCAACTACACTTCTCCAAATTAAATCACCCCTCTAAAAATGGGGATTTGCCTTTCCCCTCCCAGTTGTATTTCTCAATGTATTCTGAAGCTTCATCTATTAATTGTTTACTCATCCATTCCTCCACAGGGATCTAACCAGGCACCAGTGGTGTAGTAACATGATTTTAGAATCCAGATGTAAATGATTTCCAAGCAGTTGCAGTTTGACTACTGTGGGTATCATTGGAACCAAGCATTGCAGAGAGTCATTATATAATTTTAAAACAATTAAATGAACATCTATAAATTTGTCCATGTTCAGCTGCTTCCTTTCTGATTTTAACTATTAAAAAAAAACAAGGAAAGAATAATGTGAGGAACAGCAGTAATATGTATGTTACCTCAAGAATTGATACAGGTTTGTTTGCTGCTACTGCTGGAGTGGAAAATTGTCCCTGGCTCCAAGCAGGCATGTTTGGGGAGGGAGATCTTAACTGCAGGGACACTGTACTGTGATCCAAAATCCAGCCACCGTGTGGAACCCATCTGAGTCTAGTACTGAAGCCAAATGTGTGTCTTTCTATTATGCGTTTGACCTCAGCCATTCATTCGACTCAGAGGCAGCCCAAAACTCTGTATTCATTGCCTTGTTTGCTTCTCAGCCTCTGATCTGTCTCTGTCCCTCTTTTTATCTATTATTGTCTCACAAACAAACACACACACAAACAGAAAGACACAGACAATCCATTAATGGGCTACTGTCTTCCCTAGCTGTAGCTTGACCATCTTTTGGTAAGTACTAGCTGGAATTCAGCTCATTAGAGACCAAAGTGAAAGGGGTGTGTGTATGTGTGTGTTTGTGCAAAAGCTGGTTGTCTAATGGAGCAGGCATAATCCAACGTTTGGCCACTGGCTTTCCCCTCCCTTTTTCAGGGTTGCGCTGCGCTCTGTTTCTCTCTCTCTCTCTCTCACTGAGAGGCAAGCATAGCAACCAAACCAGCAACAAACTCCAGAAAAGAATTTATATTGGGGGGCAATTTAAAACAGACATCCACAACACCAGGTAAGCTGTAAGGCTATTTGTTGCCTTTACCTCATACAAATGGTGGGTTGGCTTTCCCAGGTTATGGGCCTCCTCTGTATCCCTAACCACAGCTTGAGAGGCAGGTGTGGGATGTTTAACTCTGGTTCAGTTGTCAGCTTCGAGGCACAAGAATAGGCCAGGCGTTTTCTTTCCATGTTTCAACAGACCTAAGATTCATTGTAAAACTAGATTCAGTGTAAATGGGGGGTGGATTTAGGATAAGAGGCTTTGCGGAGATGGCTATGGGCAAGTGCTGAATATATTTCAGAAATAGGCTAGTAGGAAAAAGAGTCAAGAATTATTAGCAGAAAAAACTGCTAATTCAAGGGCTAAAGATATTATAGGAGAAGGGCCATATTAGTCGAGCTAGGACAGCTCAAAATCAGAAGCAATCTGGATGGTAGCTCTTTTTCAGATTAACAACTTTTACTAAAAGGCATAATTTTTGGTGAGATATAGCTTACTTCCATCTCCTTCTGATTAAGATTTAGAAGAATAACCTCAACTTTAGCAACTCAGTCTGCACTAAAAGTTTCTTTCAAGTTGCTCTCATGACTTCATGGAAAAATATATTACTTTCTTCACAACAGAGCAAAATAATTTTTTTGCCACATCTTTCTTGCAAGATCTTATTCAGTTTCCAAATCTATCCTATAGCCCTAGTTGTCTCTCTTCCAAGTACTAGCCTGTTCCAACTCTCCTTAGCTTCCAATCTAGAAAAGCTCAGTAAGGTGCTGGCAACAGTTATGGCTTTTCTTGATCTAGAAAATCCATTAAAGTAATAATAATAATAATGAGCAATATAATACCACAGATTTGACAATTGTTGATAAAAAAGACAAAAAAGGCTGGATAGTGGGTGTTATAGGACCCAAAGACAGCAGAATAGAAGAGAAAACTGGAGAAAATCACAAAATACAAAGACCTGCAAATAAAAGAATAATTATGGAAAGAAAAAAAAGGAAGGAAGGAAGGAAGGAAAGAAAGAAAGAAAGAAGAAAGAAAGAAAGAAAAAGAAAGAAAGAAAGAAAGAAAGAAAGAAAGAAAGAAAGAAAGAAAGAAAGAAAGAAAGAAAGAAAGAGGAGGGAAGGGAAGGGGAGAGAGTGAGAGAGAGGAAGGAAGGAAGGAAAGGAAAGAGAGAGAAAATGAGAGAGAGAGAGAGAAAAAGAGAAAGAAAGAAAAAAGGGAGGGAGGGAGAGAGAGATGAAGGAAGAAAGGAAAGAAAAGAGAGAAAATGAGAGAGAAAGAAAAAAGAAAGAAAAAGAAAAAAGAAAGAAAAGGGAGGGAGGGAGAGAGAGAGGATGGAAGGAAGAAAGGAAAGAAAAGAGAGAGAAAATGATAGAGACAAAGAAAGAAAGAAAATAAAGAGAAAGAAAGAAAGAAAGAAAGAAAGAAAGAAAGAAAGAAAGAAAGAAAGAAAGAAAGAAAGAAAGAAAGAAAGAAAGACCAATAATAATAAGCACCTTGGATGCGATTCCAAAACATCTGAAGCTCTTTGAACAGCATCAGCATTGACAGAATCACCAACTGTCAATCACAAAAGGCAGCGTTACTTGGAGCAGCTTACATCCTGCAGCTTTAACATTAAATAATAATATCTGGCAATCCCAGGTTCTTAGGAAGGATTCGATAGGTGGGTAAAAACGCCAAATCCAGTCCCTTTTTTCAGTGCTGTTGTAACTTCAAATGGTCACCAAATGAACTGTTATTAGTGGAGGACTACCTGTATGTGCTTTAATAATTGAAGGAACACAGAGTGCACCAAACCTGCAATCTTGAATCAGCAGGACAGGTGTCATGGAAAACAGGCAGCCCTTCAATGACCAGGCCCTATTGCCATATAAGGCTTTACAGCTAACAACCAGCACCTTGAATTACACCCAGAAGCAAATTGATAACCAGTGCAGTTTGTGAAGCAGAGGCATGCCCATTATTCTTCGCACCACCATTTTGTGGACTAGTTGAAGCTTCTGGATGATCTTCAAAGGCAGAGAGCATTGCAATAATCAAGCTGCAGGGTGGATATCCACAACAATCTGTTCTTTGTGTTTTGTCCTTACTAAAAGTATGTGGGCGGTAGGTTTTCTGCCAAATTTGATTAAACTAGAACTTCTATCCTCTCTACATTAGCACCCAAACTGATGGGAGTTGGAGTCCTGCCACATCTGGAGCACCACCACTTTCCCCATTGGTTTCTAATGTTACCTGCTGATACCCATACACCATAGTTATAGTGATCTTTCAGATAGAAAGGATGAATGTAACTGTTTGAATGTATGCCTTGTCTAGCAGGACATCAAATATGTAACAGGTTCTTTGTGAATGACAGAAGCAGAAAGCTGAACATTAAACTAAAAGCGTCCTTTTGTGAGGAGCTTAGGAAAGGTGATTGTACTGAATTTTAGTGCCTGCTAGAGAAAAATAGCAACATAATCAGCATAAACCCAACTATCTTTTTATTCTCTTGTTTTTAATTGCTAAGATAAATGATCATTTTAGGGAATCTTGTGAAGTGTTACGACCTAGGCTTCCTTAGAAAGTATAAAACACAATCTTAGTCCTGGCAAAACCTCTTTTATTTCCACAGCTGTGAATTACATTCATTCACAGCCTACAAGGCTTCACAGTCTTTCAGGGGAATGTTTATAAACACCCACCTTATCGCACTTGGAATGCTGCCAGAGAACTAACTGCCAAACGCAGGGCAAGGCCAAACTTGACACAGAGTCAAATAGAACTTTTCAAAACTTGAATCGACCAGATGAATTAATTGCTTCCTGCAAAAGCTCACGTCCCGTTTGCTCCTCTTTTGTGTCCTATGGGAGGGGCCAATCATCTCTGAGATGTGGCCTTACTCCTGAGTCGACCCTGCTTTCTCAATTATTCTTGTCTTCTGGTAGCCCTGCACACGCGCAGGCTGGGAACCAGTTCCAGACACTCTCCCGCCTCACTGCTGAGTCTGAAGGCAGGTGATGACTGCCAGCCTGCCCTGCCCCCATCCCTGCCTCTGTTGCAGAACCCTCATCTGAACCCTCCTCAGCCTCCAAGACTGGCCCAGGTTCCTCCCTAACCTCCTCGCTACTGTCCAACTCTGCTGCCACAACATGAAGAATCTTAGAAGAGAAATTGGGCCAGGCAGAGCATGTTAGTACCTATTATTTTTCTCAGGCCCCAACTTCCTCCATCTCATACTGGGCAACTCTGAAGTTCTTTTTAGAAAGTATGCCCAGCTGGTCCACTGGATGTCATCCTTCCAGTCATGTGTGAGTTTTCATCTGGGCTTCACCAACAAAAACAAGCATATCACAGCCCTGGAAGGTGTTTTCTTTTGTTCAGAGGGTGGATGGCTTTACACGTACAAGCCAAAATATAGTTTGCTTGGTTTGGGCACAGCTGATTATACAAATCCAGCTAAGAATAGCCTAGATCCGTGATGGTGAACCTACAGCCTGCGTGCCAGAAGTTGCACACAGAGCCCTCTCTGCCAACACGCGAGCCGTCGCCCCAGAGCAGGTCCACTGCGCAGGCACACCTGCCGCCCACCCATCAGCTGATAGTCGGGTAGCTGCCACGCATGTGCGGGAGACGGGGTGCGCAGATGCGTGCACATGGGCAGGAATGTGCGGAATGCAGGGGGCGTTGCACACGCATGCGCAAAGGTGCATGGCACACATGGGGGTCGCGCACACATGCACAGGGGGCATGCCCCCCCACGTGCATTGCCTTATGATAATATGGTTAAGCAAATCGTGGCTTTGCATGTTGTGTGAATGGCTGAATCTTCTCACTCACGGGAACATTTGAAACAGAAATAGATCAATAGGCAAAACAGGCTACCCTGTGAAACGTTAACAGCTGATGTTTTAATCCAGAGTTCCCCAATCTTTCCGGCTCGGCACAGTGACACTGACAGCAGCAGTGAGGGGGAAGGAGAGGGGATGGTTTCACATGTGCATGTGCTGCTTTCACAAATGCAACTGCGTACACGCGTGTTCGTCCACCACAGGCTGTGGCCTGGCAGAGGGCCACGGACCAGGGGTTGGAGGCTCCTGTTTTAAACAACTAACATAGACTTGAGATCATGTATCTTCCAGAGATCTCAAATCATAATTCTCCTCTCCTTTGCCATTAACCATGTCATAAGGTGAATGAGAATTGAAATACAAATTATTTGGACGGTACCATATTACTCAGCCTAGCCGTGGGCAAAAGTAAGCCTGCATGCAGTGTATGAGAAGGAGAGAGATTAATTTACTCCAGTGTATATAGTCACCTGTTTCCAAAATTCCAAAACAAATATATAATTAATATTCCATCTACTTTTCAACGGGGATGAGAACTAGAAACTGCAGAAATGAAGAGACGTCTTAGTAGAAAGCAAAGTCTTCTGTTGTTGGTTTTCGTGGCTAAAGAGCTGTGTGGACCAGTTCAGACCAGTAATGCAGAGGGCAATAGAAACAGCATTTTTCTGTAAGCTTCAAGGTGTTGCTGAAAGTAACACCATGTCACATCCCTGCTTCATGGTTACATGGGGACCTATTAAAATGAACGGTGGTCTTGCCAAATTGCCATTTTATATTTATCTGTTTATTAATTTTAAAGAGCATTGAAACCGGCCATTTAAGAGGAATGGAATACAGGTCCTTTCCATATGTAAAAACTACACCACTCTGGAAATTGTTAATTTCTACCAGCTAGTGCTTCAAAGGATAGGTGATAAGTATAGGTTTGGAGGTTTTTCAGTTGCAGGGTGACTGATATTGCGTTGGTGGGAATCGTCACTGTAGTGTATTTAAATAGAGACTTCTAGGGCGATGTTCCTATTGGTTAACAGAAGCAACGATACAATTGGTTAGTAATGTTAGTACCTGATTGGCCGCCAATAGCGGCGGGAAGTTTAACTAAATGTCATTGGTTGCGAGCCATGGAGCAGCCGCTATAAAAAGGGCTGCTGCGATTCGACTGCAGTTGAAGTTACTGTTATTATTAAAGAGCTGAATTCAACTCCAGTCTGCGAGTCTCTTTACTGGCGACAGAACAGTCACCTTGGCCCGGCTCCAGGACTTCCCCCTCCCTTCTATAAAGGCAAAATGCTGCAATGTCTGGACACCATTCCTCACCCACTGCACCCTATCCCCAGGGCCATTTTTTAGGAGCAACTGGATTGGAAGTTTTGCTCCTCTCCCTGTACAGCTATGGCAGAGCAGGATGCCCTCAAAGAAGCAAATGCAATAAAGAAACAATGGGCCCTGGAGGCATGAAAGCTACTGGAACTAAATGTTTGTGCTCCCCATCCGTACAAAGCAAGAGTGTGGCTCTTTGGCTGCAGCCATGAACTTTTTGCCGAGGTTAAAAGGTCAGAGGCCAGTGGCTGAGTGGAAATGTCCAATACTGGAATCAGCACATCAGTGCAGGAGTGTCTCAGTTACCCCCAGTTGTCTCTAGTAGTTAGCACTGAGAGACAATTTCAGTGTCTTTACTTTTCATTTCCCTCCAATTTCTCCAGTTCGTATATGTTTGTCCAATTAGATGAGGGAATAGAAGGGGAACTTACCAAATTGGCAGATGATACTAAGCTGGCAGGAATAGCTAACATCCAAGAAGATAGGCTCAAGATCCAGATGGATCTTGACAGACTGGAACACTGGGCCATATCTAATAAAATGAAATTCAATGTAGAGAAAACTAAAGTCCTACACTTAGGCAAGAAAAACCAAAGGTACACATATAGATTGGGTGAAACCAGGCTCAATAGCAGTAACTGTGAGAGGGATCTTGGAGCCTTAGTGGACAACCAGCTAAATATGAGCCAGCAGTGTGCAGCAGCAGCCAAAAAAGCTAACGCAATCCTAAATTGCATTAACAGAGGGATACACTCAAGATCAAGTGAGGTACTAATACCACTCTATAAAGCCTTAGTAAGACCTAAGAGTACTGCATCCAGTTTTGGTTGAGGTTCTAGAAAAAATCCAGAGAAGGGCAACCAGGATGATTAGGGGACTGGAGGCTAAAACATACAACAAATGGTTACAGGAACTGGGCCTGGCTTGTCTAGTGAAGAGAAGGACCAGGGGAGACATGATAACAGTGTTCCAATATTTGAGGGGCTGCCACAGATGGGAAGGGGTCATCACTTGAGACTTTCAAGAAGAGATTGGACTGCCATTTGTCATCACTTGAGACTTTCAAGAAGAGATTGGACTGCCATTTGTCATCACTTGAGACTTTCAAGAAGAGATTGGACTGCCATTTGTCAGAAATGGTGTAAGGTCTCCTGCTTAGGCTGGGGTTGTACTAGATGACCTACAAGGTCCCTTCCAACTCTGATTATCTGTAAAATTCAGTGATGAATGTTACAGAATATCTCTCTGTCCCAAGATGGTAATCATGTGTTTGATGATGTAGATGGTAGTTCACAAAAGCTTATGCGATAATAAATCAATTGGATTGAGATATAAAAATTGAATAAATAAATAAAACCAGCCTTGAAGGTATCAGAATATTACTTTTTTCAACTGTTAATTTTAGTTTGTCTCCAACCCTTCGCGTTTATTTAGTCATTCGGACAGTTCAGTCATCTGTCCATTTTTATGCTCTTCCTCATCTACTTTATTTACTTTTGTTTACATTTTCCACATGATGCACAACTTTTTATCTGTATCCATGTGTATGTCTCCTCCTTAAATGCACTCTTATGGCTCAGGATAACTCACAAGATATCCCTTTGCACAATAGTAACTATCAACATAACTCTGGAAATTTGAATGGACATTTTCTATGCAGCATCAAGGACAAAGTTAACTGAGAAAAAAGTTGTTCCAGAAATATAATGAGATGTAGCGTCCATTAACTATCTGGCTCTTTTCATGCTTTAATTAACTTCTAAGCTGTTGTAAAAGAAAGTAGAGAGTCCACAAGCTTGGGCAGAGTAAACATCATAAATGTTTTCTCATTTCCATTTGCTGTTTGTTTTTATTGGTGCCATAAGTGGAAGAACAGCTGGTTGATATTGGAATAAGCAGGTGGGTTAACCACCAGAAAACAGATGTCTCTCTCTGCAGCCAGGATGTGCCTTGAAACTCCCAAATTATCATTTTGGCTTAGAAGACAACTCTGCCAGGCCTTCTCCATTTAAAGAAATAATCAAAGAAAATATCTCTTACGTAAAGTTGCCCTTTAATTATCAATTCTGGATCCTTGTTCTCCCATACTTGTTTAAGTTGCTCAGCCTCTCCCTTGAAGGGTTCCAGGGGAGGGATTCTACCAGTTTGCACCTATTCTCTAGAAGCGGTTGTTAACATTCTAAGCAGGTCAGAGAACCGGTTGTTAGAAGAAATTACTGGCCTAATCCTGTAAGGAAGGCAGGAAGGAAACATTCTGGTGTTGCTTACAGAAACTGCCTCTCCCTTAACCCTTATTACATTCTCGGCAGGACTAGACTTCCTGTCTCAGGAACGTCTCTGGAGTTTTTTCCCTCTCCTTTGCTGGTACTTTGCTTGTGTGGAGTGACCACTCAAAGTTACAATGGCACTGAAAAAAGTGACTTATGACCATTTTTCACACTTACGACTGTTGCAGCATCCCCACAGTCACAAGAGGCCAGGTGAAGAGATGCGTGCCTCGATGTGAGTGATATTGAGTTGGCCAATAACATGACCACCAAGCCACGTCCACCCAGTCACATGACCACCAAGCCACGCCCACCAATTAAGCCACACCCACAGAACCGGTTGTTAAAAAATTTGAATCCCACCACTGAAGGATTCTTTTTAAGATGTGATCTTTCTACTCTGGGTATGTACTTAACTTTGTAACAAGGGACATCTCTTTTGTCTGTCCCTTCCCATTCTCTCTGCTAATGGCAACAGGAAAGTTAAACCATTTGCACTGAGGAACTCACAAAAAGCCATTTTTGAACACACCATGCTCATTATCTTGATTTCAATTTTGTGAGACTGATGGTTAGCAAAATAATAGCGCAAAAGAATAACATAATTACTAACTAGTATTCTTTTTAAAAAAAATCAGAACTCCCACTATTCTGAGCTATAAGTTCTCCTGTCTCTTCTTAGATTTTTGGTTTCTTAAGACAAGGTGAACTTTTCCTATGTTTTGACCCATTTGCAATGTAGTATCTTTGTGGACTATATTTTCATTTACTAGCTAGTGAAAATTAATCAATTTGGAGTACATGCCATGTCTCCCATTTTCAGGAAGAGATGTGTATATATTCCATTCTCCCAAACTTTTAAACCTTGAAAGACAAACTCAAATAACTAGCTATTTTGACAGTGAAAGAATGTTAATATTACATTCTTTGTTATCCTCATATGACAAACTCAATTGTCACAATTAATTGTTGTATTCAGTCATTAGATTTGTACCTTGTCTTTCCTTCAGGTGCTTAAGGCAACATACATAATGCTCTTTCCTTGCATTTTTTACATAACATAATAGTAAAATAATCACCCAGTGAATTTTCATGGCTAGGAGTAAGTAATACTTACCTATGGTAAGTATCCACAGATTTCAGTCCAGCTAATCCCTATACCTCAAGGTGGGTTTTCTCTTCCATATAACCATTACAGATCAGTGGTGGGATTCAATTTTTTTACTGCCGGTTCTGTGGGCGTGGCTTGGTGGATGTGGCAGGGGAAGGATACTGCAAAATCTCCAGTCAGAGGTGGTATTTGCCAGTTCTCCGAACTACTCAAAATTTCCGCTACCGGTTCTCCAGAACTGATCAGAACCTGCTGAATACCACCTCTGTTATGGATCTTTATCTTCTGTATCTGATTTTCCCATTATAAGAAAATCACCTAAGTTGCATAACCATCTGACAATGTCCCTATATTATAGATGCTACATTTTTTGGTTGCTTATTGCTTGTGGCACCATAGTGGAGAACATATAATACTCAGGGCTGAGTTGCTTCTTGTTGTTTTCTGAGCTTGCTTCTTTTCTGATGATGTTACCTAACATGGCAATGAAATGTCTGCAGAAAGAGAATCTTCAGAGGACATCCAGAATCCAACAAATATTTATTTATTTATTTATTTGATTTGCCAATTGTTTACAAGATAATAAGTATAAGTGTATACATAGTTGTGAATACATGAAATGGGTACATATAAGAAAAATAAAAGAAGAATAAGAGAAACAATAGGACAGGGACGGTAGGCACGTTGGTGCGCTTTATGCACGCCCCTACAGACCTCTTAGGAAAGGGGTGAGGTCAATAGTAGACAGTCTAAGGTTAAAGTTTTTGGGGTTTGGGAAGAAACTACAGAGTCGGGTAGAGTATTCCAGACATTGACCACTCTATTGCTGAAGTCGTATTTCCTGCAATCAAGTTTGGTGCGGTTAACTTTGAGTTTGTATCTATTGTGTGCTCTTGTGTTGTTATGGTTGAAGCTGAAGTATTCATTGACAGGTAGGACATTGCAATGTATGATTTTATATACCATGCTTAAATCAGACCGAAGACAGGCGTAATTCAAGGTTTTCTAGTTCTAGAATTTCAAGTCTGGTGGCATAAGGTATTCTACAACGAGTAGAGGAGTGGAGAACTCTTCTTGTGAAATATTTCTGGACTTTCTCAATTGTGCTAATATCAGATATGTAATGTGGGTTCCAGACTGATGAACTGTATTCGAGTATTGGTCTAGCAAATGTTTTGTATGCTCTGGTTAGTAGTGTGATATTACCAGAGAAAAAGCTACGTAGGATTAGGTTAACAACTCTTAATGCCTTTTTGGCTATGTAGTTGCAATGGGCTCTAGCACTTAGATCATTAGAGGTGAGTATTCCAAGGTCCTTTACAGAGCTTGGGTTATCAACAAGATCTTGACTATTCAGCTTGTATTTTATTTTCTGATTTTTTTGCCAATATGTAAGACAGAGCATTTATTTGTTGAGATTTGAAGTTGCCATTTGTTTGACCATTCTGATACATAGTCAAGATCTTTTTGTAGGGTAGCAGTATTGTCTGTGGTATTAAACAGCTTTACATCATCAGCGAAAAGAACGCAATTGCTCTTAATATGATCACAGAGGTCATTTATGTAGAGTATGAAGAGAGTTGGTCCTAGAACACTGCCTTGGGGACACCACTATTGACAGGTACAGAATTTGATAGGGCGCTCCCAATTTTGACCATTTGTTGTCTGTTTGCCAGGAATGCTTCTATCCAGTTATTCAGTTGTCCAGAGATACCACAGGATTTTATTTTTAGTAGTAGTTTGTCGTGTACCACTGAATCAAAGGCTTTACAGAAGTCTATGTAGATTGCGTCTATGTAGATTGTATGTGGTTCTTTACACTGGAACAAGTGAATGGGTAGGCAGGGCTTCCTTCTGAGTAGATGATTCTGTCCACATAGATTTCTGGGTAAGGAAGAAACTATTTTTTGCACTGAACCTAAATGTTCTGTATATGCCATTACAAGAACTCCTCAACTTGGTCAGTTTTGCTTTTCAGAAAGCCTTCTGCCGGCTGGCACAGGGAGTAAGAATTTCATTTGGTGATTTATTTTATTTCTGCTATCTTAATGGTGAAGATAAACAGAGTCTTTTCTTACATTTACAAAGAAATATATGTCACTATGTATATGTGTATATATATATATATATATATAGTGTGTGTGTGTGTGTGTGTGTGTGTGTATGTTGTGGCCCCGATTCCCAAGCCTATGCTGTCAGAGGAAGAAGACCTGGAAGATGAGGAGGAGGAACTGGGAATGCCTTCCTCCCCAGGACCTTCCTCCCTGATAATGCCTCAGGTTCCATCAGACAACCGAGAGGAACAGCCTGAGATTAATCAGGAGGAAGGCATATCGGAGCAGCCCCTGATAGGGAGTAAAGAGGAAGAGTGTTGGCTCGATCCTAAGCAGCAGGGAGAAACGTGAGCAGCAACATAGGAGGTGTGGGAGGTTCAGAGAGTGAGCTGAGTCATTGAGCCACACCCCACAGGGGATAAAAGTAGGTGTGTTTTCTCCTGAAACTTTGTACAAGACAAAGTTTAACCTTACTTCAGCTTTTCTTCGTGAATGACTATTTTTGTGGACTGCCTCATGATTTTCTGTGAGTAAAACTTTATCAGTTCGGACTTGGCAGGCAGGACATGTGGGAATGCCAAGAATATTATCAGTTCCAAAGAATTAACTCTGTGAAGTCCAAGCCAGCTTGCCTGCCTGTGTTGGTGTGAGTTTGTACTCTTTCATATTTTGGGAAAGAGGAAAGGCGAGACAGAACGTATATGTATATGTATATGTATATGTATATGTACCGTATTTGCCGGCGTATAAGACGACTGGGCGTATAAGACGAGCCCCCAACATTTCCACTCAAAATATAGTTTTTGTTATATACTCGCAGTATAAGACGACCCCCCACTTGGAGGCATGCTTTTCAAGGCAAAAAGTCGTCTCATACGCCGGCAAATACGGTAAGTTGTAACACTTGGGGTATTCTGGATATAATTCTTGATTGACACCCCCAACCCCTTTCCCCAAACTTAAAAAGCCACCAAAATGCTTTAGAGAGGCAGCTTCGCCTTTCTCAGGCTGGCACTCAATTCCTCTCCCTTTCTTTGTGACAGCCCCGCGTGCGTGCCATCGGGACTCAAGGGTGGGGGATGGACAGCTGCCAACTCTCTCTCTGTGTGTGTGTGTGTGTGTGTGTGGTGTGGAGGGTAATTCCGGCTATCTCTGGCCTCCGCTCGGTTTTAAAGTTGCTTGGCCGGTTCCCAAGTCGCAGCGCCCGCTGGCCGGGAGCGCGGCGCCGGGTGGAAGCTCGGTGCAGGGAGGCAGATCTTTCTCTCTTAAGCGGGGAGGGAGGAGGGGACAAGAGGAGGGACGGGACAGGGGGCGGGAGGAGATTGCTCGCCTTCTTCCACCGCCCACGGACCCTTTTCTTCCCAAGGGGACCCTGGAAAGCAGCTCGGGAGCCGGGTGGCCCTGCCCAGCGGGGTCCCATCAGGAACTTCCTGAGGACACCCCCCGCCCCAAGCACAGCCCTCCCGGTCTTTCAAAGAGGGAGGGAGAAGCGGGAGGAGCAAATTGCCGCCCCCCCGCTGCCCAGAAGGAGGGCGCCACAGTCCACCCCACCACCTTCTCCCCCCCACTCCCGGGCCATTACGCGCTCGGGGCTGGCTGGCGGCGGCCCCGCCAGAGACCCTCCCGCTCCACCCCCACCCCACCTCCAGATTGGCCTCCGCAAGCGCCCGAGCCGGGCGGAGGGTGGGTGGGTGGGTGGGAGGAGGAAGAGAGACTTCGGCTGGGCTTGAAGGGGCTTCGCAAGTTGCGGAGCTCCGCCCCGTCGCTCTTGCACCAGTGACAATGTATTTACCGGCGTATAAGACGACCCCCCACTTGGAGGCATGTTTTTAGGGCAAAAAATCGTCTTATACGCGGCAAATACGGTATATACACTACTCAAAAAAATAAAGGGAACACAAAAATAAGACATCCTAGATCTGAATGAATGAAATATTCTTACTAAATACTTTGTTCATTACATAGTTGAATTTGCTGACAACAAAATCACACAAAAATTATCAATGGAAATCAAATCTGGATTTGGAGTTACACTCAAAATTAAAGTGGGAAGAAACACTACAGGCTGATCCAACTTTGATGTAATGTCCTTAAAACAAGTCAAAATGAGGCTCAGTAGTGTGTGTGGCCTCCACATGCCTATATGACCTCCCTACAATGCTTGGGCATGCTCCTGATGAGGTGGCGGATGGTCTCCTGAGGGATCTCCTCCCACACCTGGACTAAAGCATCCCCCAACTCCTGGACAGTCTGTGGTGCAACGTGGCGGTGGTGGATGGAGCGAGACATGATGTCCCAGATTTTTTCCATTAGCCTCTCGTGTTTTAACGGCTTGGGTAATGAGTTGTGTGATGGGCTTGCGAGTACTTTTGTTGTGGTATCCTGGGTCCTGTGTTGTAATCTCCTGGGTTGTTTGTGTTTTGATCTCTTTTCCATTAGTCTCCTGTGTTGTAATAGCTTGGGTAATGGGTTGTGTGATGACCTTGTGAGATTTATTGCTGTGGTATCCTTGGTCTTGTGCTGTGATTTCCTGGGTCATTTGCTGTGTTACAACTTCTTGAGTTCTTGTGGTGTAATTTCCTGAGTTTTCTGATGTGATATCCTGAGTGGGTGGCTGTGATGTAGCATTCTGGGTTTTGGTCTGGCTTCGAGTTTGGGGTCTGGGTCTGTATTCTTGGCGTGTGTCAGCTTGTTTGGTTTTGGGGTAGGGGGGTGCGACAGCTGTTGAAGCAGCCGTGGTCTGGTTTCTGGATGGTGGTTGTCCTTCGTTTATAGGATGGGTTTGGGCTTGGGTCTGATGAAGGGGATTGGTGGTGGTGTCCCGTGTTGTAATGGAAGAGACTAATGGAAAAAAGATCACTACAAAACAAACGACCCAGGAGATTACAGCACAAGATCCAGGATATCTCCACAACAAAACTCACAAGGCCATCACACAGCCCATTATACCAACATCAACTCCATCAACCAATCAAGAGGCAGCAGCGCAGCCAACCAGCCCAGCACACCAGCCCCCACCACCAGTATTTATAGAGAGACGGCAGCTCCGATCACACACTGCTTGCACTGGCATGAAGCCAAAAGCACCAGCCTGAGGATGGCGAGTGGGACCTCACCAAAACGTCGCCAAGATACTCTCAATCTTACATGGGAAAAGACCCAAACTCGCCAAGACCTGCAGATATGTGTGTGTGTGTGTGTGTGTGTGTATCTCCTCTGACCTTTATGTAACAATTCAGTATATGTTCGAAGAACCATAGAGGACTTGAGGACAATAGATTACTAAATTATTTGGTAGAAATAATCCATGAGGTTAGTAGAGTCACTTCAGTTTATTTGAAAGTTCTTCCACACAGATTTCCCTTCTGCAAATTCTCTCTCTCCCTCCCTCCCTCTTGGACAGAGAATAGTTTGGACAGAGAATAGTTCCTTATATCTATTGATTTTCCAAAGATCATTTTTCTACCTGTTCTCTAAAATGATACAATCCAAGAACAGCTGTAACACTAGATTCTAGAACTGAAATGTGAATAAACTATAACCTTTCGGGATAAAAGAGAAAAGATGTACTCTCTCTCATTAATGCCATTGTTCAGTAAATATATATACTATACCCTGAAAGAGTATATTATGGTAAGAAGCAGGCTGTATGAAAAGTACCAAAGGACAACTCCTGTCTCACCTGTGATTATTGTGCTTACGTTGTAGAAAATGTTCTTGCAAAATCAAATCAAATTCATAAACTTGACACATGTTATTTATATCTTTATTCTATTTATGTGGCTGCCCATTTCACAAAAATCTGACTTTGGGTGCCATACAATAAAAAAAATGAAATAATATTTAAAAAATCCCCACAATTAAAACATTATTGTTATTAAAAGGCTAAGTGAGAGCATCAGATTGTTTAAAATGAGCCACCTCATTAAATCACCATTTCCTTCAGACCCATAAGCCTGTTGACACTTCATGTTTTGAGGGACACCTGAAAAGATAACTAGGATGGGGCCATTCTCACCTGGGGTGGTGAAGGGAGATGATGTTCCACAGGGTGGGTGCCACAGCAGGAAAAAAAATATTCTAGAGACAAGGCAGGAATCATTTGTATCTACATTACCAAGAATACTGGGTTTACTAACTGGCACTATGATGTTGTTGTGCTGTGGAAATTTGAGGCCACAAGGGAAGTATTTGCCACTGGTCTACCCAGGGTCCGGTTTCCTTTGGCATTTTTTGTCTCCTCCCTATGATGTTCTACTACTACCGTCAGACAAAAAGAATGAACTTTTCCCAGAGGACCATGGTTCAGCCTTGTACTCTTTTCTGATCTATGATCGTAATAAAAATATTTCATTGGATTGGATTCATCGTGGACTCTTGCACGCTATTAACTCTCAGAAAATCTGGACCTGTATTTCAATTGGACAGTTTTGACCTGCTTATCTTTTGTAACCTTCTTTACTCTTGAGTAATTTTTCCACAGCAGATAAATTAGATTTATGTTCACAGGGTAGTTAATAAAAGAATGAGCCTAATTCTCACGAATGTTCTTTCACAAAATGGTTGCCAGCCTGTCTAATCAAACAACCATCATGGTTAAAATATTGGACTAAGCCTGGGAAGGTGCAGTTTCACATGGAAACTCACTATGTGACTTTTGGGCCAATTACTCACTCTCAACCATCTTGTGGCAATCAATTGCAGGGATAGCCCCATATAAACTGTCTTGAGCTCTTGGAAGAAAAGCAGGATAGAAATATAACTAATAAGTAATAAATAACAGTACATAAGAATAATATAAACTAAACAAGACAAACAGAACGATAATGTTTTTAAAAAACAGAAGCATTGCTCCTTTGGGGAGTATATCACCATTATGAAGAAAATGATTTATCTTGAGCAGTGGTGGGATTCAAATATTTTTACCATTGGTTTGGTGGGTGTGGCTTGGTGGGCACGCTTTGCACACGTGCACACACTTTGTGTACATGCGCCAAACACACACTTTGCACAGACGCAGGGGCATTTGTGCAGGCGCAGAGGCGTTCTAACTCACCTCCTGAAATCCTGCACAATCCCGGTCGCTTCAGCAGCTGCCGCGCAACACTCTTCTGTGCCACGCAAAGCAGCTGCGCTTCAAATTCAGAGGATAAAGGTGAGTATGGGACAGGGTTGGGATTCAAATTTTTTAACAGCCGGTTCTGTGGGTGTGGCTTAGGTGGTGGGCATGGCTTAGTGGTCATGTTATTGGCTGGGTGTGGCCTACTCAATATCACTCACATCAAGGCACGCATCTCCTCGCCTGGCCTCTCATGACTGTGGGGATGCTGCAACAGTTGTAAGTGTGAAAAATGGTCATAAGTCACTTTTTTCAGTGCCATTGTAACTTTGAATGGTCACTCCACACAAGCAAAGTACCAGCAAAGGAGGGGAAAAACACTCCAGAGACGTTCCCGAGACAGGAAATCTAGTCTTGCCAAGAACGTAATAAGGGTTAACGGAGAGGCAGTTCCTGTAAGCAACACCAGAATGTTTCCTTCCTGCCTTCCTTACAGGATTAGGCCAGTAATTTCCTCTAACAACCGGTTCTCCGAACTGCTTAGAATGTTAATAACTGGTTCTAGCGAATAGGTGCGAACTGGTAGAATCCCACCCCTGGTATGGAAGCCTGGGCAGGCGGGTGGGCCCAACAGCAGAGCGACAGAGAGAACTAGTTCGGTTTCAGCTGCTCATTGCTGCTACCGGCTCAGCAGAACCAGTAGAATACCACCCCTGATCCTGAGCCTTAGTGGGGCAATTGACCATCTGGTTGTTATTTCCAAATTAGCAAGAAGACAAGGACCAAGGAGGAAGAGTAAATTAAATGCAATGAAATGATGACCAGTCTGAAGGCAAACTTTCAGCTATCCACTGACACTCAATAAACCATCCACCCATCTTTTCGGACCAGGATTGAAAAAAGGGGCGGTTTACCAAAATCAAGTGGCAAGCAGGCTGCATTTGTTTCTCTGGAGGTCACAGGTGAGTCCAGCTTCCTCTGGAAGACAGGTGAGTAGCCCTTCAACTGCAAGCTAGATCTTACCCAGGCCAAGGGCACAACTCAGGTGAATCTGCAGGGACTTTGGCTCTCCTTCTTACTTTCCTAGGCATTCCTGCCCTTATATGGCAAAGGCTGGTGGCGACAGAGGGAAGGAAGGAACAAAGGTTGCCCTGGCACTTCCTCTGTTCAGGCACAGTCTTTCTCCAAGGTGCTGCGTGCCCACTAAGCAGACACCCCAGCCAAGGTAAGACGTTTCTTCTGGGGATCTAGAGGGACAGCTCCCGGCACTGGCCTCACCGGGCCTGATCAGGAACTGTGGGGAATGGGTTGTGTGTGTGTGGGGGTGTTGCAGTCTGCTGGAGCCTGACCCCCAGCTTCTCCTTGCTCCAACTTGGTTTATATAATCCCACGGTTGCCCTGCTCAAAGATAAGGACTGAAAGCTGTGTGTTTGCAGTGTGATAGCTGAGACAAACCACAAGCTTTACAATCCAAACAGGAGGTTTTTCTCTGGAGCTGCTCTCATCCCTTGAGGTCTCCAGTGCTGTCATCGGTTCTCCCAGGGTGAGAAGCCTTTCTGAACTGATGATAACGGAATCCCCCTGCGTGTAAATCTTCATTTTGTACCGATAAAGGAGAATATTTGCAGCTCAGGGGTGACACGAGGGGTCCTTGGTGCTCTCTGAGGTCTCTTGTTTTCTTGCAGATGTTTCATCACCTAAACTAGATAACAGCATCAGTTACCTAGTTTGGGTAATGAAGACAAGCGAGCTCAGAGAGCATCAAGGACCCTTCTGAAAAGGCTGGACAGACGGTCTAGCTAGAGAATCAGTGTGAACCTTTGGAGGGAGAAAGAGTCACGTTCAGGAAGGAAGGAAGAAGCTTCCCACAGACCATAGATGTGTTGGGCCATGCCTTTGGATGAAAGGGAATTGCCCCCCCCCCCCCAAAAAAAAATGCAGAATGAAGAGTCTCAGATTCAGAAAGGACCAAGTGAACTTCTCCATGGGATCCTAAGAAGGTTCCTCTGAAGGCTGTCATTTGAGAATTAGGGACCCTAATGAGATAATAGCTGCATTTGCTTAGATTTGCCCTATTTCAAGCAACAGGTGGGTATAACAGATATCGGGAATATCAGTTCTCCAACAACAGCTGAAGCTTTTGGGTCTCTATTATCAGTCAGGTTTAACTACACAGGTAATTGTTGACTTATGATCACAATTGAGCCCAACATTTCTGTATCTAAGGAAGACAGATATTAAGTGAGTTTTGCCCCATTTTACGAGCTTTCACACCACAGGGAATCCCTGCATTTGTAAAAAGGGTAATGCGGTTCTTAAATGGATCTTAGCTCCATTTGAAGGCTGCAAAAGGTGATCACAGGACCTTGAGCCATTGCAACTGTCATGAATACATACCAGTTGCCAAGCGTCTAAATTTTGATCATGTGACCATGGGGATGCTGCAACTGTCATACAGATAAAAATTGTCATAAGTCACTTTTTTCAGTGCCGTAGCAACTTCAAATAGTCACTAAATAAATGGTTGTAAGTCAAGGACTACCTGTATCACCACATTTGATTAGACCTACTTCCAGTTGATAAGCCCTACTTCCAGTTGATTAACCCTACTTCCAGTTGATAAGCCCTACTTCCAGTTGATTAACCCTACTTCCAGTTGATAAGCCCTACTTCCAGTTGATAAGCCCTACTTCCAGTTGATTAACCCTACTTCCAGTTGATAAGCCCTACTTCCAGTTGATTAACCCTACTTCCAGTTGATTAACCCTACTTCCAGTTGATAAGCCCTACTTCCAGTTGATAAGCCCTACTTCCAGTTGATAAGTCCTACTTCCAGTTGATTAACCCTACTTCCAGTTGATAAGCCCTACTTCCAGTTGATAAGCCCTACTTCCAGTTGATAAGCCCTACTTCCAGTTGATTAACCCTACTTCCAGCGGTTGTTAACTTTCTGAGCAGTTTGGTGAGCTGGTTGTTGGAAGAAACCATTAGGGCAGAGAACCACTTGTTAAATTATTTGAATCCCACCCCTGCCTACTTCTTATATTGAACCCTGATATAAAGTTCAGCTACTTTGAGAAAAGAATTCAATGGTTTAAAACTGAAGCAATTTAAAAATTATATTATGTTAGCCAATCAAGAAAGTTGATCATTGTCAACATGATAGCAAACTATGCTAGACATAGCAATCTCCCCCCATTGAATTGCAAAAGGCATTCCCACTGATTCTGCTGCTTTATTCCAGATAATATTTATTAATGTTTCCAAGAGTGAGGGAAGTGAGGGAATGAATACAGCCCAGGAGTGCAAGGAGAAAGCCCCAAATGTAATTCCTGACCTCCCCAGATAATGCTGGAAGAGATTCCCATCTGAAATCATGCTGCCAGTCAATGAAAAAAATACTGAATTAAATGGATCAGTGATTTGTCTTGATA
The DNA here is from genome assembly GCF_049901735.1 of Notechis scutatus. NCBI lineage: Eukaryota > Metazoa > Chordata > Lepidosauria > Squamata > Elapidae > Notechis > Notechis scutatus. Next base: position 224,373,277 of record NC_142009.1, read on the forward strand.
AAGGTTTCCATGCTCCTCTTCCAGAATTTGGGATTGTTTTCCTCAGAAATTGTCTGAAATTGTCAAATGCACAACAACAAAAATAGAGTGTCTTCCAAGCTTAATTAAATCTATTTTTAAGATTTCTATGCATGTTACTGAAAAAGCATATACATAAGGAAATTACACAAATGTCCTGCAGCAGTAATTGTGCATTAAGTGCACTGATAATTATATCTCACATTGGAATTTTTCTCCTTACTGGAAAATTCCCAAGGATGCTCAAAGGCCCGACCAGAAACTCACAGAGTAGAGGAAGGCAAAACCTTGTGTGCTCTCAGTCTCTCTTAAGATATATCCTTCACTGAGTTCATCTACCTAATAATTAAGATCGTAATTCTCCAAAACGGCACTTGCTAACTATTGACGCTCAAGCTGTACAGGTTTAGCATCCCAAGGAAGTACGAAGCATTCATTTAAGCGCATGAGCTGAATGAATACAAATGGTAAGATATTCCGTGTTTGTCTTTTTTTTTTAAAAAAAAAAGTTAATTAGCAATATCCAACTAATTAGAATTGAGTATACTGTAGAGATGAAGTCTGGGGATTCCAAGGCTGGTCGAGTTACATCTGGAAAGTTCAAATGTCACTTGGCACATACTATTTTTGTCCTGGGCTGTTGCTAATGTTCTTTTCCATCCCCTGTCCAAATCCAGCTACAAAGGATTAGTCACCATGCCGGAACTTAATACCAAAGTCACCAAGACTCTGAACAAAACCACACCTGGACTTCAAATATGGAGAATTGAGGTGAGAATGAATGTGAATATGCATAAAAGTGCACATGGATGGATGGACAGTAGTCCATAGAACGGATGGACAGATGTACTCTGTAGAAGAAACCAGCAGTTGATGGCATTTTTATATTCCAATATTCCACCAAGAGCTATTCAACTTGTAGCTTCCCAAAGGGTGAAACCAGCCTCAGGAAAATCAAAAAGGTGTTACCAAGATCTAATATTAATATTACAGAAAAAGGGATTCTTTAAAGAACAAGACTGAACATACTGGCTACCTTTAATAAATTCAAATTTAAATGCTTATTTTGGCCTTATCCGTTAGGCTTTTATAGTAATGTTCTTGTGGATTATAATCATAACAGCAAAAACGAATGCAAACTGGAAAAAAAAAATAGAAAGAACTGTTTACACTAGTAACTCAACAGCTGGTAGTCAATCCGCTATTTTAAGAAATAATCCGGGCATGTTTTATGGGAAACAATTTTCAGGGGGAAAAAAATGTAAGTCAAGGAAAGGGTTAAGACTCAGCAGGCCTACAGTGCTGCCCCCTCCCTTCCACCCTTCTTGTCATGTTTCCCAACTTAATTCTGCTCTACATATTTGACATTTATACAGGAAGCCACTTGTGACTAGCCTGCTCTGTACGCTAAGCAAGGCTACCTTATACAGGTAGTCTTTGACTTACAACTTTTTATTTAATGACTGTTCAAAATTACAACCTTCACTGAAAAATGTGACTTACAACCTGGAGCTGGAGCAAGCAACAGGAGTTCACCCTGTCGTGCAGCGTTTCAGGTCTCAAACCTGGGCTGTCCATTTTCAGCTGTTAAGATCAGCCCTACCCCCAGACTATCTGTATCGGATGCAAAATCCAGGCAACTATTAATTGGTAGCAAATGCCTTGATGCCATCTAGAGGCTTCCTGGATTTTTGCAGTCAAGTTTTGATAATCCTCATGGCAGACAGAAGGGTTTTTCCTCTCCATGCAAAAGGCAGCTTTAAAGAAAGGATCCTCCTGCAAGTGTAGAAGGGAAAAAAAAAAAGATTGAATTATCCCTTCCTGTTGACCAGTGCAATTCTTTCAATATCTCTGGGTTCCAGCAGATGCTATTTGCATGCATAGTTTTCTAAAGTAAAGTGGATCTCATTTTGCAGCTAAGCAAAGTGATCAAGCTTTTATTAGCCAATTCCAAGCTTGCTGGCTTGTTAGGAGACCTGACCAGTGGGAACAGAGAGGTGGGCATGTTGGTGAAGGCTCCCCTCCTATGAAACAGCTCCATTCAGGGCCAAGAACAGCCTCTTCCCTTGTGGTGGCTCATAAAAAACCCTCTTTTTTTTTTTTTTTGCTTATTCTGGAAGGCCTTCAGCAAACAAGAATGTGAGGCTGTGAATGAACATTGATGGATAATGAGTGCATTGTATAATGCTTGTTATTTTACACAATGAGGACCGTTGTGTTGTTTCAATAACTGGTTTTAATGATGTGCATTGTTGAAGTATAAACGGCTTAGAGCCGTCTAAAACTCAGGTAATACAATATTGCATAAACAAATCAGAATGGCCAGGAATTATATTCTGTATCAACTCTCCCCACCTTCCCCATCAAGAAAAAATCAGGAGATCCTGTAAAAAATTTAGAGAATTTTCAGAAGGAGAAGGATAGTATTATCTGGCTGCAATATGGTTGAATATATAGGATTCAAGTGAAGGACAGAAAAAATTGTCCCAATCAGTGCTTTTCAAAAGGCAACTGAACATTCTTGGGTATTTTTTTCTTCCTTGAAGACATTTCGCTTCTCATCCAAGAAGCTTCTTCAGTTCTTCAGCCTCTTGGATGGGAAGCGAAATGTCTTCAAGGGGAAAAAAAAATACCCAAAAATGTCCAGCTGCCTTTTGAAAAGCACCTTCGTTTGGGGCAACTGTGACCTGGATGACTGGGAATCTCCATAGGCAGAAAAGATATATTTTAAAAGCCGAAGAAATTTGCTGGAAAAACAAGCAGAACAAGTAGAGAGAATACAGATAGTCCCCAACTTACAACCATTCCTTTAGTGACCTTTCTAAGATACAATGGTACTGGAAAAAGTGACTTGTGACCAGTTTTCACACTTATGACCATTGCCAGGGTCACGTGATCGCATTTTGGGCGCTTGGCAACTGGCATGTATTTATGACAGTTGCATGGTCCCAGGGTCACATGATCACCATTTGTAACCTTCCCATCCGGCTTCTGACAGGCAAAAGCCAGATTCACTTAATGACTGCATGATTCACGAACAATGGCAGTGATTCACTTAACAGCTGTAGCAAAAAAATATGTGTAAAATGGGACAAACCAAAGGTGGTATTCAGCAGGTTCTGACCAGTTCTGAAGAACCGGTAGCGGAAATTTTGAATAGTTCAGAGAACTGGCAAATGCCACCTCTGACTGGCCCCGCCCCCATCTATTCTCTGCCTCTCGAGTCCCAGCTGATAGGCTGGGTCTTCTTTTGTTGTCCTGCACAGGAGAACAGAGCTGCAAAGCAGGTTAGTGGGGTGGGGAGAGAATGGAGATTTTACAGTAACCTTCCCCTGGAGTGGGGTAGGAATGGAGATTTTGCAGTATCCTTCCCCTGCCATGCCCACCAAGCCACAACCACCAAGCTATGCCCACCAAGCCACGCCCACAGAACTGGTAGCTAAAAAATTTGAATCCCACCACTGGGACAAACCTCACTTAGCAACTGCCTTGCTTAGCAATGGGAATTGGGCTTAACCGTGTTGTAAGTCGAGGGCTAAACTGTACATGAGAGATCTAGTTTTTTTGTTTTTAAGCCTCCTGATTCTTTCCCCCCGTTTTCCTTCCAGAACATGGAGATGGTGCCCATACCACCCAAGACCTACGGGAACTTCTATGAAGGGGATGCCTATATTGTGCTTTCGGTAAAAGGAACTAAGAAAAGGAGAGGGGGTGTTTCGTATCCCGTGAACTATGCGGGCTGAATGCTGGGACATAATAAGCTCAGAGGGAGGAAGGTGGCTTACACGGAAGTTTGTGCACAACTAGGGACAAATCTAAAAACGTTTGACACAGATATGCAAAGCTTGCTTTTTTTTACAAGGGAAGTGCAACTAATCCTGGACGATTGATAGTGTAGAATTAGAACAGGAGGAATGTTGCCTACTCTTATTACTGGTTATACATTAACACGGGGCTATCTGCCAGAGCTTATGTATAACTCTCATTAAACGGCAGGTAGTTTTCAAAACCACTCCTATTTACGTTCCCATCTTTCGATCATTTCTTTAGGTCAAAAAGCAAAATTTTGTTTTCTTGCTGTTTTTTTTTGTCAAAACTTGCCATGGTTGATCATTATATTGATTTTATATATCAGGAGTCCCCAACCCTTGGGCTGCAGCCCACTCCAGAGCCTTGAACAATTTGGAACCAGACCGTGGAAGGGGCGTGCGAGAACGTGTATGCGCATTCCCACTAGCACAAGTGCCATGTGAGCACGTGCACACACTCCCTTTGCACATGTGTCAAATAGAGCTGCGTGTGCTTGCCTGCCACATACTGTCCCCTCTCCCCCCGCCTCCCACCCTGGCCGGTCTGCAAAGCCGGAAAGAACCGTTGTTATATATTATGTAGTAGTAGTGGTGGTGGTGGTAGTAGTAGTAGTAGTCTTAGTAGTTAATGCAAAATGTATGAGTACATAGGTCTTGCTTAAAATCTGCGCATAGGTGAAAAACTGTTGAAAGCTGATGCAGCAGGTATTGCAGAGAAGACTGTAATTAATCAAGACACAGTGCACACCCAGGTCAAAGCTCATCTCTGGCATTAATTTTCAGGTGTGGTTAGGCACCACTCTTACTCAAACTGGAAATAATAATTTGTCTCTGCCTTATGTTAAAAGATTTCTTTTGAATCACTACAAGATAATTGGTTAGAGCTAAATTTAATCAGAATTGGCTATGGAATTTTCCAATGACTTCGATTAATCTGCTAGAAGTATTTAAGTACAAAAAGAGCTTTGAACAGTCTAAAGTCAAGTGATAAATTAAAGCTTGGTTTTTTTCTCATTTATTTTAAAAGCTATTACACTTTAAATCTTCTTTAAATGTTAGCTCAACTACTATGCTGTTTTTGCTTATTGGAAACTGCACTGAAAGTTATATTTGGCCAAAAACTAGGGTGGACATCCAAAATCTATTTCCCATATTCTATTCATTCCCACCTTTTTATTATTTGTGAAATGTGAGCATACACATCTCTTTACATTGTACATATTCTGGATTATTGACATAATGATGACCTGAAATGCAGATACTAGTATAAGAGATGGGTAGAGGCACAGAAGAAATTGAGTTAGATCAAAGCCCAAACCCTGTAATACCTTATTCTTTTGCATATGATACAAGCAGGTTAAATGTTACAAGCTTACCAAGACAGCTGAGCATTAAAAAAGAGAGCCAGGACTTGGGAGTTTTGAATAACAATAGAAAAATATAAGTGAAATGCAACAGTGGGTTGCTATTCATAGTAGTAAGCAGTCCTTAATATCATGGGTGGCACTGTGTTGTTTACAGAACTGAGTTTAGCTTTTCAGGGTTTTGAAACAAACAAACTTGATTTGATCTTAGCTCATTCTTTTTTCTAACTCAGACAAACAAGATTCAGAATACGTTCACCTATGACATCCATTTCTGGCTGGGCAGTTCATCATCTCAGGATGAACAAGGTGCAGCTGCCATCTACACAACACAAATGGATGAGCACCTGGGTGGAGCTGCTGTACAGCACCGGGAGACTCAAAATTATGAGAGTGACACATTTCGGAGTCACTTCAAGCAAGGCCTTGTGTACGTAAGGCTCTGGGCCATCTTTTTGGGACCAGTCTGCATAATTCTGGTGACTTACCCAGCACCCAGCTGGGGCTGAAATAGAGCTGCCCATGCTGAATAGATCAACATCAATAGTTATCTTGATTAGCAACAGCTGCCCTAAGTAGCTCTGCTATGGATTTAGAAATATGTCTGTTTTTCATGTGTTTTCCAAATGCAATTTTGGTCTTCAATATTTGGAATTAAGAAAAACAAAACAGAACAGAACTAATGTGGATGGGCAGAGCTACCACGATTATAGGGTGAAACTTAGAATTGGTTTAGTAGTGGCAGCAGGACTTTCCTGAAGACCTATGTAGCCGATAACAGAGCTTTGGATTGATCTGAAGCTCTGTTATTGACTACAGAGGCCTTCAGGAAAGCTTTGCTGGCTGCAGAAGAAATGGGCCCAGGTGTGCAAGGCTTAGCTGCAACTATCCGAAGGCTGAAGAAGTTACTGAAGGCCTCTAACAGTGAAGAGGAAGCTGGGGGTGATGCATCCAAAGTGAGGTGGGTCAGTGGATGACACCCCCCTCTGAAAATAAGACCTGGTGCCTTTTTTGGTGACAAAAAAAAATAAGACAGGGTCTTATTTTCGGGGAAACACAGGTATGAATATTTGTGGATTATGATTTAGTTCATATGGGGACTCCAAACTCTGATATGCTTAGCCACATTTTGTTGGATAAGCTATGCTTGTTGGGTTCACACAACATGCTAAGCCATACATCATAGCTTCTGTTCAGAATGGCTAGGCTCACACAAAAGGGAGCATGCCGTTTTGTGACTTAGTGTGATATTTATGACAAGGAGCAGCTTGAAAAAAAGGTGATTGCCTAAATGGCCTGAAGATAGAAATAGGAAGCATGAAAAACATGAAGGCGTACATGGAATTAGATAGTAAAAAAATATCTGGTTATTTTACATACGACAACCGGGGAAACATTTTCCCCCCCTTTTGTGGAGAGACTGAACTTGTTATCGTGGTGGAGTTATATCTTTTGCAGTCCACAATATGACCCTGTATTTCTTCTGCAGCTATAAGAAGGGTGGTGTGGCCTCAGGTATGAAACACGTGGAAACCAACACTTACAACGTGCAACGGCTACTGCATGTCAAGGGGAAGAAAAATGTAGTGGCTGGAGAGGTAGGTCAGAGATCAAAGGGGAAGGGGACGGCAAGGACTAGTAGATGAGCTGCTAATAAAAGCTCCTGGGTTAAAATACCAGGTTCTTTAGATACCATTTATGAAGGTGCTAAAACATCATATTCATCCCTGTACACTGGCATGATACAAATCTTCTATGAAATGTTTACTTTTTTTAGATGTGCTAGCACTTTTATCCTCACGACATAGCCATGCGATCACTACTTTTGCAAATGTTGTGCTTCCGTCTTTGGTAAAGTCTTCTACTCTCCCCCACCCCAGAACATCCCCCTCTGAGAATCCAGCTGTGCTTCCTTTACAGTTAGTCTTCTCTCATCTCTGCTCTTGTCTTGAATAGGTGGAGATGAACTGGAACAGCTTCAATTTGGGAGATGTCTTCCTGTTGGACTTGGGGAAGCTCATCATCCAGTGGAATGGTCCTGAAAGCAACCGTTTGGAACGGCTGAAGGTGGGTCAGGTGGAAATGGAGGAAGCTGGGTGGAGAGGCAGGGAAAGAGGAGATTGGATGTTGAGCTTTGCACAATGATGGGTATAAGGAAATTTGATACCTGAAATCGAAAAGCAAGAACCCATATAGCTAACAGAACATACATGTTAGAAACTGAAGTTGGGAGCAAATGTAGCCACTACCAGTATATCATCTGTATTGTTTTGTTTATGTGTATTTTTTGATATTTGGTTATATTGTTTTGGGTTGGTGGTGGTTGTGGTTTGTTGGTATATGTTTACGTATTGTTAGCCGCCTAGAGGCTCTGTGTTGAGATGGGTGACATAAATCACTTAAGGAAAAAAAGGAAAGAGAACAATGGGATAATTTCTTTCTTTTTCAAAGGCTGCCATGGAATATTTACTGAATCATCTTGAGAAATACTTCACTTTGGAAGCAAACAGCCACTCAGGAATAGAAATTCAATGCATTCAAAAAGCTATTTTTTGTCATTTTTGTCCATTCTATTCCTCAAATAGGTATACTTAACCACAAGATATTGAAATGTCTCTTAATTATGTGAATTTGCAAAAAGAGAGAAAAGAAATAGAGATTGCTGTGGAATTGTAAACGGTTCATCTTTGGAAATTGCATCTCTCCTTAGCAACACCCCCCCCCACCCCGGGTTATATTCTAGACATAAGATTTTTCAGGACATGCCCTTTGCTTTTTTGAATCAATAGCACAAATAAACAGGAGAGAGTATGAAGAATATTTTGAGTAGGTACATGCTACATGTTTAGTAATATAGCTTAGCCAATTTTAAAGCTGATGCTTTCTTTGTTCTCCATTTCTCCATATGTTAACTAGCTTCTAGTTTATTTCTACACCCATGAACAACTCAAGAATGCCTTCACTTTGAACAACATTCTCATAATTTACTTTCTTCAGAAATTTCCACTCATCTGTCCTCCAAATTCTGTTGCATGAAAAAAAGTCATGCTCACTTTCTTCCTGTAGCAGGAATGAAATCAAATGTCAAGGAATCTACTGTATGATTGTTTCAAAATCCAGAGATCTCTATGAGTTACTTGAAGTTGCCAAATTCTTGGTCTCCCTGTGTATGTGTGTGTGTGTGTGTGTGAGAGAGAGAGAGAGAGAGAGAGAGAGAGTGACACAAGCATGTAGGGCTTGAGCCACAATCAAGTAGCCGGTTTTATTTCTATAACTCTTTATTAGTTCAGCATTATTCTGATTTTCTTTTGCAACTTCTAACATTGGCTTGAGATGGTGACCTTTTCCATAGGGCATGAATCTAGCCAAGGACATTCGTGACCGAGAGCGTGGTGGCCGAGCACAGGTGGCTATAGTGGATGGTGAAAATGAAGATGCATCTCCTGCACTCATGAAAATCATGTTCTATATGCTTGGAGAGAAGAGAAACATCCAACCGGCCATTCCAGATGCTGTAGTGGACCAGAAACTGAAATCCTCTCTAAAGCTATACCAGTGAGTATTACTAGCAGGTTATTCTGGGAGCCAGAGGTAGGCAAAGATGTTGCGTGGACGATATAATTGCAGGAAAGAAGGACAAATCTTTAGGTGCAAATGGGAATGATCATTTCCTCAGTATTCAAGAAAATAAAGGTTCACTATAAAGCATTTTTACCCTTATTCTGCAGTGACGTTGCATTAGCCAAATAACTCTCTACTGAATAGGGGCTGTACTTAATGCTTTTAGAAAGATGAGGGCAGAAACATGGCAAGCAGGACAATAATACAAAGATGTCATACGATACATGTGGGTGAATCCACTATTTTGTTCTCTTGCACGTCTACCAAATACAGCATTAGAGGATATTTACATAAATAAAATGCTATTTTAAACTTTTATGTTCCCACCTCCAAGCGATGAAAGGCCGCACTGCTGTTTGTGGGCAAGTGTAATTAGAGAGAAGTCTGGAGGCCACATGAACAGGATTTGTGAGGCGGGCAATCCTGCTTCATCTCTTCATACAACCATGGAACTTCAAGTGATTTCAGGATAGTTACTCTAACAACCTGAGACCCCCCCCCCCACCTTTGTTATTTGGTAATACTAGCGTTGCCAAATGTTTCTTAATTTCAGTTCGTAAAAACTAGCCATGTTATATGAGTTAGTAACAGAAGGCATCTAACAGCCTTTTACGGCCTGCAACCCTCCAGATGTATTAGTCTACAGCCCCCATCAACAACTGGTCAGGAAAGAGAAGACTTTGAGGAAGGCTGCAATAGAAACAGCGGTCCTTAGATATTTGAAGGGAATATTAAGATAGGAAAAGAGGCCTTACGGGAGATTTCCCTTGCCCTCCAGTGTTTGGGGAGACACACTGCTATATTTGGGATGGCAAGGACTTCGCTGCAACTGCAACAATAAAACAAAACAAAAGCATTAAAAAAGAATCTTCTTCCTTTCCCTGCTCTTTGCATCGATCCTTTTAAACAATAATATGAAAGCTTAAAAGTAATATAAAAATCAGATTTTTGTGCAGGTGGGATAAAGAAATCATGTGTCATATATCTGAGGGAAAAAAATATAAATCTGTGTATGAGATTCTCTAAAAGATGAGGTCCCCTATGCCAGGGGTCCCCAACCACCGGGCCCCGGACCGGTACCGGTCCGTGGATCATTTTCTACTGGGGTGCCGGTTTGCTGGGCGCCGCCATCTTGTTTCGACGAGAAAGTGCTTCTGGATGAGCTTTTCCGGTTGGAAAGCGGCATTTGGGTCCTGAAGGAATCCTCGTGCCTTAGTTTCATCAAGGGGGGAGCGGCTTCGAACGAAGAGCCGTCCCGATGGCGGAGGAGATTAAGAAAGCACAAAAAGGTACAACGGAGGAGTTGAAGGTGGCGGGGATGGCTGGCTGGCCTTGTCATGCGTGCTGATGCCAGTACCGGGCTACGGATCATTTTGTGATGCCGGTACCGGGCCACTGCCCTATGCTACATATTAGCCCAATCTTCATTTTTTGTTGTGGAGATCTTAGGTTGTAAGCCAGAGTTCACCAACCTTTCTGGCTTTGAGGATCAAGGAGGGGAAGGAAGAGGGGAGAAGGGGATGGTTTTACACAAGTGGCTGGCAAGCAACCACACATGCGCACAGCTCCATTTGCGTGAGCGGCGGCACGCAGGCCTGCTGCTCCCACAAATGGAGCTTGCAGACACACACGCACACACACACTCACCCGTTGCTCACACATGTGGGTATGTGCTCACTGTTTCCACGCCCCAGTTCCAAATGACCCATGGCCTAGTGGTGGGCCACACCCTGGGGCTTGGGGAGCCTTGTGGTAAACAACCCCTTAAGATTTGTTCTGTGACAACACTCTGCTTTCTTCCAAGTGTCTCTGACGTAGAAGGGAATCTACTTGTGCAGGAAGTTGCCATCCAGCCCCTTACCCAAGACCTTCTGAAGCATGAGGTAAGAGATTTCCATTAGGTTGAACTTGCACATTTGTTGGTGGAGGGAAGAAGCAATGACATACCTCAGTGCACAACTCTCATAAATGGACACCTTCTACTGCCACTTTAATCCCAGACTGAGAAGCAAAAGAGGGTGTTGTGCTGTCCAGACAGTTTAGAGTTAATGGGATAGTTAGGAATTGTGAACTGTCCCCTTAAGGGAATGCATCATTGGTAAATATAGTTAAGGTATCCTGGGAAATGTAGTCCATGTCATGTGGTCACATCTGTAATCCTGACTGGTCACTAAATTGACCCTTGTTGGGTGGGGGGAGGCTCCCTCACTCTTGCCTGAACATCTATCCCATAGTCACAGAGGCAGGGGGTAGAGCCATGGTGGCAGCTCTACCCCCTGCCTCTGCGACTATGGGATAGAAAGATTAATATCATTTACACTACGATTTCAACTATGCAAAGAATTGGACATCAGATGCATCTCGACATAACTGTGAGTCACCTTGAGGATACATAATATAATCCAATAAAAGAAACTTTGTATGGAAGAATTTGTAGAGTTATTCTATCTGTTTTTATATTCAGCAAGTGAATCATAAAACAGAATAGTAAATGATATTAATCTTTCTATTCCATAGTCACAGAGGCAGGGAGGGGGTAGAGCCAGAGTTTGACAATAATATCTGACAGGAAAAAATATTCTGTTCACACAGCTGTCTCCTAATAAAACAATCTTAGGAGACACAGCTGTCTCCTAACAAAATAATCTTAAAACAAGAACTTGCTTTGTCTCTTGTTAGGATTGCTACATCTTGGACCAAGGTGGTATGAAGATCTTTGTGTGGAAGGGCAAACACTCCAGCAAGGAAGAGAAGCAGCAGGCCCTGTCAAGGGCTTTGGTGAGTCAAGATGTGATTATCTGGATAAATGTCTTTGGGATGGAGGCAAAGTTGGGACCACAACACAAAAGTTTCAGGAATCTTGACCATCCTAGAAGAGGGTTTCCATATTTGTTCTCCTAACTTTTAAAGAGATTCAATTCTTTTGACTCGATCGCCATCCATATTATTTTGAACCAACATATTGCTATTGCAACCTGTCTTTATTCTTTGTGTCCTTTTTCATTTCATAGGATTGGGTAGACATCAATAAAACAAAACAAGAAAGTATATCATATGCAGTGAAAACTTCCTCTATCCCTAATTGTAGGAATTTTTACAAGAATGTTCTTGGTTTGACAGTAAATTCCAGGAAATATTAACTCAGATTCCTCAAAGAATACAAAATGCCTGGCTATGAAATGTTAAGAACAACTACTAATGCTTACTAGAATTAATTGGAGATACTTTATGACACAAAGGAAAATACCATTACGAGGAAGAAAAATTATGTTTAGATAAAAAGATAATCTTGAGCCCCGCCCCCAAATGAATAAAAAACCCATAAATATTAAAATAGTTGCCTTTTTTAAAAAGAAAACAATCCATGGTTTATTTTAATTTCTTGTGGCATGATACCTGAATTATAATTCATCAAATAATTCTAAATATATGCTTTATTGAAAGCGATTTTTTCTGTTATAAAGAAGTTTCTATTTTAGATAATTTAGTGGAGACCAGTAAGTTCTCTTGAATGAAACTGTTGGCTCCCTATGAAAAAGAAGAATATGATTCCTATTGTGAATATTCCTATTTTCCATTTCAGGGTTTCATCAAAGCAAAAAACTACTCACCTACCACTAGTGTGGAGACCGAAAATGATGGCTCTGAATCGGCCGTTTTCAGGCAGCTGTTTCAGAAATGGACCATTCACAGTCAAACCACTGGCTTTGGGAAGACTCATACAGTTGGAAAAATAGGTAAATGCTGGAGTCTGTACACAGCAGAGGAGCAATTAGGCAGAGGCAACTTCTGTCAAGTATGGACTCAGCCCTTCCTTACTACAGGTTCTTTGCCGGCATGATTATATTGTAGCATTCAGAATAATAGAACAATAGCTAGAGGGTAACAAACAGTAGAGGACTTATATTAAAGTACCTTGTCACATATTCCATCCATACAATCAAAGCCTGTTCCATCTTGTTGCTACCTACTCTCATGCAATAAACTGAACTTGCACCAAAGAGCTGATCTATCCGTTAACCTTCTGTCTCCCCCTAACAACAGCCAAGGTGGAGCAAGTGAAGTTTGATGCCACGAGTTTGCATGCCAGGCCAGAGTTGGCTGCTCAACACAAAATGGTTGATGATGGTTCTGGAGAGACGCAGGTAAAGAATATATTTGTTTTCCTAAAAAACTCATAAAATAGAGCATCTGTATCAGTGATTCCACTAGTTGAGGAGTGGCAACATTTATGCCATGTAGGTACAAAGACTTACCCAGTAAAGGAGGAAAGTATACCACTTGATAATCTGGGATTAGTATCAGTCCATGGACCAATTGATTGCTTTGAAATAAAGAACCTTCTTTATTCCAATCTCATCAGCAAGATTTGTTGTACTATAAAGTTAGAATCTGTTAGATTCATTGAAGACAGTTTGATAAAAATATAGGAATAGAAGGTCTTAGCAAAATAACAAACTTCTACACTAATCCGGGAGATAATCAAGCATCTGCAGTAAGGAAGCCATTGGTTTAATTCTAAGTTCATTTATTCCAGGGGTGTCCAACCTTTCACCTTCCCTGGGCCACATTAGAAGATGAAAATTTGGTTTGGGCCGCACATAATTAAATTAAATAATTAATTAAATAATTAAATTAAATTAAATTAATAAATAAAATAAAATTATTATTTATTATTTATTAAAAAAATTATTTTTATTTTCCGGCCAAATTTTGCGGGGGAGAAGCTCGCCCGCCTCGTGCCTACCTCTCCTCCTGCAAATTATTTATTTTTTATTAATTTTCCGGCCAAATTTTGCGGGGTGGGTGGGAAGAAAGCTCGCCCGCCTCATGCCTACCTCTCCTCCTGCAAATGCAGCAGCGGTGGCGGCGGCGGCGGGGCAGAAGCAGCAGCGGTGGCGGCGGGGGCGGCAACAGCAGGAGGTGGCGGGGCGGGACTTTTGGGCTGCGGCTGCCCGCCTTTTCTGTTGCTCGCCTCGCCCCGCCTTGTGCCTACCTCTCCTCCTGCAAATGCAGCAGCGGCGGTGGCGGGGGCAGAAGCAGCAGCGGCGGTGGCAGGGGCAGAAGCAGCGGCGGCGGCGGGGGCAGAAGCAGCAGCGGTGGCGGCGGTGGCAGCAACAGCAGGAGGTGGCGGGGCGGGACTTTTGGGCTGCGGCTGCCCGCCTTTTCTGTTGCTCGCCTCACCCCGCCTTGCGCTTGCCTCTCCTCCTCCTCCTCACTGGATCTTTCATGAAGGTTGGGGTGGGCGTTGGGCCGCATTACGAGGCGACCTGGGCCGCATGCGGCCCGTGGGCCGCGGGTTGGACAAGCCTGATTTATTCAATTTGCATATGTTTCAGAATTACTTTTCCTAATCTTATAGCAGCCTTGAACTACGGTACAGCAGTTGTTTATTTCCCAGTATTCTTGACAGTATAAATTTATTGAGCTGCTTTTGTCTGAAACTTTATGCAAAAATATCCATATTGAAGCACATCACTGTAGCCACAATTTTTAAATTTGACTTCATAGACAGGTAATTTGTTTTAAATGAAAGTGGTGATTCTTCCATTTTGCACCTATAATTAATTTATTGCCCTTTTAAAAATAAGTAGAGCATCATCAATTGAAAACAACACTATTCTATATATTTATCACTCCCAATTTCCAAAATTTGATTCACTTTTCATAATGTGAAGGATGTTATTTTTATAGTTGGGGAGGGGGGGAGACATCAGACACTGTTTCCAGTTACGGGGATCCTTTGTGTTAACTTTGCCCACATCATTGGTTATGCAAAGGATTCTATTTTCTTACATAGCAGGCATCTTGCTCTAATTTTGTACTTTTTACTTGACAGGTTTGGAGAATTGAGAACTTAGAACTGGTGCCAGTGGAGGGTCGCAGCTTTGGGCATTTCTACAGTGGTGACTGCTACCTTATCCTCTACCAATATTTAGTTTATAATAAGATACACTACATCATTTACATGTGGCAGGTGAGCATGCCAAGAAAGGAACAGATAGAATGAAAGCATAGGCAGAGAGGATGTAGATTGAGAATCAAATGCCATTCAGGAATTCATTGAGAAATAGAATCATAGGGTTGGAAGGGACCTCAGAGGTCTTCTAGTCCAACCCTCTGCTCAAGGCCTTATACCATCCCAGACAAATGATTATGCAATCTTTTCCTGAGAATCTCCAGTGATGGAGCAGCTATGACTTCTGGAGACAAGTTGTTCCACTGATTAATTGTTCTCCCTGTCAGGAAATTAACCCTTAGTTCTAGATATTCAATGTTACTCCCTTAAATTTAGTAAAGTATTAAGAAAGAATCCTAACCAAAGATGACTTTGATCACAAGGCACAAATGTAGTCCAGGAATTATTTGCAAATTCGAGTCAAGAATGAAGCCTGAGATTCATCAGAAATGCACTACCTTGGAACTGTGCTACCTAAGCATCACATAGTCATCTTCAAAAGTTGAAACTGTAATTTCTAACAAGAAAGAGAACCAATACTGGGAACAATGATAACTGTACATTCATTTAAAATGAAATTTATTTTTTTACTGTGGTCTGGCACTTATCACTCAAAAAAGCCGACGTGATTCTTTACCAAAAGAAAGTTGTGCCCCTCTGCTGCACTAAATGCAGATATAAAATGCACCAGACGGTGAAGCATGGTAAAGTTTCCAAGATTCCTTAAATAGAAATCCTTTGAAGGAACAACTGGAATGTTCTCCGGAAGGATTCAGTGGGTTTTCTCTCTGCTCCCCAGGGCCGTCATGCCACCAAGGATGAGATTACTGCCTCTGCCTACCAAGCTGTCACTCTGGACCAAACATATAATGGTGAACCTGTGCAGGTGCGAGTGACCATGGGCAAGGAACCTGCTCATCTTATGGCCATTTTCAAAGGACGCATGGTGGTGTATGCGGTAAGTAGGGGAGAGGCAGACTGCAAGATAATTTACCTGCTTTCATTCCCCTCTTTCCAATAAGACCTAACAGAGAGGTGGTGGAGATGATCTCTGATGGGTTATCCCAAAGGCTCTGCCTGAGCAATGGCATTGGGATAGAGGCATTTTCCTTTTCCTGCTAAGCATTTTTCTAACCTCATTTGACTCCTTCTGAACAATGCTATTATAAGTCCTTCTGTTGGAGGAAGTTATTTCCATTTGCTTACCATTATGAAGACCCAGATTGTTGGGGGCAATATGCTGACTCTGTAAAGCGCTTAGAGAGGGCTGTAAATGCTATTGCTATTATGGTTAGTAGCAGTTTCTGGCACATGGGATAAGTGAAAGGACAGGCTAAGTATGGAAAAATGACAAGTAGTAAAGGATTAAGCACTTTGTCTTCTTCTAACTAGATATGGAGGGAGGGAGGGAGGGGAGGGAGGGAGGGAGGGAGGGAGGGAGGAGGGGAGAGAGGGAGGGAGGGAGGAAGGAAGGAAGGAAGGAAGGAAGGAAGGAAGGAAGGAAGGAAGGAAGGGAGTGATGGTTCCAGACAGCAATTTCCAGAGCCAAATTTATTTACTAACATACTTCTGTCAAAGGGATGGGTTTTTTTTTTTTTTTACTCCTGAATACATTTTCTGTTTTGAAAGAAAATGAGAGATGAACAGGGGAAACTTGGGATATTGATAAGTAGAAGGTACAGTACTCAGCTCTATTGTCTGCATTTAATTTCTATTTTTTTTTCTTTTGCCTTCTTCCCCAGGGTGGTACTTCCCGAGCTGGTAATACAGAACCAGAACCTCCCACCCGTCTTTTCCAAGTTCATGGGACTAATGAATACAACACCAAGGCTTTGGAGGTGTCTCCCAGAGCCTCCTCCCTCAATTCCAATGATGTCTTCATTCTTAAAACCCAGAGTTGCTGTTACCTCTGGTACGGTAAGGTAGGTACTGTACCATGATGGGGAAGCTCATGCATTAGAAATAAGCACAGAAGCCCTAATTTTAGTACTGCATGCAAGACAGTAGAACTTAATAAACTAGGACATCAACCAAGGACTAAGTTAGTGGATGGGTAGTAATTTCTAAGGGCCATAGTTTCCTGCTATGAGAAGGGAGACCATAACTGGCATCTAAGCCTCAAGCTGGAAAGAAACAGGCAAGGTATGGCTTAAAAAAATAGCACAGTTCAGATCCTCCCTGATCATTTCCACAATTTACCACATTGGTTCCTTCCACAGGGCTGCAGTGGGGACGAGCGAGAGATGGCCAAGAGTGTTTCCGACCTGATCTCCAGGACAGAGAAAGTTGTGGTAGCAGAAGGCCAGGAGCCTGCAGCATTCTGGGTTGCACTAGGTGGGAAGTCTCAGTATGCCAACAACAAAAGGTAACATCTTCCAAGCATCTGGAGAAGGGGGAAGAGGGGAAGAGCAATCTGCTCTAGTGCTGTGCAAACAACATTTGCAGCGGTGGCTCAGGGGTTAGAATGCAGTATTGCAGGCCAACTCTGCAGACGGCCAGGAGATCGGTCCTGACGGGCTCAAGGTTGACTCAGCCTTCCGTCCTTCAGAGAGCGGTAAAATGAGAACCTAGATTGTTGGGGGCAATATGCTGATGCTGTAAACTGCCCAGATAGGGCTGTAAAAGCACTATGGAGTGGTGTATAAGTCTAAGTGCTAATTGCTACTGCTATTTGCTCAGGCTACACCATGGGTGGCTGAAACTCTGGCCTATCACTACAATTCTCAACTTTTCCAACCTATGGGATATATGGGATGCTGGGAGTTTTAGTTCTACAGCTAAAAGGCCACCATTGATCCTGTCCCCTCCTTAAACCTTCTGTTTAACCACATCTGTTTCTGAACTTCCATAGCCAAGCCATAGTCTTTCTTAGTGATAAGGCCAGCATTGGATACAACAGCCAAAAATGTCATCTTCAGACAGAACTCCAGAACACTATCTGGGGATTACATCTACATAGTCTCTTTAAAAAACAACACCTTCAAAGCCAGCCGAATAAGTGCCATGTTTTGGACTCTTGAGAGCCAGTTGAGTTTTTAGCTAATGTCTTGATGAAAGGCAATTCTGTTGGAATTCAAAAAGGGAAGCAGGGGAACAATAGTGAAGAAGTGACCCATGGGCTGTAGTCAGTTTGAGGAGGTCCAATTCAAGGAGTGATTTGATAAACATTCTGTTTCATTCATGAAAGCTGAGGCTGTGATTATGGTTGAATAGAAAAGAGTTTGAGCAGAGAACTCTTAATCATTTTCTGCCCTGCCACCTCTCTGCTCTAGACAGCACCCCTTTCAATGCTGCTGAGTGGGGAAATCCTGTATCATAATTTCCCCACATCTGCCAGGAGGTTGTTCCAGCAGCACCTCGAGTTGCTTTATCTATCTTACGCAGATTGCAAGAAGAAACTGTTTCGATCACGCCTCGGCTCTTTGAGTGTTCCAATAAGACAGGCAAGTTCCTTGCCACGGAGCTCACCAATTTTACTCAGGATGATCTAGAACAAGATGATGTGTTCTTGCTGGATGCCTGGGACCAGGTGGGTATGAACGTGGAAGATGCAACAGAAAGAGGAAGACATTTATCCACAGTGACTATTTTTCTTTCAGAAATTGAAAGAATCAAAGGTGCCTCCTATTATTGAGCAATTTGCATGCCCACCCACATCACATCTGATCCGATTACTAATATAGTCCGCAGTTGATTGCAGTTGCCTGTGCTATATTGTCAAAGAACTTTTAGAACAGAATGTTCTCTTCCTCTCACTCTTCATCACTTCCGCTTTTTTTTTTTTTCACAGTTCTCACTTCTATCTCATAAACTGTTTCCCCTACCACCACCCCTAGCTTAGGAAGAGAATGCTTATTGGAATTATTCACTGGTATCAAACACCAATTCCCTTTCTGCTTTTTCCACTGTATAGCAGCAGTGGGCACCTCAAGGAACACCTGTAGCCACCTAATCCTTATTTCTCCTTTTCTGGACCCTGTGGAGATTGTCACAATTGAAATTCAGTTAATTGCCAGATCACAGAGGCAAAATTTTCCATGGCAACATGTAATAAAATAAGTGTAATCTCCAATAAGCCTAACACACATCATCTTTGACAAGAGTAGCTGGGCTTGAAAAAAAGATAGCCTATCCCTGTCATAGAAGTGGCAAAATCTGTCCGTTTCAAATGAAATCGGTGGATTCTTCTCCAAAACCTATGTAAAAGCCAATAAAAAAGCCACAGTATCATTGCAGGAGCTGGGCTCTGCCTTATTTTATGCTATCCTATATACAGACAAATGAATCCAAAAATAAAAATGGAAAGCATTCAACTGCTAATTTAACGGGGAAAAACCCACAACTCTTAAGTATTTGAGTCTGCAGACCATTTCTAACACTGCCACCAGTGGAATATATGCAACAAAGATCTTTTTCAGAAATAGATCATACATTTTCTTCTTTGTAGAACTGGTTGCAAGAGTCAGTTGTTAAATTGTGCAGTTACCTGATGGGTAAAGCCACCAAACAAAACAAAAATCAACCCCTTATCAAAGCTTAGGATTCACCGGTCAGCAGTGTTTGTGTATCTTTGTGAATGCGTGTGATGGGTGTTTTATTCATTCACCAGAAGATATACATAAGTAAGAATCTTTAATTCTTACTTTGACCTATTAAAGCAACTTTGTATTTATGGAGGGTGAATGTCTAACAGGAAGAATTGCCCAAGGAGCTGCTGATAGTTCTACAGAGGAATTATTGAGTCTGTCATCTGTACTTCTATAGCTGTCTGGTTTGGTTCTGCAACCCAACAAGACAGACACAGACTTCAGAGGATAATTTGGACTGCAGAAAAAATAATTACTATTCCTTCAATCAAGGACCTGTATACTGTATGAATCAGAGGGCTGTGAAAATATTTACAGACCCCCTCACTTCCCAGACATAAACTGTTTCAACTCCTACCCTCAAAGCGACGCTATAGAGCACTGCAGACCAGAACAACTAGACACAAGGACAGTTTTTGCCAAACACCATCACTCTGCTAAACAAATAATTCCCTCAACACTGTCCAACTATTTACAAAGTCTACATTACTATTATTATTGTCTCATCACTCCTTATTGCCCATCCCTTCCCACTTGTGACTGTATGACTGTCACTTTGTCGCTTGCAATCTTACAATTTATATTGTTTCTTAGTATGATTTGATTCCTTATTGTACCCTATGACTATTATTAAGTGTTATACCTGATGATTCTTGACTCTTGATGAATGTATCTTATGTACACTGAGAGCATTTGCACCAAGACAAATTCCTTGTGTCCAATCACACTCGGCCAATAAAAGAATTCTATTCTATTCTATTCTATTCTATTCTATTCTATTCTATTCTATTCTATTCTATGTATACTTCACTGCTTCAGAATCCCAATTGCTCCCCTTAAATTTATACCTATTTCCATCGCATAAATTTTTCCTGTGTACCTGAAGGAGGGGAAGAGGCAGGTAGAGCTAGTATTTTGGACTCTCTTGAAGAAAGTCATGGTAGTGGTTTTATCTACTTTCCTGCTTCCATTCCAAACACTCTTTTATGATTTGCTTCTCTTGACTCTCCGTTGACATAAATATCCTTTTATTACCGCATTCTCAATTAATGCAAGCTGCCTTCCAATTTGTAACAAACATACTTCCAGCCAATGTTTGTTGAAAGACTTTAACTCTTTTTAATTAACACCAGAAAGTCACTTTCGCTATTAATTTGTTAAATGTGTTATATTTAGTGTTGCCAGATTCCATCTTAATTCCCCAAATAATGTACATTCTTGCTTAGAGAAGAGGCAGATGGAAATTTGGAGATGGGATGGAACAGTTCTTTTGAAGACTATCCTTACTAGGTTCTAGAAAAGAGCTTTTCAATTATTTACATTAATATGGATTTAGCTGATTTTTTTTTTAAAAAAACCCTCTTTTATAAGGTTCTGTCTTTGCAGCTGTAATTCTATGTAATTCTGACCTGAGTTTTATGCTTGCATGGGCTTGTTCCTCATACCTGGATTCATTTTCAGCACGGTAATTCTAATCTTGGAACAGTGGTCCAAGCTGCATAGTTTTTTTATGATCAGAGAGACATTTCCCCCCCGCGTAGGTTTACTTCTGGATTGGTAAAGATGCAAACGAGGCTGAGAAAGAAGCAGCAGCTGTCACCGCCCAAGAATACCTGCGGACTCACCCAGGCTGTCGGGACCCAGACACTCCAATTGTGATTGTGAAACAGGGCAACGAACCTCCAACATTCACCGGCTGGTTTGTAGCATGGGATCCTCTCAAATGGACAGTAAGTGACAAAAGGTTCTTCTTTTGACTTGGAAAAGGTAGCTGCCTGTACCATGCGTGAAGAAAAGTGACCTATTCCTCCTCAGAATCTCAACGTTCTTCTTTGAGAAAGTCTGTAGCGTATTTTCATTGCCCAAGCTTTCAGTTATAAAGTAAAAAACAACAACATTCTGCCTGTCTCCCTGCAGGACAAGAAAACCTATGAAGAACTGAAAGCTGAACTTGCCGATGAGGACAGCCTTGACCAAATCACTTCTGTAAGTATGGCTGATAAGGCGAGCAGTAGCACAGAATGTTAACAGCAAGATACTGTACAGCTTTCCACTATGAAAGGAATAGGAAATCCTCTTTCAAATTATTTCAGTGCCTGTAAAGAAGTGAAGCCTGCATTGATCTACTTTCAGTTGAAGAGAAAAGTGAAGGAATATGAACCAAATCTATTCTTAAAGACCAAGCAAAAAACGCTGGGCCTTAGTTTACAGCTAATTCTTCAGATTTGGAACTTTCTCTTATAGCATACAATGAACAAGGAATGTTGGACTATTTTAAAAATTTAAACATTCGGCAAAAACTTTGATGAACTAAAAACTCCTAAGAGCATGTCTATGGAGATTTGCAAGTCATCCAGGTCACGGTTGTTCCAAAGGTACTTTTTCAAAAGGCAATTGGACTTTATTTTTCCTTTGAAGACATTTTGCTTCTCATCCAAGAAGTTTGTTCAGTTCTGACAGTCAGTACTGAAAAAGCTTATTGGATGAGAAACAAAATGCTTTCAAGGAAAAACAAAAAAGAAAAAACACCTTTGGGACTCCTAAGAGCACATTTTTCCACCTGGGGCATCAAATCTTATTATATTCATGTATTTGTTGGTATACATATGCCACTTTGGAGGGACAGTGCAAAGGTAGCAGGGAAGTCAGTGAAATGGAAGAAAATATAAAAATTACAACTCTGACAATTGTATATTAAATGCATACAAATTTCCCATCAGCATTCAAGCAATATTGAGGACACCATAAACATTCAGGAGATTTATTCTTAAACCTAAAATAATTTTTCATGAATATTGATGGTCCTCAGTTAGTGACAATTAGAGCTGGCATCTTGGTTGTTAAATGAAGTGGTCACTAAGTAAAACCGCAACTGTGCTTATGATCTTACTTCCATTTTTCTTCGCTTTACAGACCTGAGAAGGGCATAAGTATGGGAACTGATCATAAAGTTACTTTTTCATCACCATCATAATTGCAGCCGCTAAAAAGGCAGCTGCTAAACAAGGAAACCTGTAAAGGAAATGCAAAACAAGATTGAGACACAGAATAATTATAATTTGTTAAGGATTCTAATTTCCAGCTCTATGTTCCATGGCCTAGGCATTGATAATCCACAAAAAAACTCTGAAAGGTTTTTGACTGAGACAGCAATGGGTTTTTTTCATTCAGCTTATGATGCATCGGGGCCTGTTAATTCATACATTCCATCTTCTTGATCTCACTATTTACACTTACTGAATGACTCCATGATGCTGCAACTCTTTAGCACAAAATTGCCTTTTTACGTTGCGTCGAACACCATTTGTTTTTAAAAAGGACACTCTAAATGATTCTCACCAAAAGTTCCTCAACCACAGCATATTCATTGGTCATTTGCACTGCATTGTCCCTTTTCAAATACACAGCCCCTCCTATCTATAATGTTAAAGATAGTCAATTTAGAAAAGCCCAGCCTGTAACTCTTTCTTTTTTTTAAACGAATTCAAACAAGGACAAAATGGACATGGGAATAGCTTTGGGGCTTCCCCTTTTTCTATTTCAGGAAATCTTGGAAGGAAAAGAAATTTTTACTGCCAAGACAACTTTTGGCAAGTTGTCATTCTCTACATACCCCTTGGAGAAATTGGTGAATGTCGCTCCAGAAGACCTTCCCAAGGACATAGATCCCAGCCGGAAGGAGGTGAGAGATCAGAAGGCTATAGTCAGAGTTTCCATGGGGACAGTGAGGGCATTTCAAGAGGAGTTGCTGATATTTGCTGAAAATCCAGGATAAAAAACAGTTGCTCGTTACGAAGTTTATTAAATGGCTTTGGGAACTCTCTTTAATCTGATATGAAGTTAAAGCACTATTCTTGCCTCCTCCTAAAATGTTTAAAAGTTTAATTCAAACATTTTAGATTTCATAGACCAAGTAGTCCTCGATTTGTGACAATTGAGCCCAAAATTTATGTTGCTGAGACAATTGTGCATTTTGCCCCATTTTACGACCTTTCTTGCCACAGTTGTTAAGTGAATCTTGCTTCCCCATTGACTTTGCTTGCCAGGAGGTCGCAAAGGGTAATCACATGACCCCAGGGACACTGCAACAGTCATATTAGTCAGCTACCAAGCATCCTAATTCTGATCACATGACCACAGGGATGCTGCAATAGTCATAAGTGTGAAAAATGGTCATAAGTCACTTTTTTCAGTGTCATCGTAACTTTGAATGGTCACTAAATGAGTCGAGAAGTCAAGAATTACCTGTACTTTTTAAAATATATTTTGACATTTTATTGTACACCGTTCAGAGTCCCTCTTTGAGATAGGTGGTTCAGAAATGTTAAAAATAAATGTGAGTAAAACATAAATGAAACAAAATGAGAATATTCTCACTTTAGTTTGGTGTACGCGTAAACATTTGATCTTTGCTGTGATTTTAATGCCTGCAAACACACACTTGGTAAGTGCAGCTTACAAAGAATTATGCAAAACCATACTAGAATAGAAATGTTACTTCCATTGTGACTCGGGGGGGAAAAAAACCCCTTATATTTAATAATATACAGTACTTCAGGGGTGTCAAACTCATGGCCCGTGGGCCAGATGCATCACGTGCTGGCCCCATCCCGCCTGGTATAGCGAAGGGGAAAAAGTCCCGATACGCCACATGACGCTACCATGAGGATGCGAGTTTGACACCCCGATCTACTTCATTTACTTTTCTCGCTGTTTATAAGACTAGCTGTCACTTATATGTGCTTTTCTTCCATTCCACAGCAATACTTGTCAGAGGATGATTTTTTTCAGATTTTTGGAATGTCCCAACGGGATTTTGCAGCACTGCCTTCATGGAAACAAATGTCTCTCAAGAAGGAGAAAGGACTTTTCTAAATGGAAATATGCCTGCCATTATTTTCAGCCATTGCAGACCTTAATGTCATTTTTGGTAAAAGCTTGATAACGGAAGCATTCAGAATTTTCTACTAGCAGTTTTTCAAAGACAAAAGGGCTTCCTTTTTTTTTTAAAAAAAAGTATAGATAATCTTAGTGCAGACTCAGAACAGCTGCTTTAACATACTTTCTTCCAGTTATGAAGCTGCCCAAAACTATGTTGGAATCATTTACTCTTTCTCAATAGCCAAGTTCCAATCTGACTTAGTGACAAAGCTGGCAAATGGGGCTACCCTAAAACTTTATTGTGGAACAGGTGCAGAAAAGCAATTGGTGGATTTCCTGCTAGTGGAAGACAGAAAAAAAAAAAGCCACCACCATTTTTCCTAAAAGGAGGTTGAGCTGGGGTGGATTTTGAATGAGGCCCATACATTTTGCTATCAAAAGCTCACTTGTTTTCCAACTGCCTCTTTTTATAGGGAACCCCTATTTGCACCACAAGTCAGGTGTGCCAATTCTCCACCTATTGATGATTGCTCTTGTTCATCTCCCTTTTGCACATGCTGTAGCACTTTCTTATGCAATCTCTCAACTGCCTCTCTTTCTCACACTCCAGTTACTCTCAATTATTTTGTCCAATCTGGGGAGACTCCCTGAGCGAATCAGTGCTACTTTTCTGATTCAACTGCCCTTGAAAGATTTTCCTACTTGGAATTTTAAAAACACTTTGGACCAAAATCTTTCAAAGCAAGGACATCGCAATCTTGTAACCTGGCCAGAAACGACTTAAAAAGCAGGTAATTTATGCTGCTTAAAAACACAGCTTTGCCAATAGAAGTAAATATAACAGTCCAGGAGTACTGACCCTCCAAGTCTGCCTTAATCTGTTCTTATCTATGATCATAACTGTCTACATGATTATAGTTAGAGTTTTCAACTGCCAATGAAGAAGATGCCTCCAAAATAGTCTTTGAGGTGACCCATAAAACAGAAGGCATTCCAGATGGAACCACTGTTCTCTTATGAAATGTATCCCAGTGCAAATAAATCTTCTTCATGCAAACTGAGAAGCTATCCTTGTTTGTAAACGGCAAGTTACCACACCACTAACTCACAGAATTGAACAGAATTGGGCCATTTTATCATCAGGCCATTGCCATTGTAAATATAGTTTAAAGTTAAACTATGTTGAAACACTATACCTAGTCCATTTGGCAGAAATAGTCTGTCCTCAAAGAAAAAGCAAACAGGATTGACATTTTGCGGCTTACAATAGTAATTTTACCTTCAGAGAATGACAGCTATTGAAAATTAAGGACCCCACTGCTAATGGACATTTCTTTTCCATAATGAATTTTAGTACCTTTTTAAATATACAGTGATATCTTCTCCAACACGGTTATGTACTTTTAAAACAAACAAGAACAGATTTTAAATTAATAAAAAATGTGGAATATCTAAGCAAAATCAACGTGAAAAAAATACCATGATTTTTGTAGTGCCAATTTTGTGGAGGAAAAACCGCAATCAAATGGCAGTAAGGACAAATAGAAATGTAGTAAGGCACTGCATTGCTCTGGAAAGAAATATCAGATTCGGCATTAATAAAGAGCGTTTAATTTCTCAGAAATTGATCTACACATTATTTAAAAAGAAAGAATAAAAGCAGAATTTTGAGGAAGAGAAGAACAGGTCTGCTAAAACACAGAAAACTGCTGCTCCACATTATGTCAAAGGATACAAAGTGATTCCCAACATAATCAAAGCAATCTTCTCAATGCACCTAAGAAACCCTTGTCATTTTTATTTGTTCCCTTCCACCAAGATTTTACAAAGTAACTTCTTAAAGTAAAAGCAAAGGAGTAGGTTACTGCTGCAGGTCAACAGCAAAGTGTTATGAACTTTCTTTGATTTTCATTCATGGGCTATTAATTCTCTATTTCGGGTTAGTTTTAAAAAGCACCCTGTTCTTTTTCAGAAACACATGGCAATCTTTTTTTCCAGAATATTCACTTCATCGTGAAATATTAATTTTATGCAATTTAAAAGCAATTATTTTGCCTTTTACTTTGTTGCAATGCAAGCAGCTTTCTCTTAGCACATCTAGCAACAAAGGCTCATAATACAGAGAGCCATCCTTAAATGCTGTCAGGTCCTCAGAATGTGAAAAGGCATCTCAGAATAGAGAAATGTCCCTGAAACTTTTGCACCTTGTCACGTATGAATATTAGGTTTTATCCAAACAGAAGCAATGCTGCTTAATATTCTATAATTGCATAATTCTAAACTTTTGTTGTTGTTTTTTAAAGTAAGCTACCTGAGCTACTTTTAAATGTCACGTACGCACAAGGTTTGATTCACTTTTGAGAAGAATTTAGTTACTTAGTACAAACATGTTATGGCTATTTCTTGTATAAAAAATAAGTGCAGGAAAAAGAATTGACAGGTATAAGTGGAAAGGAAGAGAGGAATTTAAAATACACTGAAGTTCATCCACTACTGGATGAACTTATAAAGTTAGGCCTCATTTCAAAATCTAAAATCAATAATCCTAGAATTAAGATGTCTAGAGTTGTGCCATATCATGCTGTTTCAGAAATATAGTATAACTAAATCCAGTTGTTTTTTTAAACAAGCATTTTTTTAAAAAATACTAGCAGCTGCAGTTCAGGTTCCCAAGAGATTTTCCAGGTTCCTTGGTATAATTTCTCAAATGGAAATATGATAAACCATTTAATGTGAGGGTTTAAATATAATCCAGTATGGTCAGCAGTGTCAGAGTTAAATATTAAAACTTAGATGAACTGCAGCACAAATTCATTGCATTGCCACAGAATTTGATCTGATTTGTAAAATGCAAACCAGGCAGGATTAACAGTCACCACTTCTTACTGAATGAGAATTATTTTCTTCCAAAGGTATATAAATTTATCTCAGGCTACATACTTTTCAGGTTTAGATGAAGCAAATCAGTCATTACACACAAAGGGCAATTCTGCATTCTATTATAGAAGACACCAAATTAGAAACTGCATATATATTAGTTAATTTGGCTACACTGTTAAGTGTGGAACCAAAAACATAACTGCATAATTACAATGGGTTGTATAAGACCCTTCCATTCAGAGCAGGAAATGAAAGCTAACAACACTTTCTGCAAGAAGGGAGAATGGGAGATGTACCGTATTTTTTGAAGTATAAGACGCTTTTTCCACCCCGAAAAATGGGTGGAAATATCTGTCTTATACAGCGAATGTTATCAAAGCCCCACCCACCCGCCAGCCCCCACCCTTCAGCCTCTGCCTCCCAGCAATTTGCCTCCTTGCAGCAAACAGCCTGTTTCAGCTTCAGCACAGCCTGATTAGTACAAGCAGCCAATTGTCAGTTGGATTGGCCTGCCGACAATCAGCTGTTTCAGGCTGCAGGGATTGCCACTGCCTATTGCCACCTCTGCGTGCCCCATTTTTGGCCTCACCACGCCCCGTTTTCCACCGGTTCTGATCCCCACCACCTGGGGTGAAAATGGGGCGTGTGGAGGCCAAAAATGGGGCATGCGGAGGCTGAAAATGGAATGCAGAGGCTGAAAATGGGGCGCACAGAGGCGGCAATCGGCAATGGCAATCCCTGCAGCCTGAAACAGCTGATTGTCGGGAGGCCGATCCAACCAACAACCAGCTGTTTGTGCTAATCAGGCTGTGCTGAAGCTGAAACAGGCTGTTTGCTGCAAGGAGGCAAATTCTTGGAGGCAGAGGCAGATTTTTTTTCTTGTTTTCCTCCCCCAAAGCTAGGTGCGTCTTATACTCTGAAAAATACAGTACTTTTAATTTTCTCTTGAATCTGAGTTTGCCACCTCCCCTTATATTTAAAGGCCTCAACTCTCCACAGCCCCTTCTCAAGAGACCACAAGCACTGAAGAAAAATACCACCACCCCACAGAGTCCATTCATAAGGAAATCTAGGATGTATCTGGAGTTGGGTGAGGCAGAAGATGGACCAATGACTCAGAGTACCATTCACTTGAATGGAAGTTCAGCTATCAGTGCACTACAAATCCTGCTTTTTCCTGAATTGTACCAATAACTGCTCAAGCAAATAGAAATGCAGGTTCTTTTCAGCTTCTGTCAAATATCTGAAGGGTTTTTTCATTAACAGAGAGCTAGCCTTACTCTAGAATCAAGACTATCACATTCTGAGATATACTCTTCTTTACAAAGAAAATCTCTTTATTCTTTGTTAAAAACACATCGAAATACCTTTGTGAACAGTACAAAATTATGACAGAAGTTAGCATATTATGCTTTGGTGCAGTGTAGTTTTTGAGAACTTTATCTTCTACATCAGATAACATTTTACTCTGTTGGTATCTTCTATATTTATTTATTTAGAGTTCTCCAATACTGCCTGAATTATCAATAATCTTTAAACCTTTCAGCAACAAATAATTCTATTGTCTATGTGACTCATGTCTATTCTCAAAACATAGTGTCCGAAGGTTCTAATAGTAAAGAACAGAAAAATCCCCAACAAGTAGGGGCAAAATACATTTTCCCATGTAGCTGCTGTCTTTTTCAAAGAAAATATTTTTACTATGAAGCAAATCAAGAAACATCTCAATTATTAGCAATTTCATTGCTATGAAAGTGAAAATGGGATAATAGTTATTAACTTCCAACACTGAAATGAGGGTTGGGCACAAGTAATTTCTATATAATTTTTGCCAATATAAGTTATTCAAACACTTTTAAGTGTGTAAACTCCTCTACTGCTGCTCTGAAAAATCTTGCAAATGCTAATCATTTAAGAGTTTTATTTTTTATCAACCCCACGAGACGAAACTCAGTTATATTTCCATGTTCCTGTTACCATATTACTTGCCCACTTTCAAGCACATACAGCTCTGGAGGCCAGAGCAGAATTGAACTATTTCTGTTTCATTCACTGATTAGCGTCAGCTTGGAAAGGGACTGCCGATCACCACCCAACCAGTGCAACTCTTCCATGAAACACAAGAAATATAGAGATATATATACACACCCATGCACTCAAGGGCAAAGGGAACTGTTCTGCAAATGACAGTACTTGGAAACTAATGCCTTCAGAAAGAATAAAAATTTTAAAAAGGTAAAATATACATATATGTATATATTATTTGAAGTGATGAAAATGAAGGATTCTGGAGTGTTACAAATCATAGGTATTTAAGTCCATTTGTTTTAGCAAAAGACGGATCCTTCCATTTAACCAATCAGCCACTTGCACTTTCCAGGGCATAGTATAAATGTAGTATAGCTTATGCTTTTTTCTCCCCCTTTTTCTTCTGTAGGAAGAAAGTCAACCTATGTATGAGGTCTTCTCTATTTGTTAATAATAGGTGATCTTGTGGTCTTCTCTCATACTATGCTTTTATAAGTTTTGGAAGAAGTTTTTAAATTCTGTAGCTTGATCGTCTCCACTGCAGGTAAAATTATTTGAGTAGCTCAACAGAGAACAAAACCCAAACAATAAAAAGAAATCAGGATAACAGAAGATTAACTGCTGAAGTCAAAGAAAGGGGTGGAATGGCCCTTTCATATCTGAAGCAGCATGTCTCTCAACTACGCCCTGAAGTCTTCAGGTTTGTGTCTCCTGTGCATTAGGCAAAAGTTCTTAACTCTTTTATGCTCAGGTAAAGGGTTGTTCTTCAGACTGGCTTCCCCACTTCTGTGCCAGGCAGTTGCAGGTTCTTTTCTGTTTCAAGCAATTCATCCAATATATCCCTAGAGAACAGAACACATTAGGAACCTAAGAGAATCTATACAGAGCAGCCAAGGCATGTGATGTACCCAAGATAGCACTTAAAAGGAATGTTTTGAAAGAAGTAATAAGAGATTCTACATGGTACAGTATAATCTAGCTTCTTATACAGTCACAGAGATGTTCATAAGGACATTTGGAAAAAATGCAGGTTTGTTTTCTGAATTAAAAACGTAAACTCTTTGTTTATCTCTTTCTCTGTTACACACCCAAACTTTTATTTCATGACTCAAAATCTAGCTGGTCAGGCTTGGTATGAATTCTTAAAGAATCAATGCCAAAAGCCCTTATTGCAATACCCCAGTTCGTGTGATGGCTCCAAATTACTACAGTACTTCTGCCAATACTTGACTAATTCCAGTTGGAGACTCTTCTTGAGCCTGGTACCTCTCCAGCCCCTAAAGAATTCACAAAGAACTCATCCCTTGTTCTAAGAACTATTTCTTGTTAACTGGTCTTCATTCTGGTATTTTTCCACAAGATGCACAAGCTGAAAATCTGAATAAAACCCATGATTCTACAGTGTAGGTTTCAATAATATCGTCTTCCACCTTGTCTATTCAGTCATCTACATAAATAACACGGTAGAAGGCTATGTTAACACAATATTCTCCCTGCAACAGCTGTAAACTTCAGTTTCCTACAATTTTCATACTGAAAAAAACATGCAAGAGCTAGGAAATGGGGTGGGGGTGGGAGGGAGAGGAGTATTTTTCATCTTTTCACAAGGATGGAAATGAAATAAAACATGCAAACAGTAAATAATATAAAAATATTTACTTGTGCATATAGAAGAAGATATAGCCACTTCGGTCTCTATCACTCTGGACAGAGGCCTCTCGAGTTCTTGATACTGCCAGGTCATTATACGTGAACCATGCCTGCTTGCGAATGTCATATACATCACTAATATAGTGACCTTAAACATAATGAAACAGACAAAAAGAATTATTTATTCATTCATTCTTGTGCTGTCCATCTCAATAAGTGAGTTTGACAGGCGAACTGTTTTCAAACTTTTTTAAAAAAAAACCCTGTTACAAATACAAAAAATTAAAATACACAATAGTTGAGGAAGATACCACAACTGACAGTCACTAGTACAGCAAAGGATGGGGCCTTCACACACTTGGAGCTCCAAGTCCTTAGGGCCTTACAAAAGACCAGCCATCCTAATCGCGACAGAGAAAATGTTCCCTAGGGAAGGTGCTATGGCAGAGAAGGCAGGCCCCCTTGTAACCTTTGGGCTTCTGATGTCTTTCATGCAGAAATATACAGGCTGAAGTCTCTAATAAATGACGTCCTCTGCACACAAATTTGCTTTTATTATTTTAAATTTGACTCATCTTTACTGTGCTTCAACATCTTTTTATATGCCAGATTTATTGATTAATAACAAATTGTTTAATGGTACCTCTCACTCTGTAAAACTTGTCTGGAAACTGTTTTTTTAACCATAATATCAACATTTGCTAACTGTTGGTTGTTTTTTTATATTAATTTTATAGTGTTTATTTAAGTTGCCCAGAGTCATGTTTTGTGAGATAGGCAGCCATATAAATATGATGGACGGGACAGATGGATAGATTAAAATCAAGCATACAAAATCAACTATTTTTATCGCATTTCTTTCTTCATTTTGAATTCTGGTTACCTGAAAAGGCCCCCAAACACAACTTTGAAAAACAATAAGGATCAAAAGCACAGCCTTTTTCTTACCTGAGGAGGATGTATCTCCAATGTGACTTACAATGCTAATGAGACGATATGAATTAGGAAGCTCTCCTGTCTGTGAAAGAATTCTGCTATTAGTTTTAGTTTGCTTCTGTATATATCAGACATTTAACTTTATGAGACTTTATAGCAAACTTAGGACACACTGTATCGAACACTAGAATAATTCATTTCAAATTTGTAGTTAACTCAGGCTTTATAAAAA
Organism: Notechis scutatus; assembly: GCF_049901735.1. Taxonomy (NCBI): domain Eukaryota; kingdom Metazoa; phylum Chordata; class Lepidosauria; order Squamata; family Elapidae; genus Notechis; species Notechis scutatus. The sequence continues at coordinate 224,405,241 of NC_142009.1, forward strand.
TGTATTTTTTAAAAGATCCGTTAAATACAGGTAGTTCTTGGTTTACAACAGTTCATTTAGTGACCATTCAAAATTACAACGGCACTGAAAAAAGTGATTATGACCACTTTTTCACACTTATGACCATTGCAGCATCCCCATAGTCATGTTGACAAAATTCAAACACTTGGCAACTAATTCATATTTATGAGTTGCTGTGTCCTGGGATCATGTGATCAGCTTTTGCAACCTTCTAACAAGCAAAGCCAATTTGGAAGCCAGATTCACTTAACAACTGTGTTACTAACTTAACAAATGCAATAATTCACTTAACAGTGGCAAGTTGTAAAATGGATCAAAACTCACTTAACAAATGTTTCACTTAGCTACAAAAATTTTGAGCTCAATTTGTGGTTATAAATCGTGGACTACCTGTAATTCATCGAAGTGTAATCAACAATATCTTTTTCTCCTAGATTGAACTATAATCACAGACACCACTCAGAATAACTGAGTTTTTCCTTACTCCACCATAGAAAAAATATTTATTATTAGTTCATAAACACTCTGCTATTAAATACATATTTTTACTGCACATATCTTTGTACAGTAATAAACACAGGAAGGTGCCATCCACTTGTCATTCCTTCTTCACCTACACAATAGAAAGGCAGGTAATGGTAACTCAACTGGAATGCAACTTATGCCTCTCAATTCTCTTTCCAAGTACATGGGCAGGCAAAAAAGAAAAAGAAGGAAATATAAGAAGGTAAGAAACCAATCCATAATTCAATTGTTGAGAACCATAAGAATAATTCACAATCAGGCAGAGTTCCATTTTAATGAAATGTTATCATTTCCTACCAAATAATCATTGGTAAGAACACAACACCGGCACCTTGCAGGAAATGGACCTCAGAAACCAACTGGAATTTCCCAATGTGTTGTCTACCATTGCTGTACTCTCATTATAGCAGCACCTCATGGTAGGAGGAAAAATGGAATAAGACAATCCTCTACCAAAGCTCCATTTCCAACTCCACCCTCACCATATATGCATTGTTGGCCCTGTTGGCTTGCCTAGGCCAGACCAAGAAACCAACTCCACAAGTTAGACTGGAACTATATTTTATTGATTTCGGCTACAGTAACGGTACCTTGAAAGCCTGTGATTTTTCTTCCATCCCTTTTGTACCAATGGAAGTTAGGGTAGAGCCAGTAGCCAGATAGCCAAAGCCAAGCTATCCTTATCCAGGCAAATTTAACTAGCTGATAAGTCACTTCATGTTTCCAATGAATATTTTAATATTTTGGGGCATGAGGGAAACACATTTGCTTTTCACTTTAGGAAGTAATTAGTCTACCCTGAAGTAGGGATTTGGAACTGCATCTCCAAGGGCCGATATTATCAACAATCCACTATTGCTCACCATTGGTCATCACTGAGAGAGCTTAATAAAGATGATCCAGTGTGCCGTATTATGCAGACTGAACTATCCAAGCCACAAAACCTTGCTTAAGCATTTACCACCTGTTAAACATGCTAGTATTCTTCCCCTGGTTTCCCAGATCATCACCTCAGCATTTCTTTTCAGTTCCTCAGCTTCCGCTTCAGAGTACTCCATGTCTAGAAAATCCTCATTCCCAGAGTCCTCATCAGAACCAAGACTATCCAGGAGAGAACTGTTAAACTCTAAACAGCATGAAAAGAATACTGCATAAGATTCCTGATGTTGTGCATAAAACAGAGATGACAAAACTTTACATTCCAGTGCATGATACACTATCTCACTAGAAATACAAACTATTTAACCTCTCTTTATTAAAGGAAATAAACTACTATGCCAGAGCAAGTAATAAATATACAATGGGTACAAAGTTAGGATTTTTAGAATGTAAACAGATCAGTTTATGAGGGGAAAACTTTCTTTCCCAAAATGCAGTTTTTAAATGTTTTTGCACTAAGACGCCAAAGTAACACATAAACTGATTTGCATCAATAGAAAAAAAAACATGATACAATGCTGCAAGAAACAGAAAATGTATGCTAAACTCTTATACAACACCTTCACTTAAAAGAGTTTCAGTGAATTATTATAGCAAAATGTTTAAAATATTTTGAAAAAATTACCGCTCATCTCCCACTGCTATATAAACTAGCCCTACTTTGGAATCATGACTGAATTAAAATACATAACTCTTGCTAGTTTTTATAACTTTCTTTGCAGAACATCAAACCTGAGAAGAACACCAGGAAATTAAATCTACAGTTCATAGAACCAATAAATCTTTTAGCAGAAACCTCTCGTTCTCCTTTTTCACAAATTAGGAATCCCAGGCAGACTTACTTGCTTTTATCTCACTTAGGATTTATGAAATAGAGTCGAGTATGCTAAGTAAGATATAGTCAAATTGTGGTATAAATAAAACAGATTGGAGAAGCCACTCAAAACTGCTGAGACTCTGTATTCTGCTTGTTTACAGGGCTCCAGCAGTATATCCACTTAATACCAATGGCTAAAACGTTAACTATTTTTGTTTGTAGTTTCCCTATACAACATCTGATGCCAACTTGTACTTTTTCCTATTCAGTTTTATGTGGATTCATGGACATATATTACATACCACTGAAGTTGTATGTACCATTTGGTTCAGAAAAGACAACAATTTAATCTTTTAAAATAAAAATAATGACATAAGAGATTTACTGAAATTAGAAAATTACATTCTGGGAATGTTTGGGGGTTCTGTGCAGCCACTTATGTCTACTTTTCAAGCTCAGAGCCAGGGGTGGGATTCTACCAGTTCGCACCTATTCGCTAGAACCAGTTGTTAATATTCTAAGCAGTTCGGAGAACCGGTTGTTAGAAGAAATTACTGGCCTAATCCTATAAGGAAGGCAGGAAGGAAACATTCTGGTGTTGCTTACAGAAACTGCCTCTCCGTTAACCCTGATTACATTCTTGGCAGGACTAGACTTCCTGTCTCAGGAACATCTCTGGAGTTTTCCCCCCCTCCTTTGCTGGTACTTTGCTTGTGTGGAATGACCATTCAAAGTTACAATGGCACTGAAAAAAGTGACTTATCACCATTTTTCACACTTACGACTGTTGCAGCATCCCCACAGTCATGAGAGGCCAGGTGAGATGTGTGCCTCGATGTGAGTGATATTGAGTTGGCCACACCCAGCCAATAACATGACCACCAAGCCATGTCCACCCAGTCACATGACCACCATGCCACGCCTACCACCTAAGCCACGCCCACAGAACCGGTTGTTAAAAATGTTGAATCCCACCCCTGCTCAGAGCCAATCACTAGTTTACTTGTACAAAAGCAAATTTCATTCTTACTCTGAACAATTAAATTATGCTTTTAAAAGATGTCCGTTTTTCTGTTCTGTATCTCACCTTGTAGACTTAATTCAGTGGCACGTTTAAGATCATCATCCTCCTTCTGCTCCCGCGCCTCCTGCTGGGGTAGAGATTCAAGCTTAGTTCTCTGAGACACTTCCTGTTTTTATAATTGCTCTATTTTTCCTACTGATACTGCATGAGGTTAGTATGCAACCCGTCAAGTCCCTAATCTTACCACATGCTCTCAGCAAGAATATGAACTGCTTCCCAACAAAGTCCAAGGACAATTTTTTTTTCTCTGTGTAGTGGAATGTATGGTGTACTCAAATCTAGCTGAGGACACACACCTGAATAAACAGTATCGGAGAAATCGCCTTCATTTAGGAAAAAACTAGAATATCAAAGGTTTGCAGATACATGGCTTCTGTAGGTTTAGGTGCCTCTCCTTTCACTGGTAAACAATAAATGGGCAAACACATTTGAAAGTTTTTCTTCTTTCTTAACCTATTCACATGTGCTTCCATGTCCATTTTGTTTCTTTATGCGTTTGTAAATATTTATACAATATATATAAGAAACATTTTAAGAAACTAGTAATGAAATGAAGGATATCTCAGAAGGGCTATACTCTGCTGGTTGTTTTTTTTACGATACTGACTGACAGTTCCTCTTTGTGCAAACGGGGCCTTCCAAGCTATGCCTGAAGAAGCACCTTTCACATACTCCCATCTTTCTTTCTAATAAAAAAGTGAGGCATTGTTTTTTTCTCATACACACATCATTCTATAATTTATCTTTCCTTAATTATTAAGTGTTCTCAGTTTTGATTGTTGATCCTTTTTTTTTTAACAAATATTTCTATTCTGCCTGCTCTTTTGATTCTAGGCCTCTTGTAATTTAGAAGCAATAAAATCATAAGATCTGATCATAAAACCTAATGAATTAAAAACTAAACTATTAAAAACTATCAGCAGTCTCCAACTTACAACCTCAACTGGAGGTTGGACTGGAATAGCCATCACTAAGCACTGTGGTTGTTAAGTGAGTCATCACACGATGACACCCAATTTTATTTACCTTTTTCCTGTGATCATTAAACCAATCTGCCCTCTCCCATTGACTCCCCACCCCCCGGTCAGAAGCTGGTTGGGAAGGCTGCAAATGGTGATCACATGACCCCAGTGTGCTACAACTGCTGTAATTATGTGCTAGCTTTGTCTTGCTGATGATTACATTGCATGCTGTTTCCCACCCATCCAATCTAATTTCTTACAGCCTCTAGGCACCAGGTCAGAACTCTGATTGCACCTCCTGCTCAGCCTGGGAATAAATGATAAACCTCGGTATTATTATCATATAGATTGGACTTAAATCAAAACAGAGCTATGATCTACCCTGACTGTTTCAGACGGTTGCTGAATAAAATGAGAGATAGGGCTTATTAGTATTTGTGGATTGTGATTAAATTGCTTTTATTTATGTTTTTGGAGTTTTGTGCAGGTTTCATGGGTCTTTGGGACACAGGTTAACAAAAATCTCATCCAAGGAGCAGGATTATAGTAAAATGAAAAATAGTTTAATTATGGATATCATGTCAAAGGAGACAACAAAAGCAAAACTTTCCAAAAACTATTTTTCTTAACTCTGGAACTATTTTTTCAAAGATATAATTTAGAAGAAAGGAGATTCCAACATGGGATGGATACCTATAATCATTTAAATATGGATTCTTGAATACTAAATTATTAAATGAGGAGAAACCATGGGCTCAAAATTACTGTAAGTTATATTTTCAACTGCCCAAATATCACAGAAAGAAAACCTATGATCTCTTCCTTCCAGGTAATAAAGAATATTTTCTAAAATATGAGAAAGGCCACTAGGGAATTTATTAGAAGTAATAACTTTTGAAAGACAATGAGAAAATAGGTAGAAACAAAATATAAGCAGCGTGGTGGTGAAGTGGTTAGAATGCAGTATTGCAGGCTACTTCTGCTGACTGCCGACTGCTAGCAGTTCGAGTCTCACCGGCTCAAGGTTGACTCAGCCTTCCATCCTTCTGAGATCAGTAAAACAAGGACCCAGATTGTTGGGGGCAATATGCTGACTCTGCAAACTGCTTAGAGGGGGCTGTAAAGCACTGTGAAGCAGTATACAAGTCTAAGTTCTATTGCTATATAAGAAAAATATTACAGAAGAGCATCTCTGATGGACAATGACCTCAGATGACTTCTAAATCCAAATTTGCTAAAATTGATATTTTAAAAAACGCATTAAATTCATTATCTTGGCTAAAGGATTTCTATAAAAACCTTGTTCATAAAAAAAGATTTCTAAGTTTGCAATTATGAAACAAAATCATGCAGTGCCATATTATAAAGTGAGGTTATTAAGAGTTCTTTCCCTAAAAATAGTGAGACAGTCACATATCATTACAAAAGGTGCACTGGTTCTTACTTGTTCTTGGAGACTCTGAGCCAAGGCTTGCTGTAGTTCTTGTTCCTCCCTCTCCCTTTCCATATCATACTGTTGCAGCCAATCAACATCCCCCTGAGTGCCTTCTGGGGTTTTGTTTTCCTTATTTTCATCAAAATCTTTAGTTACCTTGGTCAAGTTGGCATAACCTATGGAAACAAAACGGTGTCTTAATATTTTTTGCAGGAGTTGTGGGGGGCTGCTAACTGGATTGCAACTGGCTAAATTAAGGATGGATAACCTTTTAATGACAATTGCATTTAATAGGGGTGTATGTGAGGATGGCCACAGAAGCCTATCACACATTTGAACAAGGTTTCATTTTTATGAGTTGGACTAGTTTTTGTATGCACATTTATGTTCTCATATTTAATGCCTATATCATCCTTACCTCATAAAAATAGAAAACTATGCTGGCAATTTTCAGCAGAAAAAGAAAAAACTTGAGAACCTCGTGCAGCTCCAGGACAACAGACTGCCTTATTCCTGGGCTAAATCTTTTTCATGCTATTCAGATCTCAAGAGCAAAATGAGCACATTAGTCCATGATCATTTTGAAAAAAAAAAAAAAGGATAAGGGGAGAGAGGAAATAACTGCTTTCAGTACTTATTTACTGTTTTCCGATTAAGTCAGTATGTGAAATTTATCTCCCATTTTTGCTCTTGCCTTTCAAAATTGTGACTAAAGATTTTTTAAAAGACATTCCTACAGTAAAAAAGATAGCTTTGCTTCATTTTTCTATTTTAGTTGAATGTTATTGACAATTATGAATCGTAGAATGAAATATGCCAGGCATAAACTTCATTGCACATTTTAAAATGCAAGCCATTAGGACATAACCATTCAGTCTTTTTTAAAATGCAATTTAATACAAATAATTTTACAATAATAAAAATAGACTCAAAATATTTTTGTCTATTGGTAGCACAACCCTTGCCTTTCTCCCTTCCCCAAATAAAGATGGGATTAAAATATAATAGTGCAGGAAGGTAGACCATCCCCACTCCAACTCTTAATACCTTCCTTGCAACTGTAAAAAAAAAAAAAAAAAAAGAGCAGAAAATTAAAGCACTGAAATCAGACGTCTACCCAACAGAATTTCAGCAGGGTAATTTTGAGGCTAATAAAAATTGAAAATAAAAGTAGGAATCAAGAGTGAGAGGTATTTGGAATTGTGTTGATTTCTATCCTTCTGTTCTCATCTCCCCACCTCCAAAATAACAATAAACAAACAAAAACCAAAATGAAACTGTCCATTCTGTAATGTCTCCAAGTCAACAGATTGCTTTTTGTAGCCTACTGGAGAGTCAGAAATCTGAAGAGGAGAATAGCTTAGTTGCTCACCATCCCACTCCATACATCGTCACTCAAATTCTAGCCTTTTCTTCCCCTCTTACCAGACTCTGCAGCAGCTTTGGATTTATCAGCGTCCTTAAGTTCTGTATTATCTGGCAATTCTTGCATGTCATCATCTCCAAAGCCAGTATCAGGACTATTTGTTGGCTTATCTTCATCGTGGCTGGACAGTGATGCTTCACATTTGCTAATCTCCAGGACAGCTGCTAGAAGTTCATCTTCACTCATTGTTTCGAGCCCACTGTTTCCTGACTCTGGGGACTTGGGATTTTCTGTTTTACTTTTCTTTGAGCTCTGCAAATAAATAAAAGGCAAAACTCACTGGGATCCATTCTCTCTCAGGATACTATAGCAATCACCACAGTAAAATGAACATACGTAAAACATAAAAATGAGATGGACACTCTGAACATATAATCGTAATTCCAACACTGCTCTAATATACAGAATTGTTCTGACATCACCAAGAAAAGACTGGCTTTGAGTGAAGATAAGCTATATTAAATAAATAAATAATGAATAATTAAAAAAATTCAGCCCTGCTCCTCTTAAAAATATCCTTGCATACCTGCCATATCATCTGCATCCACTAGAGGCCACTCTTAAAAGTTAAAAACAAAACAGTCCTCTATTTATGAATGAGTTATGTTCCAGACAGTGTTCGTAAGTGTGATTTGTTTGCAAGTCCAACAAAAATAAAAATGTGCAATGCAGTTCTTGCCTTGCACGGGTGGCATGCCAATGGGCTTTGGGTGGTGGCAGGACGGGGTTGGTTTCTGGCACACTGCACACATATGCATGGCATGCTGGAAACGGACCCTTTCCTGCCTTTTCCCACTACTGCAGAGGGTTCACTGGACCCTTTGCTGCAAACCTGTTGCTTGACTGGAATGAGAACTACGCTGCACCTGGCTGCAACTCCAGCTTATAGGGTACTGGAGGTCAGGAGAGGATAGGAGGGGATGTCACTATGTATAACAGTGCAAGAGAACCTGGCTGTTTCCTGCCTTCTCCTGTGACAGGTTTATTTGTATTGGCAAAAGCTCACAACTCAAAAGTTCATTACTAATCTTGTATCTAATTGCCACACACAAAAAAAATCTGATCACAATACATTCGTCTTCTACTAAGCTCTTTTCTTACTTTCTCAAGCTCTTCTTGCTGCTGTTCCCTGCTCTGGAAATCACACTGTTTCTGACTGTTTGCAACAGGACGTTTTATTGATTCTTCGTCGCTGTCTGAATCCAAAGAATTTAAAAGGTGACCTTTATTCTTAAATGCATATTTTCTGTAAAAGAAACAAAGAACTCTAATTAAACCCTTTCAAAAAAAGCCAACTAATGATGCTGATTAATATCAGTTTAAAAAAATATTCACAGAATAGCTAGGCGGATGGTAAACTATAATTCCAGGAATATAGTATAAGGATTTATTCAAACAGTAACCCTCTGCAAAATCTATTCAAAATACTACCTCAATCTAACATTTAGAAAATTCTTTATAACACAAACATTAATATTCCTGGGTTTTTTAAGCAGAAAATTGGATTGGTACAAATTTGGGGTCAACTTTTCTTGTTTTACAAATGAAACGTTTTATAATAGGCCAGTATATATGAACTGGAGTATATATAAAGTATATTAAGTAGAATGTTTCATGCAAAACTTCATTTCATAGTGGAATATGTAATGCTCTCATTAAATATTTAATGTATTTTTAAATATTAATCTTGTATTCACTATATTTTTCTCCGTTCTGGTAAAGGAAAACAAGTATGTTCCCATAAAGCTACCATGTGATCTATCCAGAGTACTTAGTGCCTTAACAATGCATTAGTAAAAGCTTTGCTGAGACTATGGGCAGTCCTCGCTTAATGACCTCGCTTAATTCAGCAACCAACCAAGTTACAAATATCAATGTTAACAATATTCAATAATGCACCAAATTTTCTTAAACATTTTGGTATTTTTTTCAGATACTTCAAAATCATGCTACTCACCGACAAGGTGTAGAAGTTGTTACAGAGCAGGAATTCACCATCTGGGACACTTTCAATGGCCGAGAACTGATTATAAAAAAAAGCAGTATTTATTTTGGAAAACTATTACCTATAGCCATTTTAATGGGGATCCAAGTTCATGCTACAATTTGAAGAAAATATGACCAGCAGTCTTTGGATTAACTGGTCACAGTTGACACAAAATTTATGAATTTTTTTTAAATCTGAGTTCTCTACAATGTTGTTTCATAGATCAGCATCACTGCATCTCACATTTTCCCAAAAGGCACCCTTAATCTTAATAATTTAGAAAAGTCTAGATTCTCTAGACTTCTGTCCATTATTTCAGGGGTGATATCTGAATGTAAATTGTATCTACTGTTGTTGTGGTTAGCCGGCAGCAGGTGCAGATGGCTGAGGAGAGCGATGGCTCTGATGAGGGGCCAGGACCATCAGGGAGTGGACTGCTGCCTTCAGAGATTGTGGGGGCTGACAGCAGTGATGATGAGGTTCCTGAGGAGCCTGTGCCAAGTGCACGTGCACGAAGGATTTGCTCAGAGGAAAGAACAATAATAGCAGCACATGTGACTAGGGAGTAAGGCTGCAAGGTAATGGCCCCTCCCTCAAGAGGATAAAAGCCAGGTTTGAAAAAGCATTCTTTGCAGAAAGCAAAGAAGCTCTTAAACTCAACTGGTGGACATCTTAGTTCGTGTTTAGAGAATTTTGTAAATTAGTTCTTATCCCTGGGTTTTTGGCAGCCTTGACAACAACTTGGCAAGGCTCTTTCTTGTCGGAGCTAATTACTGGAAAGCAGCTTTCAGAACAGAATTCGTTATTAAACCTTAAAAGGTGGGTGCTGCTGCCTTTGTCTGTGTTTGGTCTTTGGGAACCTGGTTGGGTCAGAACAATTGTATCCAAAGGCCATTAAAGAAAGATCAGGTAAAATTTCATTGTAACAAAAATAAACCAATCTATAAACGCTATTACTAGAACAAGGGTAGGAAGAACTCACACGACTGATTGTGCACTCCATCCAAGATTAAGTGGGGGCCTTGTGCTTTCTGTACAGTGTGACTGCAGGGTCAAAAATCTTGGAATAATCACTTGCTGTCCTACTTTGTGATTGAGGGAGAGCACCACATTGAAGCTGTACCGTTTCAGATGAAGTATTAAAACTCTTTAAGAGACAAGAAGGAATGGAAATGTATAAATTGTTTGCTATGTAGAAACAACTATTAATAATACATAAAAACCGTAGGCTCTCCCTCCTGTCAGTTCCTTATAAAATTATGTACTCTTAACTTATAAATGCTGTAGATGGATTCAGTTTTTCTTGTTCCAAAGTATGGAATCACAGCGAATTTCCATCCTACCTCCAGCCACAAGCAGAGGAAGGTAATGGTTCAGATTTCCTTTTCCTTCTGCAGTGTTCCCTCATTCTAGAACAACCCCCTCCTCACTATTCCACAGAGTCTGAGAACCTTCTAGAGCAAGTATTGGGGAATGAGGAATCTGCAGAAGGAACAGGAACTTAGGAAAATCCTTACAACTACAGGGGAAAGAATTGGGGTCCAACCTATCATTTTACATCTAGTAATCAATGTAAATGCGTTTCTGCTGCTTTGCCAGTTTTTAACAAAAAGAAATTTGCTTTTAAAATTTGATGGAAGCATTGTCAAGATGCTTTACTAAACTTCTAATTTCCAAGAATGACATTCTGTTCAAAATTTAAATTCATGTACTTCAGTTATTCTAGGACCGATATCAAGCACTTGTTTTTGCCCTAAATATTTTTATCGCATGGATTCTAAAAGTTGCCAATATTTTGGTATAACTTTTGTACGAAGTTCATATACCTACCTGGGAAACCGACTGAATTTGTGTGTAACAAGAGCAGATTTTCCACTGCACTTCTCACAGGAGTATTCTATTTCTTCTGCCTAAGAGTCACAATAGGTGCAAGGTTTGTAATCTGATAAAAAAAAATTCTTTACAATAAAGTCTTTTCTTTTCTCTTGTCAGTTTGGTGGAGTGCTTATCCTCACTAAAACAGGACTCCAAAACTAACTGTTTTGGTATTCCTCCCTCCAAACAATTGAATTCATTTACATCTAAGGACAGACAATCATTCATTACAATCACACCAAATATCCATGTAAAAGAACCAGAAACTCTTAACTAATTTGTTTTTGAGATTAATCCAGTTAAAGTTGGCCCAAAAGTTACATGACAACTCCTATACAGAATTAATACCTTCAGGATTTTTTTTACAATAAAAAATTCTACCCACTTACCCTCCCCAGTCCTTCCTCCATGAAGGAACTTCAAATAAACCCATGTAACTCTACTCTAACATATTTCCACAAGAACATATAACTTCAACATATAACTGATTTGCATTCAATTTGCAATCTAAAAAAATGTACAGTAGAAATAATATTCAGAAAACATTTATAAGAAGAAGTAAAATTTAAAATATAATAACTCGTAGAAGGATATATATATTGTATACCCGGAAAAAGAGGTCCAAAGAATCTTGGATTGATCGAGAAGGAAGCAGTTTTTTCCTTCGTGGCAAGTCAATGGAAAGATCATTAAATTGTTCCCGCTTGGTGACAGTTTCACCACACCTGCAGGGAAAAGTTTTACTTCATTTAGTTTACCAAATTTTTAATACCATACACAGATAACATTTTAGCATAAGTTAGAATGCAACACCTTTTAGTCCAGCTGGCTCATTTTTTTTGACATTTGTCTCTTCTCAGAATATTTTCCAGATGCTCTGGAGGTTCTCATAACTTTCTGTAACAGATTTTTGGGGATGGGATATGGGTAAGCTAAAAAAAGAAGGACCAAAATTGTTCCCATGCTTCTTTATTGTGAGAGCATTTGCTGAATGAAAAGCTGTGCCATAAGAGGAATGGTACTATTGGACTCCTCATAAGAGTTCAAGTATTCTTAAATAAGAAGAATACAATATTAAAATACTGACTGCAGCTCTTTCCCTGGACAATTGCAATCTCTGTGTTGGCACCTGTTTTCTCCCAGATGTTTCTGAATTACAAATCCCAAGATGTCATTAATTGCAAGCTGAGGTTCAAAGCCAATGGTTGGAAATACTTGTTTAGATAAATTAAAATATGCCCACTTTTCACTATTTTCAACATCTTTGAGAAAATATGTAGAGCCTCCTGAATTTCAACTAAACCAGGAATTTGAATAGGATGTTTATCTGTATATTTTTTCCAAGCTATGCTAGCAGTGACCAGTGAATGATGCTTAGTTACATTAGAATCATCCACTACTTAAATTACTTGAGAAGCTAGGCCTTGTGTGTATTAACATCACACTCAATGAGAATCATATGAGGAAAGGGAAGCAACAGGAATGTGAAAAAACCATCTCTTTAAAGACTTACATTTTACATATGATTGAATGCTGAACTTCAAATTCTAGATTTGCAACTACTGGACATGTATAAACTCTAGTGGCTGAAAAATCATCAGATATGCGTCCGGACAAGTTGTCTTCACTAGAAATAGGCTCACTCTTCCAAGTTTTGTTCAGCTTCTCCATGTCCTCCTTCAACTGATCCAAGCACTGGCTTAAGAATTCATGAGCATCCTAAAATCATCAGTATGTTTGTTAAAAGTACAGCTTTAACATCCCCTCAACATATTTATACATAGTATAGATTCAATAGTATAGTATACATCATTTAAAGCTGGTTCAATGTACTAGAACCACTGCAGATAGTCCTCATTTAGTGACCACAATTGGGACCAGCAACTTGATTATTAAGTAAAACAGTAGCTAAGTAAAACATCACAATTTTATGATCATTACAATTTTATGATCTTTAAAAACTTGTGAAATCATAACTTTGAGGATTGGTTACAAAGTTACTTTTTCATTACTGTGTATACAAACATTTGCTTAGCAAGACAGCTGCTAAATGAGAACTACCTCTAATTCAATTAAAATTGGCAACATTGGGATTCATTGTTAAGAATCATTATGATAGTGGAAATTAAAATTTCACATTTTATTGAAATGATGAATCCCCTGTACTTATTCATGTTTTATAATCATATTATTTGCTTTAAACTATGTGCTTACATTTTTCTTTTTCAAGTGGCAAAATACATACCAAGATATAAAATGTAAAGTTCAAGAAATAATTTCTGGACAGCGTATTAGGACCCCAAACTCTTTCCAGTATTTGCTACATTTTAATTGTTCCATCTTATCTCACCAACAATTAGTTTCCTAGAACTACATAGAACAAATCTAAGCTATTCTCAGTCACACTTTTGTTAAAGTTGGCTAAATGCAAATAAATAAAACTCATTAATTAAAAAAACAACTGTGAACTTTCCTTGTGAATTGAACAGACAATGCAATCAGTTATGTTCTAATATGCAGAGAGAAATGTCTCAACATTTCCTCAATTATAACTGGGTGTGTTGGTGTGCAACATCAATGCTATTTTAAGACTTGGCAGAAATTTCTCCCTTTTAAAATCTTTATGCAAGGGACAGTATAACAGACAATGAATGGTATATTATTCTCCACAAATACAACCATATTGTAAAGATATTTTTTAAAGGATTGTCAGAGTACTAGTCTGTTACCAGAGCAGAGGGCACGGTTTGAAACTGTAATTCAGTGCAAAAGCAACACAACTGAGGAAAAGAGAGAAAATGAAAATAGACTATTCTCCTTTACTAAACTATAACATTTCAAGAAACAAATTAGCTGTCAGCCTTATCCTCACTCAAATGATAATTGTAAACGTAATCTATGTAGGTTAAAACAATCATTTGTCAAAAAAAGCTCCTATTATGAGATTCCCCTTCTTCTCCAATGCTGCATCTATTCAACATCTCCCAATTGTCTAATCCAGGGTCATTATGGAGGCCAACATCTTAACTATTACTCAAGCTGTGCCAAAATTTTGTGTACCTTATAACAGGGATCCCAACCCCTGGTCCATGGACCGGCACTGCGCCTTGGCATGCCAGCAACCGAGCCATGCAAACAAGCAAAGCCCCAGGCACAGAATGCAGGCAGCATGTGAAACCATGCCCCCTTCTGGTCTGTGGAAAAACCTCTCTCCATGGAACTGGTCCCTGGTGCCCAAAAGGTCGGGGGACACTGCCTTATATGAACATCAGCTATGATAAATGTTAGCCACAGTTCTATCTTGGAGGAAAAGCTGCAGGTATACAGTGAAGATCAAGATTCCATAGAGGAATAGTTTACCAATTAGTAGCTAAAAACTATATGTTTGTTCAGACCTTCTGAGATAGCTTTTTAACCTCATGTGAAATTTCTTTACAAACTCAACTGAAGCAGCAGTAAGGTCAGCACAACTGAGCATGAAATAACTGAGTTTATACATCAATATATTTCAGGCTATCGTAGAAGGTCTAAACAAACAATAGTTTTCAACATTATAATGGTTAATTGACACAGAACATGTACCCCATGGGACCTTCATTTGCATAACAATCCAGTCTTGTCCTCCCTATTCTCTCCATGTATTTAAATCCTAGATCAGTTAAGCCAGGGGTCCCCAACCACCGGTCCGGAACAAATCCTACCGGGCCGCTGGTTTGCTGGGCGCCGCCATCTTTTTGATGAAAAAGTGCTTCCAGTGAGCTTTTCTGGGTAGAAAGCTCACCGGAAGCACTTTTTCATCAAAACAGATGGCGGCGCCAGTGCTCTGGTGAGCTTTTCCGGGTAGAAAGCCATTTCTACCTGGAAAAGCTCACCGAGCGCTAGGCGCCGCCATCTTGTTTTGATGAAAAGTGCTTCCGGTGAGCTCACCGAAGCACTTTTTCATCAAAACAAGATGGCGGCGCCCAGCTGATGCTTGCCGGGCCGCAGCGCCCAGCTGATGCCAGTACCGGGCCGCGGCATAAAAAGGTTGGGGACCACTGAGTTAAGCCACTCACACATCAGTTGAAGCTCATGAAAGTTGAAGCCGTGTGATAAAATGCATTACTCTTAAAAGCTGATATCAGACGCCAATTTTGAGTTACATAGATTACCACAGCTCTTTCTAGCACTGATTATGTTACCTAGTTTGGGTAATGAAACCTCTGCAAGTAAACAACCAAGCTCAGAGAGCACCAAGGATCCCCTCATATCAACCTTGAGCTACAATTATTCTCCTTTATTGACACTTCTCTCTTCTTACAAGGTTTATAGTAGGGGAATTCTAATAATTTTCTCTGAAATTTATTCTGATGAGCATCTTCACTTTTTTCAATTTTCTACTCTATACAGTGTTGGAGTAATACACTTGGCTGAAAAAAAGGTTAATAAGACAATCAACTTGTCACATTTATGAGAGATAATATGGATAACTGTTTTATTATTATAATTTTATAGCCATGAGCGAGCTTTCCAAGAAAGATTTACATCAAAAATCAAACCCTAAGGTCATCTAACAACTTGTATTTTTTCTGGCTCTTTTCCCAAATAAGATTACTTTAGTTTGGGGTACTTTTATGAAACAGCTTTTATATAAATACAATGTAACAAGTGACAAAGCTCATAAAGTAGCTCAAATTACTGACTACAGTTACTTCAGTGTATGATACTTACATTTTGCATATAGCCAGAGAATCTCTCTGCCGTAGCTGAAATTGAAGTTTTCACCTTCTTGAGTAGTTCTTTCTTTACTTCAGGGCTACATGAATCTTTTTTAGCAAGTAAATTGGTGAATCGTCTAGAAAAAAATACATGACAATATTTTGACATTAAAAAGCATGTTGGGGTTACCAGACATCTGGCAATTTTGTCTTCATGTCCTGTCTGACAGGCAGTACCTTAAAGTCAACTATTGTGGCTTTTGAAGTTATATACAAGCTTTCTGTTCCTGAGCACTTTTCTCCCACATTTCTTAATGAATGCTAACCACAAGTTAACAAGGTCAGCTTTGTGACCTTAATTAGTTGATTAGTACCCTCTGGCTGGGTTCTACCACAACCTGAAATTGGTAGGATCTTAATCAGTCACACACTGGAAGCTTTTACCTCCTAACCCACATTTGCCACATTCTTCCACTGAAAAGCCAGTCTTTCTGTTGCTGGAAAAAAATAATTTCATGCAGGCCTAAGAACTTTCATTTCTACACTCCTTTTCTAATTTTTGGCATGAACGCCAAGAAAGTTAAACAGCATGTCCTCCTTGATTCCTTTTTGTCCTCCTTTCTAAACTATCATGTCCTCCTTTGCCTATTAACATATCTGGTAACTCTAAGCAATGTTTAATTATAAAAATATCCTCCAAATTCCACTATCTTTGCAAACATGCTCAAAGGCAAGTAATTTTTGCTCTCAATTTTGCCATTATTCAAAAAGCTATTTATGTTTAATAGTACGATAGAGCTAGAACATCGCAATATATAGAAGACTGAAAACAAGTAACAAACAAACACCAAGAAAAGCTCAAAATTTGTTCTTGGTTGATACAATCCTTAACATCCTATAATTGCCTTTATAGGTTTTCAAAGTTTAGTTTTAAACAATCAAAAAGCAGCAGAGATTTCATAACAAAGCCAACTGATTTCAGGAAATATAACATTTTCCCTTTGCAGCATTATTAAAAAATGTTTTAAAAGTTGAAATAGGAACATCTCTTTTCAAGGAGTTTCACAATACTGAACGATCAACATTCTTGCATTTTCATCTCATTTTTATTTGTGTAGCTGGATTATATATAAAAGAAATACATTTCTATTTACTTTTGCGATTGTCAGATTATATTTCCAAGAAGGACAATGTATTTTAAGAGTTATAAATTGCATAAACCATTTGGATGCTTGAGATGATATTCATTAAAAAAATGTATTCCCCAAACTGATGCTTACCTGATCAACGCATTGAACGGAACTTTTTTCCATGGGATACTTTGCTTCAAAAGGTCATTAGCAAATGATTGAATTGAAAATAAAGACTGTAAAATAGCATTCATGTAACAAGTGTTTCCTAAATTTGTAAATCTGTGAAGAACAAGACATTAGGATCAAATTAAAATATTGGTAGCATTAATATAATTCACTACACAGGTTACATCATGCTTTCTTAGAAAATCTGCTATGGGTTGCCTAAACAACAACAGCAGGCTAGACAACACACTGAGAAAATGTAAATTAAATCTTCCTTGAAGACACAGCTGAGTGGTCCCTGGGGCAGCAAACCAAAGACCATAGAATAGCATAGGTCCCCCAGTCAATCTGTAGATGAGTGGAATACAGTCCTATCAGCAGCAAAGCTGCTGTGGGAGAATCAGAAAAGCAGGTATTCTGAAGCAGAGCTTGGAACAGCCAGGTCTAAAATTCTCACATTGCTCACCCAGAACTTGGCAGAAAGAGGGATAGCAGGAAGATACTGTATGGGAAAACTAAATAGCAAAGAGCTAAAAAAAAATGAGGAAGGGGGAAATCTATCTGATATTGACTAGTGGTCATTGCCTAGCTATCCTAATTACAAATATTTAATTTATTTATTTATATGTTTTAGAAATAAAAAAGGAAAACTCATTTGAGAAGACATTATAATTCTAACACTGTATTTGTGCATAAGCATGGTCCTTTCCTACTCATTATCTTAACAAGAAGGAAAGCAAACAGCACTTCCTGAAAATAAAGTGCTATAGAAAAGATAATAAAAATAACTGAATAAAGAAAATGCTGAGAAACCCGAAGTGAGTTTCTATTTCCTCAACAGTCAACTTAGCACATGTATACATAAAAAGAGATGTTGAAGATACAATAACCAACCCTTGTAACTGCTGCTGTGGATGAGTGGTAAGGGGGACTCGAGGCTTGTTCCATCCAGTGTAATCCTGATTAGATCTCAGTCTTTTGACAGAAAGAGGGGCTGGCTGAGAGAGAAAGCCTAAGCTTCTTTTGGCGGAAGGGTTCAATACATTAGACCTATAAAACAAGAGGGATAAAAACCCATTTCAAAGATGACAAAAATTATTACTACAATTATGGTTAGATTATGTGGTTAGATAAGCAAAGATGACACCTACAGAGAAATATCAAAGCAATAAAAGAAAAATATTGTACTTGCCTTAAAAGGTAAATTAGTTTTATTTTCATCTAGATAATTTAGTTGTAACAGGGGCCATCTTCAAATGTTATGAATAAAATGAGGGAAGCATATGAAGGAGTTTTTATCTAATAATTCTTGGTTGGGGTGCGACATGTTTTGAATTCAGCATTGCAAGTTCCTCACATAAAGCAGCCACAGATTTTTCAGATATGCTCAAAGAAGAGCTAATAATATACGGACAAGTTTTAAAAACTGATATATAAAAATAAACAACACAGTTTGGACTGAATCTAGCCAGTTGAAATAGCCGTTTGTGCAGCAATTGCCAAGTTCTCTGTTAGGTACATCTGTATCTGTTGATGGGACAATATTCTTCCTGAATGAACAGGTCTTTTTGGGAGTCCTAGGCTCCAGTTGGTGTTAATCGCACAGATGGCCTGGCATTTGTCTAGCTTCTGCCCTACATGAAGCAAAAGGACATGGTGACAATGTTTTATAACCCATCACCATTTGTGGGTACTACTGCACTAAGCTATACATGGGACTGCTTTTGAACATCACCTGGAAGATGCAATTGATACAAAATGAAACTGTCCCTATTGGAGAAAAGAGGTAAGAGTTGCCTCAGACAAGTGACACTAATGTTGTGAATGCTGCATCTGTTATCAATAGGTTTCCAAATGTAATTCAACATGCTGGTTTTAATCTTTAAAGCTCTACAAGGCTTGGGACCAAAATTCCTTTGAGACATTCTTCTGATAGGACTTATTTATTCTCTATGCTCATTTCAGGGGAACCTGAGGATACCACATAACAATAACTGGTTAAATGGTTCCTGGCAGGTCTAAATATCCATATAAAACCTTCCTCAAATTGCCCTCAATTCCTGGTGTCTAACTAAAGTTAACCATGTTGTTTTGACAGACCCAGTAGAGAAAAGATATGCTATTGTGTTTCCCAGTCTGGTTAATAACCCTCATTATCTCCTTAAGGGATACTAGGTCAACATTACTTAGCTTCTTCCTGGCACCTGCTGAGACTGAATATCTGTAGCTAGTCTTTTATACAATACTTGGAATGGCTTCTAGTATCCTAACCTAATTAAATCAGCTCACTTCTTGGCACCACAAAATGAAAAATATTCATTTTGGCAAGACTATTTTGATAAGCAGCAATATAAGATGATTTCACAGAAAACACAGATTCTTTGATGAATACAGCATTCTTATGATAAAGCATTTTAAAGGAGAGTAGCTCTTTGGTACCTACCTGTCCAAATTAGAATTACTAGCTGAATAATCCTTTGTGGAAGATCTGCTACCGTAAAATGAAGATGACTGTAAAGGCAAAACCCCTGGAAAGGAGACAGATACAACTTTTTGTAAAAACTTAAAGGCCAGCAATATCACTCAAACAAATATTCAATAATTCAAATGAGATTAAATTCAAATGAGATTCAGAATCATTTACTAAGCAAAGCAGAGACAGTTCTCAACAAAACTAAAATACTGGAAATTTATTTTGCAAACACCAAATTTCTCAAAATTCTATTCCCTGGCCAGTAGTATCACTTTTAATCCCTGTTTTCTTCTACTAATTATTATGTCATATTTCAGTTTTATTAGAATTTATTACCTGATCATTTATTTCAGGCAGCAGGATCATATCAATACGACCATATTAATCATATTCTTAGAAATAAGAAATGCATTAAATATTTTACATGCAACATCTTTAAAACCTGTCTAAGGCAGAACTTTTATATCATGTTACAGTATGGTTTTTCAAACTGGGTTCCCCAACCACTTGATGGGATTTAATAGATAATCAGAGTTGGAAGGGACCTTGTAGGTCATCTAGTCCAACCCCCCACCCAAGCGGGAGACCCTACACCATTTCTGACAAATGGCAGTCCAATCTCTTCTTGAAAGTCTCAAGTGATGGCGCATGAGAAACCATGGGGGGAAAGGTTCAGTTGAGCACAGCCAATTTTTAATCGACAGAACTCAGAGTCAGGGATTCTGAGAATATTTTTTTTTAAGTAACAGATTAATATGGCCTGAAAATTTGAAAATCCCTGTGTTAGAGTAGACCTGGGGAATACTTTCCCGATTTGGAAGCTGAAGTCCAATAGCAAAGGCATGGTCTCTTCAACTGGCATAGTTTATTAAGCACTTATTCTGTGACTTCATTTTCTATAAAATAGCTAATTTGTCTTAATTTGCAATTCACATGATGAGATAACATTAAAACTGAAACCTTCTAAATTTCTATTTTAGTACAGGATGCCTGATTCAGGATGAAGGTAGGAAACTTTGCTGTTTACTAAGGCCATTTTCTTATTAAAATTGAGAAGCAAAAATAATTTGCCACTGATGTAAATCAATGTGCTCTGTTGTTAATATTATTATAATTTATATGCCATCTGATTCTCAGTGACCCTGGGAGCTTCTAAAGAAATAATGACTTGGACTTTTATATTCTGAACTAATATATACAATTACATGTTAATTATTGACAATTATATAATTAGTAAACCAAATCCAAAATAATTCTACAATATTTTAAAATTAATTCTTAGAAAACCAACTAAGTACTGTCAAAAACAGTAGCATTTCTTTACCTGATATCCTGTTTTCTTCAGCCTGTTTCAAATTAATCTGCTTTTCTCTGCTATTGTGTAAAAATTTCCTTGATGGATCAGTCATGGCTTTGTTATTGCTATAGAGAAATACATGTGATCTTAATTGCATTATTTGTAAAATGTGGTAATATATTTTATTAATCATTTTATCATTTTCTGTAAGGCCTTTGAATACTAGCAGTAAGTCTAGGGAGATGTGGGCATTCTTGGTGGGGGTAGGAGTACCTTTGCTCATGAGTGTCTCATCCTGTTTTGATTCTGCAAGTTTAGAAGGAATAGGAAAATGGGTGAAAGTTCAAGGTACACAGTTGTGCTTTCTCATGGGACTTTCCAAACTTTCCCATGAGACTTTCCGTGGCTGTATGATCTCATCCTAGCAAGGTAACATCTGGGACTTTCCAAGATTGTGTGTTCTCATGCTGGTGAAGTAATCTCCTGTTGAGGTCATTGTTTTCTGAATATGCATACTGTATATTTGCTTGTGTTTTTTCTCAATAAATACTGCTACCTGAGTTCACTCAGGGCTGGCATTTTCTCAGAGACATTTCCCTGTGTCTCATTTCAAATGTCAGTCCACCATAAATGGTGACCCCGACGTGATAGCTTGAAGGCTATACGTTTCCCGCATCCTATACTCATCGTCGCGGACGCCGACTGGGCCCTCATCTTCTTCGCTGGACGAAGATAGATTCTTTTCGTGAGTATGGGGGAGATCTCTCGAAGGCTCAGAAAGAGCACATCAGGGAATTGAGAGGGATCATTGGGAATAGTTTTGGGTTTGGAATTGGCAGTAGGGGTTGTGCTGTAGGAAAGAAAGAAATTGAGGACTTACTACAGTATGTTTGGAAAAATATTAAGTCATATCCGGAGGGAGGTAGTATTAAAGTAGAGTCCTGGAAAAGATAGGAAATTTTTGCACGAGGAACCTCGTGCCCCTTCTTCAATTTTGTTAACCTGGAGGGTGATTATGGATGCGTTAGCTACTTATGAACAACCGCTCCTAGCACCCCCCAAAGAAGGTTTGCCGCTTTACCATGCGGTGCGTTTGTTGCCGCCGACGGCACCTCCAGATAAATCTGGGGACTGTCTGGCGCTAGAAATACTTTGTCAGAGGATAAGAGTTTACCTTTAAGGGTTCAGGTGGATGCAGTTACTGCAGCTATTCAAGAAGCAAAGAATAGAGGGGAACTATCAGGAGATGATTTGGTGGAGTTTGGAGTAGAAGTTCAACTTAATCCAGTAGAAATTGTCATGGATGCTGCGTTGAATCCGCAGCGGAGTGGAAGCCTTTACCTCTCAGGATTTTGAGGGAAGTTAAGCAAGCAGCAAAAAGAATATGGTGTTAGATCGCCATATACTCAGGCATTGTTAGAAGCAGTTGGTTATGGAAATAAAATGATTCCGGCTGACTGGAAAGCTCTGTTGAATATGATTTTAACTCCAGCTCAATATTTGGTGTTAGATCAGAAATGGAGACAGCTGGCAGTCCAGAGGGGAACAGCAAATGTTACCCCAGATCAGCTTTACGGAGCTGGTAATTTTACAACAGTGGAACAACAGAGAGATGGTATGCCTGATGAGGGGTTCGTTCTTCTCCCACAATTAATTTTTCAAGCTGTAGGGGCTCTCCCTGACGGCGAAGGTGGTGAGAAGACCTTTACTAACATCAAACAAGGGAACAATGAACCCTATGAAAATTTCATTAGCAGACTGAAATTGGCTATTGAAAGACAAATTGATAATCAATTAGCCCAGAAAGAGTTGCTTTTTAAGTTAGCAGTAGAACAAGCTAACAGATTGCAGAAAGATTTTAAATCCACTTGTAGCAAGTGGAGAGCGAAAATCGCGGATTTGATTAATGCATGTAGGAAGGTTGGGAGTCAGTCTTTTAACATGGAGACTTTAGCTTTGGCTTTACAAGCAGGACATGCTCAAAAGGGGAATTGTTTCAATTGTGGGAAGCCTGGACATTTTAAAGCGCAATGTCGGGCTCCTGGAGGAGGTCAAAGTCAGCAGAATAAGAGATCAATGGGACAGGGTGTTCATCCTAAATCAGTGTGCCCAAAATGTAAGAAAGGATACCATTGGGCATATCAGATGCTCCTACAGTTTTTACTGATGGAGGGAAAGTTTTTGGTGCTTGTGTTTGGAAAGATAAATCTGGAATTTGGCATACAAAAGTGACTTCAGAGCAGAAGTCTGCCCAGCAGGCAGAACTTGCTGCTGTAGTTTTGGCTTTTCAAAATTTTCACAATCAGGATTTTAATTTAATAGTGGATTCATTGTATGTGTATAATTTGTTACCCTTTGTAGCAGGTTCTTATTTGTCTCCTGGAATATCACCTGATATTTTAAGATTGCTTTTGCTGTTACAAGGATGTTTGGAGCAGTGTGTGAATGTGTGTTTTGTTGCTCACATGCCACGCTCAAGACCATGTTAACTAAATTAAATAAAAAAGGAGGGAAGCTCCTGGGGCTTCCGGCGATTCAAGATCAATTAAATCTAGCTTTGTATACTTTAAATTTTTTAAATTTGTCTGGTAACCCCCTGCGGCGCGGCCAGCAGGCATTTTTCTTCTCCTTCTACAGATGCGGTGAGACCTCGGGTGTTGGTGCGGTTTCTTCCGGATCCGGCATGGGTTCCTGCTGAGCTGATAACGTGGGGACGTGGTTATGCAGCAGTTGAACATCTTGGTCAAATTGGGGTTCCTGGTCGGTGTGTTCGACCTGATCATTCGCAGGCACCTGTGAAGGAAGTTTCGGAGGAGCAGGATGGCGCATCTGTGGTTCCTGATCCTGTTGATTCTGCCTAATCTGTCCTGGGCTGCTCGGGTGCGGAGAGAGCAGCGACAGCATGTTCAGCGTGCCGGAGATTTGGGCGATGATTTGTGGACAGATAATAATTACATTAAAGATTTGCGCACAACTGCCAAAAACTTGAACATCACCAATTGTTGGTTGTGTATGCACCTTCCTGGGAGAGTGGGAGAAGGACTAACATTGCATGGAGTGCCTTTTGAGGAAAAAGATTTAATAAAGAATGCAACCTGGAGAAAACAGTTGTCTTGTGCTACAACAGAGCAATTCCAGATGTTCAAGCAGAATCCGCAACAAGCGTGAGCTGAATCAGGTCTAACCATGGGAGGTAATCTATGGACACAAATTTCTCGAGGTCTTATCCCGCCTTTGGGAATTGCTATGAACTATAGGGATATTCATATTTTAAATAATTTTACTGTTGCTATGTTTAATGATACTATAAAGAATATTAAGATGATTAATGTAGAAATGTCTGAAATTCGTAAAGTTACTTTGCAAAATCGATATGCTTTAGATATTGTTAGCTGCTCAAGGAGGAGTTTGTGCTTTAATTCATTCGCATTGTTGTGTTTTTATACATAATTATGAGCCAAACATTACAAAGACTGTTCAGGACATGGAAGATCGTATTGCTCAGCATCAATCTGGAGCCGATGGGTTTAATGCATCATTCTGGGACAGTCTGTGGTCCTGGCTTCCTGATGGATCATGGTTTCGCTCCTTATTGCAAGGGGTTGTTATTATTATTGCTATATGTATCTTATTATGTTGTTTTATTCAATGTATTCCTAATCTATTACAAATGTGTACCTCAGTTTTCCGGCGTGTGGGATCAGGTCATGAGGGAACTGTGTACTATGCCACTAAAACACCCCCTATCTTTGAATAAATAAAAAAGGAGGGAATGTGGTAATATATTTTATTAATCATTTTATCATTTTCTGTAAGGCCTTTGAATACTAGCTGTAAGTCTAGGGAGATGTGGGCATTCTTGGTGGGGGTAGGAGTACCTTTGCTCATGAGTGTCTCATCCTGTTTTGATTCTGCAAGTTTAGAAGGAATAGGAAAATGGGTGAAAGTTCAAGGTACACAGTTGTGCTTTCTCATGGGACTTTCCAAACTTTCCCATGAGACTTTCCGTGGCTGTATGATCTCATCCTAGCAAGGTAACATCTGGGACTTTCCAAGATTGTGTGTTCTCATGCTGGTGAAGTAATCTCCTGTTGAGGTCATTGTTTTCTGAATATGCATACTGTATATTTGCTTGTGTTTTTTCTCAATAAATACTGCTACCTGAGTTCACTCAGGGCTGGCATTTTCTCAGAGACATTTCCCTGTGTCTCATTTCAAATGTCAGTCCACCATATAAAACACTATGCTATTTCAACTTGATATACTAATTCTTAAGTTTAAATTTATCTGTAGTCACAAATGGTTCTTTAAAACTTTCAGGCCTACAAAAAAATACACCCAAGTATAAATCTGCCTCTTTCAAACATTTACCAGTAATTTAGCTCAGCTTTAACCTCTCATCTCTGGGTTGTGTACAAATATGAAAACATAAAACTATATATAACATGTAAAAATAAGCAAAGATGGTTAAAATTCAATATTAAAGTTAATTAAAAGGCAGAGTAGGGCCTTCAGGGTGCTAACCAGCCCCACACTTCCATGCTCCTCTGTGAGCCCCAAGCAAAACATCAGAGCTTTAACTAGCACAACGAAGTACACAGAAAATACGCATGCATCCACACCCACCCACACACCCTCTCACACACACATATATACTCAATACTTAACTAAAATACCTAATAGTGAAAGTACAGAGAAAAAAAAAAGAATCAGAACTTAATAAAAACAAAAAACACACCTTGATGAATCATTTTCTTTAGGGTAATCTTCATTCATCTCAACTGCAGTGGGTGTCCTTTTCCTCCTTTCACTATTTCATAAAGGAAAAATAAACATCTGTTCATCCACAAGGAAAGAAAGATTTTTAACTTGAAAAATTAAAACAAAAAGCTTAAATACTTTTTTATTTATTATTAAATTTATTGGCCACCTGTCTTGCCGCAGGGCAACTCTAGAAATGGTTTCCAACATTTTCACATATATTCTAGACATTTCACTCCTACATAAAATCAAATTGCATGCACCTGAAAATCTATTTATTAATACACCTTTACAATCTATTCCTATTTCTACCATGAATACTGAAGTTGTGTTGCTTTTAAAGTTTTCATACCGATTTTCTAATAATCCATTTCTGTGGGGTGTGGAAGCAGCAGTAGCTGAAATATTAACTCTGCTGAAAGACATTCCAGTTACTGGAGAATTCTTAATTGATGCTCTTCCTGGGCTGACCAATACTTTACGAAATGAGGCTTCATCTTTATTTTCTGTAATCACTCTTCTAGGAGTCTAAAAAAATCAAAGAGAAAATGCTAAAATCAGTTGAAACATACTAATGGTGTGCAAAATACTTTGAAACAAACTAATTTCAAACCTGAGGTACCCATTTTTGATCTCATAGTTTTAAAAAGTGACAAAAATATTTCAAGATGACTGAAGCAGAAAATTCTGAAAATAAAACAGCTGATCATTCAAATTTGAAGTGTTTTACATTCTACAACTCATATCAGAAAGTAAAAATCAGGATTAGTGGAAGCCATCATGCAATAAATACAGAGTTTAAATTTGCATGAATCAGGGATTTGTTACAGTTGCAGTTTGCTTAACATTTATCTCTCATTTTCATCTGAACACGGTGAAAAAGGTTACTCAGAACTATAAGAAATAAAAAGCCTTGATGAATGTAGCTCTCTGTAATTTAAACAAGGGCTGCTCAGCTCTTTCTCTACTAGTTAAAGCAATAAGATTACTAACATGTCATCATGCCCAGAAAAACACCTTTCTATTAAGTTCAATACAAGTGGCAGCACCTGGAAAGTAAAGCAGAATTTGATTAGCTAGCATTTGGCAGACAACCGCTATAAATTCCAGAGCTACAGACTAGACTAGGAAATTTAAAAAGCACTCCACGGGAAAGTAATGGAAATTCACTTTCATGCTGCTGCTAAGAAACAATATAGGCATGTAGTCACCAGGATTAATAAATATTTTTACCCTCCTAATAAATATGTTGAGACCTTTCAATTGACCAATACCAGAGCCTGAGGTAGTTTCTCTCTCCCTCTCCCTACCTACCTACCATTCCCATAACCTTTAACCAAGCAAACGGCACATCATAGGACAACAATTTTTGAATGAAGGTACTTCAACTTACAGAATGTGTCCAAAATCTAGGAACTATGACTTCTCTGGAATTGAAATATAGCAAAATTTATTTTAAAAAAATATTTTGTGCTGGTGTTTGTGCTAAGTAATTCAACGGGCTATTTTTCAAGGCAGATACATCTCTGAACATATCACAACTTTTTTTTAGTGAAAGCAGTGTATAAGAAGTTCTGTCATTATTGGGCACTGAGGAATCTGGTAAGGAAATGTCTTTGAAAGAATGAGCCAATGGGTCATGGGTTGTCTAGTATACTACTAAAATACTCCTGTTTGTCTTGTATCAACTTTTCCTGTTATATTGGTGGCTCTTTGTTGATTCACCTGATTTGATTCCAGCTATCAAGTTCATTCAATTCATTGTGATCCTACAGTGTTATTTTTGCTATAAGTTCCCATTCTCTATTTCTTGATTTGAAATCTTTGTTTTTGACTTTGATCAAGACAACTATCTTCCCTCTCAGTAATTGCATCTGCTAAGTCCAATCATTTTAATGATCCTTAAATCAATGATTTTCATGGACAAACCATAAGCCACCCCATGAATACTGCTACTAAAACTTTAGGAAAACTATGACAACTAGATACAGTAGTTTTGACTTCAGTTTAGCTTCTCCATCACTATTATTAAACTTGCTGTGTAAGAAAATATATTTGGCTGTTTCTAGCTAACACTGCTCTGGAGTATGCCAACAGATAGCTGTGGCATTTTACTTAACTTAAAATTTCATGTGTATGTAATTTTATTTTGAAATTATCAAGAAAATAATGAGAATAGGTCAGCTGTTCTATTCCAAACACTGCTGTGCTTATATTCTTAAGTCTATAAATTCTAATCTCACCATTTTCACTGGAAACTGTTTTCCCAATAAATTTACTCATCCAACTGAATTATTTTCTTAAGACTTTCTTATTTTCCACTTTTAGTAAACATTAGATCCTTTTTTCTCCACTTTTTCTATCTTTAGTTGAAAATATTTAAGTCATGACTTTCATTACTCCACCAGTCTGATTCAAGCTACAATAATTAAACTGGAATCAAGAGTTTATCCACAAGACTTAAATCATTGGAAAGCTGGAGAACTGAATGCTTCCTATAAGTGCCTGGCTAAATAGAATTGCATAATGTTAGAAGATCCTTCTGATGGGCTTGAATATTGTATGTGCACAAAAACAAAACTAAATGTGATTGAAGAACGTGACTTTAAACAAGGGAGGGAGCTGTTTTAATCTTAATTTACTGTACTCTTTCTAAATTTGTTTACTAAATGCTTACTCTGTAAACTGAAAAACAGATAAAAATGTAGTTGTCTGAAATTCTTGCACAAAACTTACTGTTCATGTCTAGATAAGACATAAATGCTGGGATTCGATCACAATAGGCTTCCAAGTCCTAACTTGAATTAGGCCATATGAGTTTCAGATTCATAAGTAACAAAATTCTGTAAGAACATTGGTCTAAAACGGAACCCTGGAATTACTCTCAGTGTTCTTTCTCCTTGGAGATGGATTTACATCCTAAAGTTACCCCAACCTTCATTTACACAGACAAAGTACTTATTTCCAGTCTCAGCTATTAAAGGAAGGAAGCCTTTCCCCATTACAAGTGATAATCAGTTACTCAAGCAAAAATGTTAAAGAACTTTTGAAAACATTCTCTGTGACAGCCAAACTGATCTGAAACTCAGGAAAAGAACAGATATATCAAACACAGCAGGAAAGGAACATTTATTTTTTCTCTAGAAACTACATTTCCTAATTGTTTCCTTTTCTTTCTTCCTATGTCCAACAAAAGCAATATTCATGTTAAATATGATCTTCTTGTGAAACTATACCCTGTAGAAGAATGTACATTATTCTGAGAAGAAAAAAGACCTCACAGTTCTGGGACAGGTAATATAGTGGAGTCTTCATTTACATTATGCTTGAATGACATTCTCCAAAAACTGCACATAAAATGAATTCACATAAAGTGAGACACTCCATCAGTGGGATAGGGCTACAGGGTACAGTGTCAAATTTCATCATCCAAATCTATTGATAAATGTACTCAATTTTTAGGGCTTATTTTTAAGTACTATGTTATCCAAATATATTTTCTTCCTTGTGTTGTACATACAGTGAAAACGTTTTCTCCATTTTTTTCTACAATTAATTTTTAATGCACGTGGTTACCATGGCAGACAGACATAGAGAATGCATCATAGTGATATGAATCCTTTTTTACATTGCACACAGTACATTCACAGCAGGGAGGGTCTATGAAGGCATGAGATGTACCACATGGGTTGGGGGAGGTATGAAGGGAGATGTGGCTCAGGAAGAGTGCATGGGGATGGGGAGGAGGGGTTTACTGGTGCGTGAGCAGCTAGCATGGCACAAGTGCAGAAGGGCAGGGAGAGGGCGCACTGATGAAGGAGACACATCCCAGCCCCTTGCAATCTTCCCTGTCAGCTTTCCCTTTGACTTTCTGAAAAAAACAGGTATGGGATATAATAAATAGCAATTATGTGATTTCAGGGTGCTTGGCAACTGCTCATTAGTAAGATCAGGTTACCAAGGACCCAGATTGTAATCATATGACTGCAGGGGTACTAAGATGGTCAGAATTCCAAGGACCAATGGTAACAACTTTTCATTCAGTGCCATCATAATTTTGAACAGTTGCTGAACAAATGGTTGTAAGACAAGGGCTACCTGTAATGTATGATCAATTGCATTGTTGTGAATTCACATATAGCTAATTTCCATAAAGTAAGGAAAACCTGTAATTTCCTACCAAAAGTACCAGAGAAAATATATTCATTTTATAGTGATGAAAGAATTTAGTTACAAGTCTTAACAATGTCATTCAAGGAAATGTTTATATCAAAGATCACTAATAGGAGTGCTCTTTCTGCTCTGTTGGCCCTGATACTTTCCAGAATTGAAACTCATTGAGGTGAAACTGAATTAACAACCTACTCTGGACAAATTCAAAACCTTCTTGCCTTGGATAATTACCACAAATACTGCTATATATCATAAGCAGATGGCAAAGGTAATGATAGAGGGAGAACTGACAGATTCTATCGATATAAGAAAAGGAACAAGACAAGGATGCCCACTATCACCTCTGTTGTTTGTTTTAACTTTGGAAGTGCTAAATAGAAATATTAGAGATGAAAAGAATATAAAAGGGATGAAAATTAAAAAGGAAGAACTTAAGTTGCAAGCATTTGCAGATGATCTGGTTTTTATCTTAGAAGAGCCACTAGAAACAGCATCAAAATTGATAGAAAAGATAGAGACATATGGAAAGGTGGCTGGTTTGAAAATAAATAAAGATAAGACAAAGATCTTGACAAAGAATATGCTATCAAGACAAAAGGAAGAACTGGCAGACCTATTGAAAATTCAGGTTACAAATAAGATCAAGTACTTGGGGATATACTTGACAGCAAGATGCAGTACACTAAAAGAGAATAATCATATCAAACTTAAACAGCAGATAGTGCTAGATTTGGCAAAATGGGAAAATTTACAACTGTCATTAATAGGGAGAATATCAACAATCAAGATGAATATATTACCCAGAATTTTATATTTGTTTCAAACAATTCCAATTAGGCTTGGGAAAGACTACTTTGAAGATTTAAATAAAATTGTGTTGAAATATATATGGCAAGGTAAGAAAGCGAGAATAAAGTTAAAACTTTTGCAAGATGCTAGAATAAGAGGAGGATTTGGTTTGCCTAATTGGGAGTTGTATTACCAAGCTACAAATTTGATGTGGGTTAAGGAATGGATAACATTAAGAAATACTAGATTGTTGACATTAGAAGGACATGATCTGTTGTTGGGGTGGCATGCTTTTTTATGGTATAAAGGAACTAAAACACAGGGGTACTTTAGAAGACATTATATACGGGAGTCTCTGTGGTTAAACTGGGAGAAGATTAAAAGACAATGTTATTTGAAAATTCCAGTCTGGCTATCGACTATTGAAGCATTTTCTTATCCTATAATATACGAAAAGGAACAAACAGTTAGATATGGTGAAATATTGAAGGAAAAGGGTGAACTTAAATCTACACAGAAACTAGAGGAACAAGGTATAAAGATGAATTGGTTTTCATATGCGCAAATACATT
The DNA here is from genome assembly GCF_049901735.1 of Notechis scutatus. Classification (NCBI taxonomy): domain Eukaryota; kingdom Metazoa; phylum Chordata; class Lepidosauria; order Squamata; family Elapidae; genus Notechis; species Notechis scutatus. The sequence goes on from NC_142009.1 coordinate 224,436,372, forward strand.
CAAGGTATGATAAAGATTCTAAAACAGAAGGTTTCTATGATAAACTGACTGACTTAGATAAGATTTTGACAGGTGCTGATGAAAAGGTGACTAAAAAATTATATGGATATTTATTAGAAATTAAACTAGAAGAACAAGTTGCTTGATTGCTTGGGGGAAGAATTTTGGATATGGGATTGATCTAGAGAAATGGCAAAAATTGTGGTCTCAAAATTATAAAATGACAATGTCAACAGCATATAAAGAAAATTTGTATAAGATGTTTTACAGGTGGCATTTCCCCCCAACAAGAATAGCAAGAATGTTCAAGAATAAATCCGAAAAATGTTGGAAATGTCATCAGACACCTGGCTCATATTACCATATGTGGTGGACTTGTGCGGATGCTAAAAAATACTGGACTAAAATCCACACGTGGTTGGAAAAAATGACAAAAAAATATATAGATTTGAAACCAGAGATATTTTTATTGGGAATTTTACCTGAAATATATAGTAAAGACTGGAAATACCTGATTGTAAATGTATTAACAGCGGCTAGGATTGTATTTGCTAAAAACTGGAAAAATGGGAAAATACCATCACAGGAGGAAATCATTTAAAAAATTTTGGAATGTGCTGAAATGAATAGATTGACATTTGAAATTAGATAACGAGATGATAAACAATTTTATAAAATTTGGGATCTATTCTATCAATGGTTAGACAATAAAATATAGTAATGAAATATGTAGATTTTTAGAAAATAATAAATATACAAAGATGTATTCTTTTCTTATTATATCTACAAAATGATTCTTGGATAGATCTGGAATGATAATATGAATTGACATAAAACATATTAAGTAAAATATGATCATTTTGTAAAACATGAATGAATAAAAGTATAGTCAAATGATTAATAATGATATTAATGTATTTGATATTTGATTGAAAATACGAGATTATATACAATGTAATTATAATTGAAGACTATGAAATGGAAGCACAAAACAATTTGTAAACCAACCGGCACACTGTATGTACATATATGGAAGATGACTTGATGTTTTTATGTTTTGTTTATGTTTGTTTTAAAAACCAATAAAAATTAAAAAAAATACTGTAGTAACTTTGATATTAAGGCAGATATTCAATTCTCTACACAACGTGCTATTTATTCTCACTTTGGTGTAAGGGTTTGAGGCATAAAATTGCAAAGATTATCTTTGACAGAAAAGACAGAAATGGAGAAAACACAGAAATGGCCTTCACCATGCATAACTGATCAGTCAATAGTGGCAGAGAATTATGGTTGACTGACATAAAAATCTGTGGAATAATAGACGTAGTTAGTATGCAAAAAAGTATCTGGATCTAGGTACTCGTTCTGTAACAATTTTTACAGCTACACAGAGGTTCCCTTTAATTTGGCCCCATTCTGCTTTTTCTATGGATATAAAACCTCAAACTCCTAAGAGGTACGAACTGAAGCTGCTCATAGAAGTTATGCACAGAGATGGTAAGATGGGTTCTGTCATCTTATGAACATCCTTATTGCCATAAAAATGAATTTTGTCACTTATTTCCCAATTTATTCTAAGACTGCTTTTGCTCCTGAGAATGAATCAGAAGGGAATTTCCAATATTGATCATTGAGGTTTCTAATTTGCTCTCATTTCATCACTGAAATCTGAGGGAAGAATATGAATTAAATGCACAAAACATTATTTGGAGGAGTGCTGTCCTTTAGCCTAATACGAGAGCCCACTTAAACAAACTCAATTCATATTGTTCAAAAAGGCATAGCTCCAGTGCTTCTGACTGATACATCACACTGTAAGTCCCCCAAAAAGAGAGAAGATTAAAAAAGAAAAGGAAGAAAGTATACCTGGCCTTCGAGGGAAGGTAACTGTCTGTTAGAATCCTTCTGCATGGCTCTATTGCTTAAAACTCCTCCAAAACTGCCAGATCCATGAGATTTCACAACTAAAAGCAAATCACAATTCCATATCAATTTTACACGCTTTGTTTACATATAGCTACTACACTTCTTTTCCTGTAACACTAGAATCATTGAGAAAAACACAAATTTACATATTGATGCTGCTCACAAAAATGATATTATTTAAGGTCAGCTTTGTGAGTTTAAAAATTAAAATTCCCTTCACACCTCAAGGGAAATATACATCTTCCTTAACTTTGGTTCTGAGATCAGAGACCTGGGAGTTTGAGAGTGCACTGGTGTTATGTATTCTCCCAGTTTGTGCTGTTGGTTTTTCCGCTGTTACTTTTTGCACTGCAGTTGAGAGTACACCTTGGATGGTTCTTTGGAGAACAGAGTATTTATCTTCGTGGCCTCTGCTTCTCTAGTGTATCTCCTTAGCCTGGTAGGCAGTGCTGAGGACTTTTGTTTAGCAGTCTGTAGGGTTCCAGGTAAGTCAGGCCACTGTATTCTTCAGTAGCTGAGTCTTATTCTTAATCTTCATACCCTTCTGTAATTCTACCAGCTAACTAACCTCTCTCTAGTTTCCTTGAACTTAACCTCTAAACCTCATTTTCCAGTGATGGTGGATGGTAGGGGTATGTGCCGCTATTATTCTTGCTTAGGTAGCAAAAAATCTCCAGGGTTATAGCAGCTGTAGCATATAGCAGTTCATTGGCTTGAGTTAAGGTGGTAGTAGAGATTATCCTGAGGGCTCTACTAGCATCTCCTAGCACACTACCTGATGGTACATCTCTATCAAGCCTTGATAACTAGTCTCAAGAATTGACCGTATCTGATTTATCCAAACTCTTACGGCTTATATCAACTGCTGTGCTCAGCAACTGATGGAATGGTAGTGATGTTCCAGCTTCAGGTGCTGGTACAGTACATAGCTGAATGTTGACAAAGTTGTTCTCTCAGCTCTTCTTGAGTCTGAGGTGACAAATGTAATTGGTCTATCTCAAGCTGCGTGAACAGCTTCCTCTTCACAATGTTGAAACATTGGGTAATTAGCTGTTTTCAATTAGTATCTTTTGTCCATTCAGTTTCCTCACGTTTCATATATCCGCTCTCGTTAAATCCATTGCTGCAGTAGCAATCTATCAGTTCTAGGCTATCTTGTCCCATCCATGCCTGGTTTGTTCCAGCAGCCCACTTACTGTCAGACTGTCCTAGTTCCTCAATATCTGACATGAACCTTGTTAATCCAGGAAATATCCAGGCAAGCATGACTCTCCGTGTCACTTTCATATTTGAGACAAGCAGTAGAGTGTTACAGGTCTTTGCCCAGGATCCTAAGTGACAAGCCATGATTAGGTTAATGGACGGATGTTAGGATTGGTGAAGGTGGGTGGGATGCTGTTATAAAGAGTGCAGAGAGGCAGTTGCTCTCAGCGCTAGCTTTCTGTCTGCCTCAGCTTGGTACTGGATAGTCTTGTAAACAAACCACGTTACTCAGTTTTGTTGGTGAATGTTATAGGTTTATTTTCACAAATCCATTCCTGATAAGCAACAATGGAGATCCCAAGTAAAGCTAGCACTGAGAACAACTGCCTCTCTGTGCTCTTTATAACAGCATCCCACCCACTTTCACCAAACCTAACATCTGCCCATTAACCTAATCATCTCCCGCACCTCCTCCCCGTGCCTATGTACGCCTCATAATCACAGCTCCAAACTGGTCCACCTCCCTCCCTCACTAAACATGTCAGTGTCAAAAACTCAATGCCTAACGTTAAACATAGCTAACACGCTGTTCTCAGACCCCTGTCAGCTTTGAAAATGCTGTGGAGCAACTAATTCATCCTCCGCCCGTCAGCTGGCTGTAGAAGAGGCTGGACAAATGCAGAATAGCTGACCGGCATAGGAAAGCAATGTGGAAGACATCTAGCGCTCCGATAATGTGTCGGGCTGCAGGCATGCCCCACAGAGCCGGCATGCTCCCTGAGCTGGCAGTCGGTAGGTACTAGCAGGCATTTGAATGTATGTATGATGTGTGTGTGTGTGTGTGTGTGTGTATTCCCCACCAAGAAATTAGAAAATTAGTGTTTTATACTAACCTGTCTGAATCTTGTTTTGAATAGCTTCCAGACGCAGCTTCATTTCATTAGCATCTTTCGATGGTATTTTATCAAGAGTCAAAACACTAGAATCCTTCAGTGTTATCATCAAACAACACAATTTCCCTTTACTTTGTCGTACAACTACATTTTTTATATTATGGTTCAGCTAGAAAGAAAATACACAAAAACCATATATGAACAAACATAAAAGCACATATGAATAAAAAAGCTTATAACATAGCCTGTGTATATTCACAAACTCTATACACATCCAAACACAAATTCTAAGCACAATAACACTTTATACAACCTTATTACAAAGGGAAAGCCTTTCTGACAAACAGGGCAATATTTACATTTGTCTATATGACACCACAATATAAAATGGGACTACCATTCTTCATTTTAAAACTGCTAACCAACTTTCAAACGATAATTCCCATTCTAGGTCTCTTTTTAAAAAAATTAATAGAGTTAATATTTGTAATAAACAAATTTGATATTTCTCAGCTAAACATAAAGCAACTATAGACAAAAAAATCTGGGTGCTCTAAAATGTAGACAGAGGGTTACTCATTACTCATTTTATTCATTAGTAGGGCTTACTCCAATATAAACATGAATATGAAATTTCCAGAATTTGAGACACGATCCCACATATATTTTGAAACTGACATAGAAATAATGCATATAAAGGAGCAGAACCATAAAAATTAATCTTCAGTCTTTCAACACTAGAATTAGAACAAAATTAAGCAGTGATCAAACAGCTTTATCCTTAACATCCTAATTTTAAAAATGCATGATGCTTACAAAAAAACAAATTTAACATTTTTTCTTTAATAGATAAATCCATTGAACATACCTAGCTGAATAATTCCCAATATAATAATGTCAATGTTTTGGAAAAGTGAAATGAATCTCTGAGGAAAATTCAAGTGACAGTTAAATTAATTTGAAAAAGCTATCATAAAGGCCCAAATAATAAAATTCTTCAAATAAAAAAGGCTCTGAAAATCCAACTCACCGGAAATATTTTTGGAATTCCTCCAGCATTGTAGTGAACTACCAAAATCACTTTACTGTCTTTATCCACAATTTCAAATGTTCCTTCTTTCCATTTTGTAGTCCCAGTTTGTATGCTCCGCATGCGAACAGACCCATGTAATTTCAATGGAGTCATGTTTTCATAAAAATATTTTATGAAAATAATGAAGACTACTCTTTAACACACCTGTTTTTAAAAAATAAATTTAAGAAGTTGATTACTATGGTTGACATCTATTTCCAAACAAAAAGTTTGTACATTAATTTTCTAAAATGTGACTACCTCAAGCCAAAATGCAGCCTGACTTCAACTGTGCTTGCTTACCAGTGAAACAAATACCATTGATATAATTAATTCTCCATGACATTTGGGAGATCAATGCCCCATGAATCCCAAACTATTCCAGAATATTAAAGGACAGGAAAAAGTACATTGGAAAAAATGTTGAATGTTGACAATTTATCACAAATATAGCAGAGCAGAAATAAATGATATATTTTGATGAGTTACCAACTTCCAAGCATAACTGAATTGGATGAAGTGACTGAAAGAGATAACAGCTTTTCTAAAGAAATTTAGGAATATGTGGTGTGCAGATGTATACACAATGAATATTGTAGGATTGGTTTCCTAAAAATTAGCATTCAGTATTAAAGTGCATTATAAACCAATCCTACAATATTCAATGTGTTGAAAGCTGACTAGAATCATGAATTTAATTTTTCAGTTTACTGAATTTAAACACTTGTTGCAAAGTGGCTTTTATTCTTAAAATCTTAATTAGAAAACACACAGATTTTATATATCTACATTTTAAACGTAACAGATTTCTATTGTATATTTTAAAAGAAAAGAAAATTCCATTTTTAAGTTATACTCTTCGACAAAACAAGTATGAATTCTTCCATATACATTTTGGGAAACAATGTGTCACAAAGGACAAAAAGTTGCAAAGTGGATTTTCAAGTAATGTAGTTAATCACCACTGCTGAGATACGGGTTCAAAGAGACACAAATCCTAAAAAGATGTCAATAGATGCTAGTATGTCCTTATGACCATTTTTCTTATTCCTTCAACCCACGTACCCACAATGACCAATTGCAGTTGGGAAGATTTATAATAAATATCAGGGAGTAATCCCCTTAAAATGTCAACTAACAATACAAAAATCAAAGGCTACCACAGGTAGTCCTTGACTTACAATGGCAATCAGGATACAAATGTCCATCAGTAAGTGATGCAGTCATTAGGCAAAACACCATGTGACCGCACTGCTTAGCAACAGCAGTTTCAGTAGCCTCAATTGCAGTCGTTAGGCCAGGATAGCACTGTCAGTAGGTGAGGACCTTATGCTTCTCCTGTCCTACCATCTTCGCTTCAACTCCCCCAACCCAACTATCTCCCACTCACCTCTTTGCCCTTTTGGCTGCTCTGCACTCTGCCACTTACCCCTGCCACTCTACCCTACCCCCACCGATCTTTGCCATCTTCATCCTGCTTTTGGCCTGGAATCCAGAACTGGCAAGGGTGGAGTCCTGGGATGTGTGTGGTAAGCACAACAGGGTGACAGAGTTTTGAATGCCAAAGGAGTTTGCCATGCCCAGCCAAAGAAAGAGGAAACAGAGTTCTGCATCACGAGATAAGGCAGGAGAGTCGATGGCAACTCCAGTCACAGATGAAGCCTATATAAAGGTACTGTTTGAAGTAGTGGCAAAACCAAGGAAAACAGAGGGATGCAGGCACTTGTGGCACAGCGTAGTCTGCAGCTTCTGTTGGAAGGCTCCTGGAAAACCAATCTGCAGGCTTCAGCAAGGGGTAAAGGAAAGCCCATAACAAGCAGAACCTACCCAGACTCTCTGCACAATCCAGCCTGCAAAGCTTTGCAAAGGTCAGTAGCTTCCAACGCACTTAAACCTGCAAACTGGGTCTTCAGGGGCACTTTTAGAGCACTCTCTGTTAGAAGCTGCTGGTTGCTCCTGTGGCTCACTGGGCTTATCTTCATCTTTTCAGCACCATTGTAATTTTGAATGGTAATTCAACAAATAGTCACAAGTTGAGGACTACCTGCATAAACCAAATACTGACTGGCAGAATAAAATTTCATCTAAACTAGGATAAACACACAGTTGATTCCCCGTGTGTTCATTTTCTTCTCAGAAAGCCAGTTCCCAGTATAGTTTACAGTATATCTAATGCTTGAAAGGCAGCTTCAAAAGTTTCAAAGCAGCAAGCAGATGAACACAAGGCACCTGCAGCCAGGATGTGCACTTTCTATGCTGCCCAATTTTAAAAGTTTTGAAGTAGTTTATCAGTAGACAAGTATCATCTATATGAAGCTTTTCCTTCAACGCCATTTCCACGCCAAGGAAAATTCTACATGCCAGGTTTCTGCTAGAGATATAACAGCAAAGTCAATAGGCCAGCAACTACCCTGGTGGTCAACCTCTGAGGCATTTTTTGCATAGGATAAGGAGCCTTTGTTGGAGAAAATGAAAGCTAGATTAAGGTTTAGATTTCAATCTGGAGCAGCAAAAAAGTCAGATGGGGTGGGGCGATGGTAAATATAACAGGAAGACTACGAGGAAGTTGAGGGACTATGGGAAAACCTCGACTTACCACAGTTCATTTAGCGACCATTCAAAGTTACAACGGCATCGAAAAAAGTGACTTATGACCATTTTTCACACTTACAACCATAATAGCCATGCAATCCCACTTTCAGATGCTTGGCAACCGGTTTACATTTATGACGGTCGCAGTGTCCCGCGATCCCCTTTTGCGACCTCCTGGGAAGCCAAGTCAACGGGGAAGCCAGATTCACTCAACAACTTTAACTGCAGCCATTCCCTTCACACCCGTGGCAAGAAAGGATGTAAAACGGGGCCACGTCCACTTGGGCTCGATCGTGGTCGTAAGCTGAGGACCATCCACATACCAATGGTTAAAAAGGGTGCGGCGAGCCCATGTCATCACACCTCTCTGGATCCAAATCCCCCCATGAAGAAAGATGCGCCCGCTGCCTTCCCAGCAACTTAACTGGTAGAATACAAGCAGCTTTTTTTAAAAAAATACACCGTTGAGGTTGTGTTGCACTTGGGCGGGAGAGAAGGGGAGGGGGGGAGGAAAGAGAAGCAAAACGTCCAGAGTTCCCAGGTGTAAGAAATTGAATTTCGGCCCGTTCGCGAAGCTGCTACAAGTGGGGTTAGCCGTGGAGGCTCCAGCGTGCCACACCAGTCCAGCAAACAGCTCTCTCTCTCTCACCCGCCCCCCGGTCCCTTGCGGTATCCTCTCATCCCTTCACCTTTCGTAGCTGCCCCAAACACATCACCTCACCCACCCCCGGGCTAATTCAATAGGGATGGCGGAGGCGGCGACGGCACTTCCCCCCCTTCCTTACCTTCTCGAGCCTCTCTTTGTATAAACGCCGCCGCCGTTCGGGGTGGTCGTGGGGGTGTCTCTCTCCTCCCCCCCCCTCCTTTTTCTACCTCACGGCGCTTGCCAGCCCAGTTTCGGCAAGTGGAGCCCAAAGCGGAGGAGCCTCCTCCTCTTCCCCGTTCCCTTTCGGTTTTGTGGAAAAGGGCAGCTGGCGGGAACCAGATCAGCCGCGCGAACGTCCGTCTGACGCAAAGACGCACGTGAAGGAGGAGGAGGAGGGGGGGAAAGGTGGGGAGAGAAACAATCGCGGGTGAGAAATGAAGGGGGAGACCTCCTTCCCTCCTTACGTCATCACGGCGACGGCCGGCTGCCTTTCCCGCCGCAGACCTCCACGCGGATGACGGCAGGAGCAACTTTCCCCGAGACTACAGTACTGTACTTAGTTCGCGGGGCCGAGCGACGACTCTCTCGCGCTCGGCCTTCTGCGCACGCGCGCGGGGAGGGAAAGAGGAATCGGGCTCCTTCCAGTGCGCGGTTTTTTAAAGTGGCTTCAAAGCGGCCACGGCGCATGCGCTCCGTCCCCCCTTTTATTTCCCCCTCCCCTCGGGTCCAGAGGTCAGAGGTCACGACGGTTGGCAAGAGCGGCGGAGCCGGGAGGGCCGAGAGGAAGAGGCGGTGGCTTGCGCTCGGATCCATGATGGCGGCAGCTGAAGTTGAAGCGGCCTCCTGAGCTCGAAGAAGTCCCGACCATGCACAGTTTGGCCACGGCTGCGGTAAGGCCAGGTTAGGCAAGATGCCGATTGCGCCTATGGAGGGGAACGAGAGAGGCCTGTTTGCGGAGTCACTCATTCCTCTCATATGGGAGGAGGATGAGCTTAAAAAGGAAGGGGGCTCCGAGACCAAACCGTCCGGGGTTTGGTTGTTTTTTCCCGCCAAATTGTCCTCGATAAGAAACGCTCATCATCATCGCCGCCGCCCATCAGGAGCTGAGCTTGTCTACGGGGAAACGAGAGTAGTGCGAGCCTCCAGCGACCTGGTGGTGATGATTGCGTGCATTTCCATATGCTAAACTATGCGGGTTTGTAATTGCCGGTGCATAACGCCGGCACATAGGAACGTGGCTCCAGAGAATTAGTGATTTGGAGGAAGCTTGTTAAGGACCAGCTGCTGGGCGTGTAGATCCTAGGTAAAGTTCTGGGGATGGTATGTCGAATTATCTGCAGTCATTTAGTGTTATTCGTGTGTCTTTTAATTAAAAGTTTTTCAAAAAGTACTGTTTGGGGAGCCTATTAGTTATGGTTGCGTGAAAGTAACCCGAATAATTAAAAAAAAATTCTAAGTACCGTATATATATAGGATGTAGCTTTGAAATGGCAGTAGGTTGAGTTAAAGTTTCTACCAGTTACTTCTCAGCAAAGTAACAATAACTTGATGGAAGTTTAACTAAATAAAAGTATTTGAATAGGTAGTTGTGAAAAGCAAGATGCGATTTCTGTTAAAACCTGCAGTTGTAGATTGCTTTTCTAGGTATCAATGGAAAACCAAGGCCTCTTGTGTACTACTCTGTACTTTGCATACTGTAATGGTGGAATATAAAACTTTGGAAATAATGAAAAAAACATAATTCTTTGTTGGTGCTTGATACAGGTAGTCCTCAGCTTATGACTGCAATTGAGCTCAACATTTCTGTTCCTAATCAATAATAATTAAGTGAATTTTGCCCTGTTTCCTGCCACAGTTATTAAATGAATCACTGCAGTTGTTAATAACATGGTTAAGTGAATAAGGATTTTGCTTGTTAAAAGGTTGCAAAAGGTAATCAGTGATTCTGGGACGCTGCAACTGGTCATAAATAGGTGCCAGTTGCTAAGTGCCTGAATTTTGGTCATGTGACCACAGGGATGCTGTGACAGCTGTGTGAAAAACAGCCATGTCACTTTTTCCAGTGTTGTAATTTTGAATTGTCACTAAACAAATTATTGTAATCCCGGGCTACCTGTTCCAGATTCTTGTGAATGTTGCTGTGAAAAGACTTTACCTCAACTCTCTATTTAAAAGAGCAAAATTTTTTGCTGTGGTATAGTTAGGTGATGGCTACACACCCATCATGTTATGCCCTTGCAGGATAAGCAACATTATGCAAAGCACAAAACAGGAGTAAGTAATTATACTATACTATAGAACAGGGGTGTCAAACTGGCGGACCAGGGGCTGGATGCATCAGGTACAGACCACGCCCATCCCAGCTCTGCAAAAGGAAAAATGTCATGATCCCTAACATGATGACAGTGTGACATGGCAAGTTTGACACCAGTGTGGTAAAACATGATGTCAGGAAAGGAAATACACCTGAATGTAGTTAACACTTCACTATAACTCTCCCTGACTTTCTATTCTTGTAAATACTTTTGCTTTTATCATGTCTGTAAACTGCTTAACACTGTCTTTTGTTCTACTTTGAAAACTTGTCACTTTATTTTTTAGGATCTTGAATCTCTTTTTTTGTACTGGTCACTCATTTTTTATCCAGGCCATGTTATCACCCATTCTTTTATGAGTCTATATCTTGTTTTCCACAAGTATGCTGTCCCAAGGTTTTCACGTTCCTTCTGACATACCATAGATTCATAGTTTGGCACCAATTTATTTTCGGTCTTCCACCTCTCTTCTCTGTCCTGTATTACTGAGGCTGTCAGCTTTTTTTTTTTTTTTAACTAGGAGCTCACTATTGAATATAAAGTCATATCCCTACTCAATGACTTCTTTTTGATACAGTGTGTACTTAGGGCATCCAATACACTAATTAAATTCTGTTTATGGCATTTGAGGATACAAACAAAATGTTTTAAGATCTCCACCTTAACAAATTCACTAACAAATTCACTCCCATCTTGGTTCATTTGAGCTAACTGTAAGGGATTGATTGGGGAGCTCCACAGAGTAGGATGCATCTTTGCGTGATGGGCTCATGCCACTAGCCTTCAAAGAGGCAGAATTTCTGAAGAATGCCACGTAATCTGCTGCTTACCCTGTTTCAATAAGTTGATCACAATTAAAACGTTTCCTTAAGTGTGTTCTCTCTTTTTAAAGCCGGTGCCAACGGCACTTGCACAGGTTGATCGAGAGAAGATTTACCAGTGGATTAATGAACTATCCAGTCCTGAAACTCGTGAGAATGCACTATTGGAGCTGAGTAAAAAACGAGAGTCTGTCCCTGATCTTGCCCCAATGTTATGGCACTCGTTTGGCACAATTGCAGCTCTGCTACAGGTAGGTTGAATGCAACTTTTAATTGAGATAGCTTGCCCACCTATCTTAAAAGCAATTGATTTTGCACATATCTTAGATACACTACAACTTCAGCTGAGAAAATGAATACATGACAATACATGCCAGACTAATCTTATTGCATTCTTTGACAAAGTGACAAAATTAGTTGACCAGAGGAATGCTGTCGATATAATTTACTTTTGTTGATATAATTTACTTGGACTTCAGTAAGGCATTTGATAAAGTAGACCATAACCTACTACTAGATAGTAGAAAAATGTTGGTTAGATAGCATTACCACCAGATGGATTTGTAACTGACTGACCAATCACACTCACCAATCACTGTGGTCCTCAATGGAACTGCATCTACATGGAGGGGAGTATGCAGTGGAATACCCCAAGGTTCTTTGTTTTAGGCCCAATATTCTTCAACATCTTCATCAATGACTTGGACAAGGGGATAGATGGGGAACTCATCAAATATTCTTCAACATCTTCATCAATGACTTGGACAAGGGGATAGATGGGGAACTCATCAAATTTGCAGACGACACCAAGCTGGCAGGAATAGCCAACACTCCAGAAGATAGATACAGAAGGATCTTGATAGACTTGAACACTGTGCGGTCTCTAACAATGAAATTTAGTGGTGAAAAAAGTAAGGTTCTACATTTAGGCAAGAAAAATCAAATGCACAGGTGCAGTATATGTGGTACCTTGCTCAACAGTACTAACTCTGAGTCTTAGTAGCGATCTCTGAGTCTTAGTGGACAACCATTTAAATATGAGCCATCAGTGTACAGCAGCTGCCAAAAAAGCCAACACAGTTCTAGGCTGCATAAATAGAGGGATAGAATCAAGATCATGTGAAGTGTTAATACCACTTTATAATGCCTTGGTAAGGCCACATTTGGAATACTGCATTCAGTTTTGCCACGATGTAAAAAAGATGTTGAGACTCTAGAACAGTGGTTCCCAAACTTTTTCGGTCCACTGCCCTCTTGGTGCTACAAACTCATCCTCGGTGCCCTCCACCCAGGGGTGGGATTCAAATTTCTGTGGGTGTGCCCTAATTTGAGGGTGTGGTTTGCTGGTCACATGACTGGGTGGGCGTGGCTTGCTGGACATGTGACTGGGTGGGCGTGGCCAGGTGACTGGCAAACCAAATACAAGTGGTCCTCACTTAATGACCGGTTGTTTAGCAAGTGTTCTAACTTATGACTGGCCTCCCCAGAGCTACTTCACCAGTTTTTGGAGTTTTGACAGCTTTAGATCAGAGGTCTAAATCCCACCCCTGCCTGTGTGTGGGAGAGAGAGAGGTTGGATCAGATCTCTTTCTCTCCCACCAACGCCAGAAAGCCACCGTCAGTCAAAATTCATATTAGTGGTCTCTGGGATTTAAAGAGTTTGGTGGTCCCTGAGGTCCAAAAGTTTGGCGACCCCTGATCCAAAGGGATGAGCCTGAGAGAGAGAAAAGAAAGAGAGGAAGAAAATAAAGAGAAAAGGGAAAGAAAGAAAGAAAAAGGGACAAAGAAAGAGGGGGGGATGGAAGGAAGGGACAGAAAGAAAAAGAAATAAAGAGGGAGGGAGGAGAAAGATAATGAGATATCTATTCTAGTCCAATCACCTGCTCCAGCAGGGTTAGAAGGGAGTGTGTGTGTGTGTGTTCTTGTAATTTACTAATACATTTTGGTTTTGCCTTCTTCAGAATTGGCACTGTAATACATTGGGCAAAAGAAATTTTTAGGGTGGAGATCTGGTCCAATGGATCCTGTTTAAAGCCTCAACATAGTCTTGACCATATTTCGTCCACAAAACCTTTAACAGAAGCCAAAGATGTTTCAATGTGGAAAAGGGCCTCAGGATGTGGAACTAGGCCTCATTCAATCTGATGCATCAGGTCTCTCTCTTTTTCTCTCTCTCTGTCTCTCTCTTTCTTTCTCCTTCCCTCCCTCCCTCTCAGACTGGCTTTGCTCTACTTTCCCAATGTGCCTGCGGGGCCGGCACTTTGAACATGGATGGATGGATAGAGAGACAGACAGACAAGCAGGCAGGCAGGCAGGCAAACAGGCAGACCTTTTGGATGGATTGATGGACGGACGGATGGACAGACAGAATGCGACAGCGGCGGCACTTTGGGAAAGCGGTGGCAGCGGCATTTCCCAACGTGCTGCCGCATTCGAGGCACCGGTTCTGGAGCATTACTACAGTCAATGGGAGAACCTGCAGGGCCGGTGCCTCGAACGCCCCCCTGCCGCCTCTTAGCATCCCCAAGGGGGCCGGCAGAGGGGGGCTAAGAGGCAGCAGGGGTACGTTCGAGGCATCGGCCGGCCCTGCAGTTTCACCCATTGACTAGCACTGCTCCGGAGCCGCCGCCTCCAATGCGGAAGCGGTGGCACGTTACATGCCGCCAAGGCCGTGTTCGATGCGCTGCCGCCTCTTAGCGCCCTTCTGCTGGTCCCCTTGCGGATGCTAAGAGGTGGCAGGGGGGCGTTCGAGGCGCCGGCCTGCAGGTTCACCCATTGACTGTAGCACCGCTCTGGAGCCAGCGCCTCAATGGGTGAACCTGCATGGCCAGCTGGCGCCTCGGACGCCCCCCTGCCATCTCTTAGCGCCCCTCTGCCGGCCTCCTTCGGGACACTAAGAGGTGGCAGGGGGATGGTGCATTGAATGCTGCCGCAGTGACACATAACATGCCACCGCTTCTGCATTGGAGGCGCTGGCTCCGGAGCGGTGCTACAGTCAATGGGTGAACCTGCAGGACCGGCACCTCGAACGCCCCCTGCCGCCTCTTAGCGTCGCCAAGGGGGCCAGCAGAGGGGCGCTAAGAGGCGGCAGGGGCGCAGCACTTTGAACGTGGCTGTGGCGGCACGTAATGTGCCACCGCTTCCACATTGGAGGCACCGGCTCTGGAGCAGTGCTAGTCAATGGGTGAACCTGCAGGGCCGGCCGATGCCTCGAACGTACCCCTGCCGCCTCTTAGCCCCTCTGCCGGCCCCCTTGGGGATGCTAAGAGGCGGCAGGGGCGTTGAGGCACCAGCCCTGCAGGTTCTCCCATTGACTGTGGTAATGCTCCAGAACGTGCCTCGAATGCGGCAGCACTTGGGAAATGCCGCTGCCACCGCTTCCCAAAGTGCCGCTGTCGCATTCTGTCTGTCCATCCGTCCGTCCATCCATCCATCCAAAAGGTCTGCTCTGTTTGCCTGCCTGCCTGCCTGCTTGTCTGTCTGTCTCTCTATCCATCCATCCATGTTCAAAGTGCCGCCCCAGCAGGCACATTGGGAAAGTAGAGCAAAGCCAGTCTGAGAGGGAGGAGGGAAGGAGAAAGAAAGAGAGAGACAGAGAGAGAAAAAGAGGCGCAGGGGCGCAGCACTTGAACGTGGCTGTGGCGGCACGCAATGTGCCACCGCTTCCACATTGGAGGCACCGGCTCTGGAGCAGTGCTAGTCAATGGGTGAACCTGCAGGGCCGGTGCCTCGAACGCCCCCCTGCCAGCCCCTGCCGCCTCTTAGTGTCCTCCTAAGGCATCCCACCGCCCCCCAGGGGGCGGTACCGTCCACTTTGGGAACCACTGCTCTAGAAAGAGTGCAGAGAAGAACAACAAAGATGATTAGGGGACTGGAGGCTAAAACATATGAAGAACAGTTGCAGGACCTGGGTATGTCTAATCTAATGAAAAGAAGGACTAGAGGAGACATGATAGCAGTGTTTCAAGGGGCCGCCACAAAGAAGAGGGAGTCAAGCTATTCTCCAAAGCACCTGAGGGCAGGATAAGAAGCAACGGGTGGAAACTAATCAAGGAGAGAAGCAACTTAGAACTAAGAAGAAATTTCCTGACAGAACAATTAATCAGTGGAACAATTTGCCTCCAGAAGTTGTGAATGCTCAAACATTGCAAAGTTTTTAAAAAGATGTTGGATAACTATTTGTTTGAAGTGGTGTAGAGTTTCCTGTCTAGGCAGGGGGTTGGACTTAGAAGACAAGGTCCCTTCCAACTCTGTTATTCTATTCTAATATAGTGACAGTTGTCTTGAACCAAGTTCCAAAGGAACTTGAAAGATAGTAATAAAGAATTTGGAATCAAAACTATGAAAGTCTCCAAAATCAGAATTCATGTAATTGCTATATTTTATATCTTCAGCTTTTTTTTAATGATTTGCTTTGTCTAGTCAGTATATGAGCAAAAAAATTAACAATTCTTTCTGTCAATGGATCATAACTAATTAGTGGGTGTTCGGTAATGCTTCATTAAGAAATATTTTCACGCTAGTGTTTTTTTTTTTTTTTCATAGGAAATTGTAAATATCTACCCATCTATAAATCCACCAACTTTGACAGCTCATCAATCCAACAGAGTATGCAATGCTCTGGCACTTTTACAATGTGTTGCATCACATCCAGAAACCAGGTATACATGCTTTGCATATAGACATTGTGGGAATCATAATCGTTAGGTAATAAAGGTATCTTAATATTTAAATAGTTATTTTAATGTAAGTTATAAGAAAAGGTATCTCTTCCTGATTGCTATTTTGTCAACTGCATCTTTCCTTCATGTGTAGGTCAGCTTTCCTCGCTGCACATATCCCTCTCTTCTTGTATCCCTTCTTGCACACTGTCAGCAAGACTCGTCCCTTTGAATATCTGCGACTCACAAGTCTAGGAGTAATTGGTGAGCTGCTTTTTATGCTACCTATGATAAATCCTTGCTTTTGAGAAATGAAGAGTAATCTAGATTCATCAATAGAAAGTATAGAAAAGCATTGTATTAATTCGGGTGGGAATTTTCTGAAATTTGGCTTGAGAGTTTAAAACTATGTGGAATTATATGGCAGATTGTCAGTGTTAGAACTTCCACATTGGCAGTACATCTGAAGGGTAAACATGTTGAGAAAAGCTATACTAAAATGATCTATGCCACTAGATTTCTGACGTTTATCACAAATGCCAGCTCAACTAGAAGAAAACTTAGGGGATCCAGGTTAGTCCCACATGTATGCCCCACTGCTGCATTTTTTAGTTCTTTTTTTTAAGTCCATATGATTTATTTTACAAATTAATTAATGTAAAATGGAAGTCCTCAAAATATTGACGGAACTGATATAACTTTGTTTTTATTTTATGTGGTTTAAATGTGCCTATAGGTCCCATTGGCGATTTTGACAAAAACCACTTTAAAATTGTATTTGATTCATCTGAAGTTTTCCATAAGGTATAAGCTCCCTCTCGTTTGTGGGGGCTTTCTCCAAGAGCCTCATAATGCAAACACTCCATGTCAAAATCCTACTTGGGTTTGGGGACAGACCTTTTTCAGCCAGCCCCCAGAACCAAAGGGAATTGTTTTGGCAGGTAGCAGCTTGCGGCCTTCCCTGCCAGCTTCCCCATTGACTTCTGGGAAAGCCAGCAGAGAAAGTTGCAAATGGCGATCACATGATTATGTGGTGCTTGGCAATCTGTTGTAAGTGGGATTGCCAAGGGCCCAGACTTCAATCACTTGACTTGGGATGATGCAGCAACCATAGCTTCAGGCGTGTCGTAAGTCCCTTTGTTCAGCACCATTGTAATTTTAAAAAGTTGCTTGTTAAGCAAGGACCACCTGTATCATCTATGAATTGTTTTTATGATCAATCCTTAATAAGATAATGAAACAGGTTTAAAAAAAACATAGAGTTCCATATTGACTCATCAAATTTAAATCACAAGTTCATTTTTTATGCTCTGCATAGCTTCTGGCTGAAGAAACTACAGCCCATCATGCCTAAGCCTCAGTTAAGCTCTGGAGTAAGGAACAGCCAAGGAGAGCAAGGCATCCTGGTGGCAGAATGAGATAACTCACTGCTGCCAACTTGCCATGGCAAACTCACCACGGCCAACTAGCCACGGGACAATTAGCCACAGGATAATTTAACAATTCAATTTAATTATTTAAAATAAATTAAAAGCTATTTTAATTTTTGTCATTCACATTTCATTCTGTCCCTCCTTTTGCAGTCTTTCTTTAATAATTCCATTCTACCATTTCTTTGATACTGATCTAACTCTTGTTCTAAAGCAAGTTGTCCCATGGTGAGTTGGCTATGGCATATTGTCCCGTGGTGAGCTGGCTGTGGCGAGTTGTCATAAACCCTCCTGATTGCTGCCTATCAGCAACATCCTTGTTGGGAGGTCAGCATTATCCAATGACTGCCATGCTCCTTGGCCTGCAGATTTGCTAGCTGTTCCCATGGTTGCAGAATAGAGGCAGAATCTGACCCTTTACAAAAAGTTGATGGCCCCTGGAATAGCCTCTTATATCTGATGTAAGAGTTTATGTAGTATTTAAAAGGGTCCTTTGATTTGTAAATGATGTGATGTCACAATTTTTCAAATGTTTTTTATAGTTTAGATTAGGTATATCCAACCTGTGACCCTGAACAGAGCTAGTAAAATAGCCCCACAAAGAAATAAAAGTATTTTTAAAAATGAAGCTTTATTTATATGTTAACTATATTACATATTTATATGTGGCCCAAGACAAATCCTCTTCACTCCGTGCAAGCCAAAAGGTTGGACAATCATGGTCTAGAATTGTTAAGATTGAATATTCTTAAGAAATTATTACATACCTTATTTGAAACAAAGTTGAAATTTCTGGCCATTTTTTTCAATGGACTATATTCAAAGGGGAAAAAATGTTCCATCAGAAATCAAGTCTCTAATTCTACAAATCTTTTCTGTAATTCTGTCCACTCATTTAAAATTTGGTCAATGAAGGAATAAAAGAAAGCAAGGGCCTGTTAGTTGTAAACTTCTATAGTGAGTTTTAGATTTGTGACAGCAGACGTTTATTTATTACAATCATGAAGCAATGATTTTGCCTTGATTAATTTGTATCATAAATCAACATTATTTCTGATTAATGTAGATATATTGTTTAATTAATTGAAAAATACCAAAGTAGCATTTGAGCACATTTAGTTGAAATTGGTTTGTGGTTCTACCATCTTTCCATTAATAAGTTATAATTTACCAATTTTCTTTTAGCTGTGGTCAGTTCAACTTCCATTAGATTATTGTCAAACTATATGAAATTTTATCTCACCTTTCTCTGTTTTTAAAGGGGCTCTTGTGAAAACAGATGAACAAGAAGTTATCAATTTCCTACTAACAACTGAAATTATCCCTTTGTGTTTGCGCATCATGGAGTCTGGCAGTGAGCTTTCCAAAACGGTATTGCTTTCATTATTAATGAAATTATTCGAACTTCATGGTTGCTTTCTTTTATTTGCCTGTACATCTTATTTCTACAATACACCCAAAGTTAGCAAGTTAGTTATTTCGACCAAGAGAGTGCAGATGTACCTGTTCAAAATTGTCGTGAATTGACTGATACTGAGCTTTTAAAAATGCTACTGCTTTTAATTCTTTGATTGTGTCTTTTCCATTCAAATTATTGATACTTCAGTGCAAAACAAACTTGTTTTCCATCTAAGATTAGCAAGCTATTTTTTTCTCAGCAAAGTGATTGAAAATGTGGCTTTCAAATTATCATGATTCTCTGCTTCATTTGAAAAAACATTGCTTTGAAAACAAAGCAAAATCATGGAAGCCTGTTCTGCATCTTTTATTTTTCATTTCAAAGTAGCTTTATACTTATTCATACCATATGTAAATCTTAAATTATTATGATAGTACCACTCTTCCCTCTCTGTTGAGGGAGGGGTGTTCAAAGAATCCATCTATGTTAGAATTGACCTCCCCTCCCTCAACAGTGGGGGAAGAATGACACCACCTATCTGTAGTCTACAACGCAGCCTTTTTTCAGCAGTTCCAAAAGATCCCACAACCAATTGCACCCAGATTCGGGTGACCCTGAGGGACAGATAAACTCCCAATGACCTCAATAGCTCTCAGACAGAGTGCTAAGGACCAGATGATTGCAAAGAAACACAATCCTTTCATTTCCACCCCTCAAATCCTATCAGAACCTATCCTTCCATCCTGCCACCATCACAAGTGATGAAGCTTCTTAGATGAAAACCAAACATTTTCTTCTTCCTTGAGGAAAAAATAGTCCAGTTGCCTTTTGAAAAAGCACCTTTGAGATTACTTCGAGATTACTTTTGGTTGTATGTGAAGGAATGGTATAGTTTCTAGATGCTGCATCACAGTCTCTGTTGAGATTCCTCAGAGTGATGGTTCCATGGGTGTTCCTATGATTTGTTGTTACATTGGTCCATGAAACTGAAAGTGGGCATTGAGACAGAGTTTGATGAGGTCCACAGTTCTGGATATTTCAGTCTTAGTGTATTTGGTTAAGTTGGGTGTATTGTGTAGTACTGTTGCCTGGGTTGATTTGCTAATTCTGGGACTCGAGTGTAAAGTCTGCTGTGTTTATCTGTACATTTGAAATTGTTTATCTCTTACTAGCTTAATAATTACATTTATACACTGCCCAAATCCTAAACACCTTAGAGGTTGCTTATAATTAAAAAAAACTAACATGTAACAAACATGCCCAACATCTTACAGCTTGATGATTGATAGTATTTTATGGCATTAGGAAAGAGAGTTGCGATAATATTCTTTTTTCATCTAGTCTTTTTGCTGTGTTTTATGGGGATTGGATTCAGTTTTACAGTATGTAATTCTGAATCCGCAGATTTAAATATTTAAGTATTTGGCTTTGGTGATCAAGATACTCAGATCTGCCCTAGTCCTGTACCATTTTCAACTCAAGCAGTTACTCAACCTGCTTTTCTGTCTTTTCTGTCTTTCAGGTTGCTACTTTTATTCTACAGAAGATCCTATTAGATGATACGGGATTGGCATACATCTGTCAGACTTATGAGCGATTTTCTCATGTTGCAATGATATTGGTAGGCTGTTGTGTTTATAAAAACTTAATAGCTCAAGATAGGATCCTAGTTATTATGTTTGAAACTTTGCATGGCATGGAAAGTATATTTTTATAGGATCATTCCCCCTGAGGTTCCACTATGCTGGACAGGGTGGATAGTTCCAGGTCTCTTCCATTAAATGTCATCTGCAGGACCTAGGAAGTGCACTTTCTCCATAGATGCCTCTGCCCTGTAGAATACTCTCCCCCCTGAGGTCCAGCAGTTCTCCACCTTGAAGGCCTTGAAAAGCTAGATGTTCCCCCAAGAGTCGGGTTAGGGTCAGGCTGGATCTCTATAAATGTGCTTGTTAATATCTGGGGGATATGTTGTTTGAGGGCACTGGGAGTTATCTTTGATCATTGTTTATATGTTCACTTTTGTTTTGGGAGAGCTGTCTTGGGTTACTATACATACAATGGGCTACTAATTATGTTCTTCAAATAAAATAAAATCTATATACATACCATTGTAGGTGTAACATTTTGCAGCGTAATATATGAAAAGCTGTTTTGCTACCTAAAAAGGCTTTATGTTGAATTAAGCACTGGACAGCAAAGGCATTGAAGAATGACTATGAGGAAGTCAATATGTTTCTTCATTATTCTTGTTTTCTGTTTTAACCTAGGGTAAAATGGTCTTGCAACTTTCCAAGGAGCCTTCTGCCAGGCTGCTGAAACATGTGGTCCGTTGTTACCTTCGCCTTTCCGATAATCCAAGGTAGACATCTTAAAAGTTTCTAGGGGTCTTTTGATTAGGTTAGGGAGGATGTTACACTTGGAACTAGTCATAATTGCAGTTTAAAGTGCTAGGTAGTAATCCAGTTCCTTCCCATGTGCAGAGCATCTTTCAAGTGAAAACTGATTTCCCTCCAAAATTAGTACTGTTACTTGAGAGTCTGGATGTATTCTTAGGCTTCCTCACAGAGATTTTAAACAGCAACAATCAAATTGTTTAAACAGATGAAATAAATGCAGTACTGGCCAAACCTGTGATCATAAAATTCCAAGATCAGGGGATGGGTCTTTTATGAGCAGCAGGGGCCAAAGGAAACGTAGGAAAACTCTTCCCTTTTTCTAAGCCACTTGTAGAAAACAAGGTTATCACATAGCTATCTTATAGGAAGTGCTGTGCTGTCATCTTTTCATTCAAAACTAGTATTTACTGGTTCAAGGCTACCAATCGATCTAGCCTTTTACAGAGTCCAGGTACATTTCTACAATTATTTAGTTAAATAGCAGTCATGATTAACAATTAACGTCTTCCAGATGTTAATATTCAGCATTCCAGGGACTGTGATAGGACAGGAGAAGGATGCAGGGTATAGAGATGCAATGTGATACCTGGGCCAAGTTTGTTCCTTACATGAAGGACAGTAACTGTATACCCAGGTGAGGGGCATGCT
The DNA here is from genome assembly GCF_049901735.1 of Notechis scutatus. Classification (NCBI taxonomy): domain Eukaryota; kingdom Metazoa; phylum Chordata; class Lepidosauria; order Squamata; family Elapidae; genus Notechis; species Notechis scutatus. Next base: position 224,458,377 of record NC_142009.1, read on the forward strand.
CCCCTCTTGTCTCTGTGAGTTTATTTGTTGGCCCTCCTTTTTCTTGTCTCTTGATGTAGGGCACGGGAAGCCCTCAGGCAGTGCCTTCCTGATCAGCTGAAAGACACCACCTTTGCCCAAGTTCTGAAGGACGACACCACTACCAAACGTTGGCTAGCCCAGCTGGTCAAGAATCTCCAGGAAGGCCAAGTCACCGACCCCAGGGGTATCCCCCTTCCTCCACAGTGACAGCCAAGGAGGTGGCAGAACCCAGGAGGAAACAGCTCAGGTTTACAGAGAGCCAGGAACCAATGACCTCTTCCAAATCCTGTCAGGCATGTGTGGACAGCTCACTAGACTGTCAGTAGTCACCTGGACTGCAGGCCCTTTCTATAGCAACTTCTCACTATGTCTTTGAGGATTATGACACCAGCAAACACAGTCGGGACAGACAAGCCTATTTGAAGGTGTGGGCTTCATTGCAATGATCAGTTGAACACTGAGCTGGGCACTGCCTGCCTGGTTCAGTCGAACAGGCTTGGAAAGTGTTCCCCAGTTTTCTTGTGGTTCACTGTTTACATGTAAGTTCAATAAATGTTGATCTGGTCATTTGACCCTCTTACGAGTACCTTTGGAGCTGCATCTAGCTGTAAACAGGGAGGCCTCTTTGTTTCTTCCTGCCTAAAAAATGGCATTTTCATAAGAGTCTCTTGATTTGTTCTTTTTCATAAGGTTGGCCATCGGGACTGGGGTTCCTTAGACTTTTATCTCTTGGGGAAACGGAGGAGACAATAACGTATCCTCAGTTTCCCAAAGGATTGTTCCTAGCACATCAGAAAGCAATGTGTTTTTTTTCCCCTATTGTATTCTTCTAGCCACTAATTAGAACAGTTTTAACGGACGGCAGTTGAAATGGTGTCAAACTTTCCATGGACCCACATCTGTTAATGCCAGTCTGTGGGAATTCATAATACCACAAAAGGAGTACTGTTCCTTTAACATTCAGACACTATTGGAAGGAAAAGACTGTATGGCTGCTATGGTCTTTTGTTGCAGTTAATGCCCCAGTTTAATATAGAATGAATTCCAGGGTGGATAAATCAGACTGACCAAGAGCTACTTCAAGCATTTCAGTAAATATTTGCAAGCATTTCAGCCTTACAGACAAGGCTGAAAAGTGCAAGGGCTCTCATGCTCTTTTTCTTTCCTTGCTGCCAAGCTAAGTGCACACAGGTCTTCACTTTGTGACCCAGTTTGTAGGTGCCTGCCACAGCTGAGGAACCCATTAAGCAGTCTGCAGAGGCAGCCTTTTCCCCTGTTCTAAATGGGAGTAGCAAACAAAACAAAAAAAAGGGAAATTTAGAGAGAGGGAACCTTACAGGCTCTTAAGTCAGTTGCACAACACCTATGAGCGGTGGTGTGTACGCCTTTTGACCTTAGCTAATGCTGCTGCTTGGGTGGGAACCCATTTTCCTTTTACTCATTCCCATTTTCTTTCCCCCTGCTTCCCCAAATGGCTGGCCAAGCCAAGAGTGTAAACACTTCTGTCTACATAGGTTGCTTTTGCTCTTAACAGCAGCTCCCTGTTTTAAAACAGCCTTGTTTTTCATCCCTGCCTTGAGTGGACTTTACCAACTGCTTCTGTTTTGTAACTTGAATAAAAAATAAGCCAAATCAATCCTGACCCTCTCTGATTCACTCTTAACTTAATGCCACTCAGGTCCCAGGAGCAATATTGTATTTCTCTTTGGGGTGGACTCTGAGGGGAGTGATAGATCCCTCAAAGTTAAGATGATAGAAGTGTTAGCATTTTAGGATAAAGGAATTTATGGGGGGGGGAGATGGGGGGGATTGTTGTTGTAATCAACATAGACCAATGAAGTGAAGTTTATTATGTTGAGCAGTTCAACATGGTTTTAGCCAGACAATCCTAGTTCAAGAGTATGTTTTCATCCATATTGCATAACAGTTGATAGTCTTGACAGTCCTGCCAAACTAAGCTATATGGTCTTGAACATATTTACATGTAGACCTTGGGTTACATGTTTGACAATTGGGCTAGATTGCCACTTCTAAATCATGCGGTTGTAAAGTATGATGTCACAGGACTGCATTGCTTAGCAACAGCAGTCTTAGTTGCCAGGATAACCCCAAGGTCTAGAGTTGTTAAGCGGGAAGAACTGGGAGTCCCAGGTAAGGGTGCTAAGGAGGTCTTCTGCATGGGCAGGACAGTGAGGGAAAAGGCAGACTAGAGGGGGCTGCAGGGGGCTGTGAAACACAGCAGGTAGGTTGGCTGGAGCCACAGGCAAGGCCTGAAGGAAGCAAACAGGACTGGCAGGTGTGGGCTGGCACTGGGGAACATGGATGGGCTGGTGGACACACACTACAGTGGGGTTCCTTGGGGAAAAGAACGGAGCAACTTGTGATCTCTCCTGCTGGCTTCCCCATTGGCTTTGCTTGGGGGAAACTGGCTGTGAAAGTTGCAAATGGTGATCACATCACCTTGCCTCGCTATTATCGTTTTGTGCTATAATAATTTTGAATGGCCGCTGAATGAACTGTCATAGGTGAAGAACTACAGTACCTGTATTTTTGAGCCACATAGATGATGGAATTAATGATCCTAATGAACCAACAGACTTTTACATCCAAAGCTGTGGGTTCTAATGCCCATAACTGTTAAATTCTTGACTAAGGTAGTTTAAAACATTTTTGCCTCAAGTTTTTCTCATTTCCTCATATGGAACAAAATGTGTATTGTAGTTTGATAGTTTATTTGGAATGTCAAATATTTGAAGGGGCCCAATTTGAGTGTTCTGATTGCTCCAAGACTACAACAGGATTCTTCCTTGTCTAGCTTGTAATAAGTTATTTCCCTCCCCCATCTTTTTTCCAGACTAAAAAGTCAGAAACCTATTAGGTCCTAGCTGCTATTTGATGAAACAGGATGAGCTTATTTGGGAATGGAGGCTTGAGAGAGAGAAAAAGAGCAATTAACCATATGGCCAGATAGAAAAAGAGCTCGCAGCCACCTGCCTCCCAGCATACCAAGTTAGTGCTTTTTTAAAATTCATTTTGCTCCCAGAAAGAGCTCTTGTGGCTAAACGGGTGAGAGCTGGCTGTTGTCTGTGTTTTGCAGGCAGATAAGCAGGAATAAACGTATGCATCTGCATTCATTTGCTTCATCCCCCCCCCCTCTCCCCCCAAGGACTGCTAACACCACTGGAGTTGGAGAAATGCAAAAGCTACCAGGAGTTTGTTGGCTTGTGTTGTTTTGATGAACTTTGATTTGCAAGTGTATTCTGTCAATATTACAACAGAGAATTTTCCTTATTTATGTATTTATTTGGAAACAAGCACCTGCTGTGCAAGTAGATCTACTGAGAAAGTAGAATATAGTTAGGGTTTGGGGGGGCTTCTAGCAAGCAGGCTGGAGGAAAAAAAGTGCCTCCAGAAAATTAACCAACAGGATTACTTTAAAAAAAATAATAAACTTAAAATTTCTTTTTTAGGAATGATTCAAAGGTTAGTTGATGTTGTTCCATAATCTATCTGAGCAAATTGAAATGTTCATTTCGGGAAATTAAGGCTTCTGATACTTTTGGTGGTGAGGTAGGGTGACAAATGCACATCTAAACGTTTCAGTTGTTGCTTTAATGGGTTTTTTATGAGTTTGTAATACAGCGTACAAACAAAATACAAAAGTTAATAGGGAAAATAAGGAAGGGAAAAGGGAAAGGAAAAGCGAGGGAAAGAAAAGGAGAAAAAGAGAAAAAGACACAGACTTCTGACTCCCTTTGGTGCAGTAGAATGAGGCATTAACATCAAACCTCAACTTTTATTATTTTACCCCAAGACCATAAGTTGTTGAAAGCACACGCTACATTCCCATTATTTCTTATTTTCAATGTCATGTTCTTAACCAAACCTTTTTCAACATGGATTCCATTGATTATAACTTTACCTACTTTGCAATTCTGGAGGGAAAAATAAGGGAATAGCTACTTGTCCCAAGTCCCCCTTGATTCCTAGGGCTGGAATATTCAAACAAAACTGAAACACTGAAGTTGTTTGGAGTTTTTGTCCAGTAAAAAGGTGTGAACGTTTGATAGGGCTGCTTTGAATTAAAATACAGGTAGTCCTCAATTTACGACCCACAAACAGCCCAAAATTTATGTTGTCAAGTGAGACATTTCTTAAGTGAGTGTTGCCCCTTTATATGCCCCATTTGTTAAGTGAATCGTTATAGTTAAATCAGTGACACTGTTGTTAAGTGGATTCTCCATTGTCTTTGCTTGTCAGAAGGCCGCATATAAACATGGGTCTTCAAACTTGGCAACTTTTAAGACTTGTGGACTTCAACTCCCAGAATTCCTGGGCTAACATGGCTGGAGGGGGAATTCTGGGAGTTGAAGTCCACAGGTCTTAAAAGTTGCCAAGTTTGAAGACCCATGTTTATATGCCATAAGAAGCAGAGAACGGCAAATCATTTTTGAAAACGTTGCCAGGAAAGGTGCAGGGACTTGTCCAGCTGGTAGCCACAAGTCAACACTGAGCCTCAAAGGGACACAAAACATAAAATAATGTTTTAAGACAGTAATTGATACATTAAAACACAGGGTATTTCAACCCGATTCCAAAGTTCTTGCAAATTAGAAACCTTTGCCATGTCAATATTTTTATCTATCCAAAATGCAGACATTTACGATCATCCAAAATATCTTTGTATGTTGATAGTAACTCAAGAATTTTACAATGCTAGTAATGCCACAAGGAAAAATAAAAGTGAAATCAAAAGATGTTTTCATTGGCTGTGTTGCCATTTCGTGTTTTTAGACAATCCAAATTCCTCTTGCAATTAGAAAGTTTAAAATAAGACACCTAAAGTATATGACTATTTTTTTACCTTTTTTTTTTTACAAATATGTCCTGCTCTTTTCAGATTCCATTGTATACATTTATATGATTCAAGACTGCAATTGTACTTCCATCTTAACAAATGGTGGAAATAAAGTAGAATCTTGACCAAAAAAAGGGGGCCAAGCCCCAGCATATTTTAAAAGGTCACACAACTCTCTAATTGTGTCCATAAGGATTGCACACTTCTTGGTAGAATTCAAGATGCTAATACCTAGTTGTAAAGTCCTTAAGGGCACAACAGCACCTGGGTTTTTTGCAGGTCTACCTTATCTCAGATTTTTCTGCCCATCCAGTACGATATGAGAGGATCACCAAACTCCGAATCCCATCATCATTTGGTGGGGTCCAAGAGACATGGCTTCTCTATTGCTGAGCCTCCCCTTTGAAGCCGAATCTCCTTGAGATTCACTTGGCTTCCATCCTACCTGCCTTTCAAAAGCCACTATAAGCAACTCTTTCCCAGTACCAGCCATTGAATCAGGAAATCAAGTGATTCTACTACCTGGTTTTTTTTTCTGGCACATACACTTTTTTTTTTTTTGCTTTTTATTGTTCAATGTGTCATTTTAGATGGTTTTAATTGATGTTTATTGATGTACTCTATGTATACCACCCTGTCATGTGCCAAGTGGGCAACTATATAAATCAAACATTTTAAAGAATTCAAACACCAAGTGAGATCCCAATTTTTACAGATTTCCATAGATATCCTACAGCCAATGGGAAGTAAAGAATTCATTAACTAAAATGAAAAGATAGTAAACTACTATACAATACCTATGCATTTTGTTTAGAGCATCCATTATCATCCAGCAAAACCACCAATGTCAATTCCAGATTTTCTAAAAGGATCTCAAATATAATTTTTTAAAAAATTCTAGCCTTTATGTTTTTTCTCCCTTTTATAAAGCTAAATTGTTCCAAATGGATAATAAAGGCTTCTGTATCTGTGTACCAGGATTATTGTAAAACTTTGGGACCAACATTTTGCAAGAAAATTTGACAATAACCCATACATCTTAATCCTTACTAGCCTTCAAAACCTCATTGGTTTTGTAAAACCTCATTGAAGGAATGAGGTTTTAAAACCTAACTGAAGAAAAATAGGAAATGTATTCTATAAAGCATAAACCAATAATAAAGGATTAAAAAATATTTTATGTACCACTCAAAAGAATAGATCGTAAAGACCATAGGTTTTCTTGTCTTCTTAAATTTAAAATCCTATCTTGAAGAAATGTAGCAAGATATATAGCATGGCCATATATAAACTTTGAAACACCTACATTTAAAAAAATAAATTTGAGGGAGGGGTGAAATATTGATTTAATATTGTCAAGTTCAATATAAAAGAATTAATTATTTTAACAAATTAAGAGTAATATACTTTTACCCTGTGCATCCTTAATAGAAATATTTATTGCTGTTTTAGTATCGAATCTTCTCCCTTGCTTCTGTGTCCACTGTTTAAAGGGAATTAAGCTCAAATACTGTACTGTATAACAATGTTCACTTTATTGAATTTTTTCCTTGAACATGTGCTACAATATGAGCACAGGAATATGCCTTAAAAGTATTCCAAACAGCTATTACACTTATGGATTGTCTGTTCATTAAAAAAATATTGATATATAATCTGGTTTCATCTGTTTTGTGAAAATGTAGGTCAGACCTTTGAGGCAGGCAAGGTCAAAGGCAGGCGTGGTGGGGATTCCTGGAATGCTCTGAAGTGTTGTAGGATAGAATAACAGAACTTTTCTTTCTTTCTATTTCTTTCTGCCCCACCTTATACCAAACAAGAGCAAGAATTACTTTGAGCTTCCCACATTTTCCTCTTTCTCTGGACTGAATTATCTTTCCTGACAAACCCCCCGTAACGCGGACATTTACTCATTCTTTCCCCACCCTAGAGGCCAGGTCTACATTTCTTTGCAGAGGGGAATCTTTTCATAATAATGTATTTAAACACCATCTCAAAAAATTGTTTTCTTTCTTACAATAATTGATAATGTAATTAGAGCACGATCAGATAACGTAATAGAACCAGTGACTGGTCAACTAAGAATGAAGATACAAAAAAGAGTAACCTACTAAAAATAATAATAAAAACAAGAGATGGGGATTTTCTTTATAAGTATATTCTTCCTGTGAAGGTTTAAAATGTTGTTGCATATTCCCCAATTGAACAAAGTAAAAGTTTACAGTGCTACCCTTCACATACAGCAGAATTAAATTTATCTGAACAGTATTTGGGTGGGTGTGGGTGTGCTAAGTGTGTCCATATAAACCATTCTAACATTTGTTTAAAATCTCCATTCCTGATCCACGAGGACTGAAAGTTCCTTTTTAAGATTCTGATTTGGAAAATATTGACCTCTCTCTGCAGAGTTATTTGTTGTGAATTGCTTCTTTCTGAAAAGGGAAACTCTTGTTTGCCATTTATAGAATAGAGGTAGCTTTTAAAAGGTAATAAACTTTTGAAATATTTTACATTGAGTATGTCTTGGATCTTCTGTCCTGAGATGAATATGTCATGCTACTATTGCAGGAACAGACATTGAGAGGGGAGGGCTTGCTTCTCTAAGGTGGCAAAAAAGTCCAGAGGGGTTGCATCTATGGAAATTTATGCATTTTAATGACATTTGTTAGTTGGAATAGGTGCTATCATCAGACTCCTTCTGATTTATTGGGGAATGATTGGAATCTCTTTGGGTCTCTTCTGCATGGCTATTTTGGGCTCAAAATAGCAATGAAACATAGCTTAGTTAATGCAACAACAGTGGGTACTGCCAAAAGCATCAATCAGCAAAACTCCTCTGGCATGATGAAGCCTAAGCTTCCTGTGCAGAAGAGGTAGAAGGCTGGATTATGCAGAGAGTGAGAGGGGGAGGGAGGGAGGGAGGGGAGAGAGAGAGGGAGGGAGGTGGATAGAGAGAGGGGGAGGGAGGAAGGGGAGAGAGAGGGAGAGGGAGGGGAGGAAGGGAGAGATAGAGTGGGAGGGAGGGATAGAGAGGGAGAGAAGGGGGAGAGAGGGGGAGGGGGAGAGAGGAGAGGGGGAGGGGGGAGGGAGGGGCAGAGAGAGAGAGAGAGAGAGAGAGCACTTGTATTCACTAAATCTTGATGTTTTCAATGGTTCTGTGTTCTGCATCTCTAGCCAGCTAGAGTAGGGGTCGACCACCTTTTGGACCTCAGGGACCACCAAACTCATAATTTTAAATTCCGCGGACCAGAGACCCTGGGAAAATCCCAAAAAAGTCTGCAGGGAAATTCCGCACCCCCGTGTTCCTACCGATCAATCACTCTTTACTTGGGATCGCAGGATAGCGTCTCCAGCTCCATTCTTGGGGGGAAGAGGGAGGGAGAGAGAGAGAGAGAGAGAGAGAGAGAGACTCTTTTGGCTTCATGCAAGGAAAGCAGCAGAAGTCTTTCTTTCTCTCCCCCAAATTCCGCCAGAAATTAGTCTTTGTGAGACTTGTTGCACTGGCGCAGCCTATTGGAGCAGGATGCCTTGCAGGGTCCCAAAGTGTCATTTCTGGCAGAGTTTGGGGGAGAGAAAGAAAGACTTTTGCTGCTTTCCTTGCGTGCAGCCAAAAGCAGAAGAAGAAAGAAATGGAAAGAAGCAGCCCGGTGGCCAGGTCAGGCGCTTGGGGCAAGTGGGGTGAGTTCCCCCCTCTACCCTTTCCCCCCCCTCCCCTCACTACCTCGTGTTGTTTGCAGTGCAAGCAATGCGAGCCTTATGTTCCTGCAGGCCATGTGGGTGACGTAGCCTTGTGTTCCCACGCAACCTGGATTAATTGCTTTGGGGGATGTTTTGGGGTGACATTGCTCTGTGGACCACCAAAATTTTCTTGCAGACCACCAGTGGTCCCCGGCCCACTGGTTGGTGACCACTGAGCTAGATAAAGTAATGTGTATTCTATCCATATGTGCACTGTCCATCCGAATTTTCCTGTGTGTTGATGGAAACAAAACTCTTGAGTGGACTGCAGCTCTCTCTCATTTCTCAGCTGCTTTCCCCCCCTTTTTTTTACAGTAAGGGTGATCTGAGTCTATTTGTCTGTTTAAGTCAAGGCCATGAATCCAATACCAAAATAATGTATTTTTAAGGTTACGGTCAGTCATACAAAGGACATGTTAGTAACATTCCCAAAGTGAAATACAGATGTCAAGGGAATCCATATCTGAATACAGAGGAAACCATGGTAAGATAAACATCTGTATTACATTTTAGAAAAATAAACACTAAAAAGTTTCTTATCACTGTTGTACTACTGTATGTACCAGGTTTCACAATACTATTTAGCTAATGGTACCTAAGTTTAACCAAGAAAACATAAAGTTCTCTATTTTTCTACAACAGATTTCCATTTTTTCCACAAATTGCCGACTGAATTCTCTTCTAAAATCAAAGTACTTTGTTAGAGACATGTGGAAGATCTATTCTTGCACCGCAGCATGATTGTTCCCTTGGCGTTATTTTTAATTAAAAATTAATGAACACAAGTTTTTAGTTTGGGTTTATCATATACCTGGGGGAATCGGTCCCTGTCCTAATGTTGAGTGAGTCAATGTTGTTCGACTTTTATTTGCTCTTTGATTTTAAAACGTTTTCTAATCCCAGGAGATACACTTGGAATCTTTTCTAACTATTGAGTTGGGGTTGTCTCCATCCATAATTGGATTAGTTTTTTAAAAAAAGTACATTAGCAGATAATTTTGTTTCCTCATTACTGATTCCTTTCATGCTCTACCGCATCAGTTTAAGGTTTCTCAATCTAGGCAACTTTAAAATATATGAACTTCAATTCCCAGAATTCCCCACTCATCCATGCTGAGGGTTGAAGTGCACATGTTTAAAATTGCCAATGTTCCCATATTGCCTAATTCTGATTAGTCAGTTTGAGGTGATAACAATTCTAGAAGTTGAAATCCACATGTCCTAAAGTTGACAAGGTCCCCATTAGTGGTGGGATTCAAAAACATTTTACTACCGGTTCTGCGAGCTTGGTGGGCATGGCTTGGTGGGCATGGCAGGGGAAGGATACTTCAAAATCCCCATTCCCTCCCCAACCCACTAACCTGCTTTCCAACTCCGTTCTCCTGTGCAGGGCAACAAAAGAAGACCCAGCCGATCAGCTGGGACGCGGGAGGCAGAGAATAGATATGGGCAGGGCCAGTCAAAGGTGGTATTTGCCGGTCCTCTGAACTACTCAAAAATTCTGCTACCAGTTCTCCAGAACTTGTCAGAACCTGCCGAATACCACCTCTGGTCCCCATATTGTCTAACTCTATTTAGTCACTTTGAGATGGTTGGTCTTTTAGACTAATCCTGCTTCTTTTTGCTTTAAAAGGCTCTGTCTCCTCATAGATGGAACCGAAAGCTTCCCCTTGTTTGAACGACCATCTGGCAAACAAATAAGAAGACAGGCTTTGCAGTGGCCACAGTGGGAGAATATCTCAAAGGCCAAGACAAAATGTTTTGTATAAAATCCCTAATCCCAACACATTTTGGACCATTCCTTTCTCAAGAGCACTATAAAACCAAACTAGGTTATAAAACACTGTCCGCATAAAGTATTCATATCTAGTTAAAACATGATTAGGCTAACATTCAGCACAATGCATTATTTGAATCTACAAGAAAGGTAGGTGCATATATATTTTTAAAGGAACAATATTTTATAATTGTACTTATTTACTTTTATAAATAAATGTGTAGGGCTGTGTGTAATTTGTAACCCAAGTCATAACAGTGGATAACAATGTTTTTGTGCCTAACAGCAGGTTTCATACTCTGTCATTCTTTCAGCATTCAAGGGTAGAAATTGATGGCTTCAAATAGACCAGTCATTATATTTTTGACATAAAAAATAAACATAGAAAGAGACATTGATTTATACTTACAGCCCTTCTGGTCATCATACAGTATATGCTACCAGACTTTTATTTACACTGATCTTATGATTTATTCAAGGCTCTAGTAGAGGTCGAAGTCCAAATCTTCACCCTTGATCCACTACACATTCTGTTGCCCGTTTATTCTAGGTTTTCTAAAATCCCTCTTCATTTTCCTATTCTGAGAACACATCCATTCATATGTTCATAATTCACATGTAATTCAAATACTATATTTTTGTACTTAACATTTATGTTTTAAATCAACTGCTGTCTGGAAAGCTGCATCCAGTCTCCCAAGACCTGCAAAGAGGCAGGCGCATGTATTTTCAGGCATAAAGAACTTTAAATGTCTTTGACCTCTGGCATCTGAGATCATTCAATTAGCCCTCTGAGTTCTTATTTCTTATAAACACATGCTCAGTCTACTGGTAATAATTGCTTTCATTCTGCACGTGACATCAATTACAATTGTTGACCCAAAGCTAACTGCGAGAGGTAAATTTAGTTCCCCAGCATATTACTTCATCTGTATTATTGAGACAGAACAACTATGGACTCCTTATTTTGGCTGACCAATAACACTTAGCAATAACATTTAGATTATATACAGCTTCATAGTGCATTACAGTCCTCTCTAAGCAGTTTATATATTGCCCCCAACAATCTGGGTCCTTATTTTACTGTTCTCAGAAGGATGGAAGGCTGAGTCAACCTTGAGGTGGTCAGGATCAAACCGCTGGCAGTTGGCAGAGTTAGCTATCAGAGTTAGCCTGTAATACTGCATTTTAACCACTGCGCCACCACAAAAAAGCTATTTCCATTTCCAAAGGATCTACAGCCATCTGAAATCTGGGAACCTAATCATATATTAATTATTATTATTACATTTTTGACCAACCTTTATTACTATATTTTATAAGTAACTCAAGTTGGAAAAACATACCTATTTTACCCTACTTTCCACACAAAGTCCTCAGGATTAGATGATAATTGAATTTTTGGTCTTGTTTTATTGAGATACTTTGCCAAGAGTCATATTTATGCAAGTTGGATGGACATCTATGTATTTCCTAAATAAAAGCTTTTAAATCTAGTTTCCCGTTGGAGAAACTTTTTATATCTCAATTAAACAAGCTGAACTAAAAATAAACTACAAAAAATGTCCAGCCAGCATATTGAGATGAAGCTGATAAAAATGAGTTCTACAAGATAACAATGTGGAGTGTCCCTTATTGCTTCCTCTTTGCCTCGTAAATTGTTATCTTAAACACTTAAGTCTTTTTCAAAAAAACTAACTTTTGATTAAAAGTACAAGAAGCATTCTAATCAATTTGATGTATACAGGTTATCAGAAGGAAAAACTGCTTGTTTTGGTTTAGGAAAGAAAATCTGTCAGGTGCGAATAACCTGACCCACACATGTAGAGTTCAATCTAGCTACTTTATTTTTCTATGCCTATTTTGCAGGAATCTCCCTAGAGCCTAGACTGATAGCTTTCACCTGGGAAAGATTTAGATAGTCCATAGACATTGAGGGTGGGGTGTGTGTGTGTGTGAGAGAGAGAGAGAGAGAGAGAGACCTTGCTCTCTTGTGTTTACATAAGGGATCTAGGCTAAGTCCCCTCTTGAACCCTCCTCCTGTCTGGGACAGTTGCTCTCCAACAAAATCTTATTAATGTACTTCATAATATGATAGAATAAGATAAGTAAAGTTTCTTACTTCCTTCAGTTATATAAGCCCTTTATACTATTCCAAAAATAGATCAAAACATACTATTTCCAAAAGCCTTCTTTATCTACTCAATCATAAGAAAATAATTATTAAAGGAGCAAGTGAGTTTAGAAAAAACAAAATCATTAGTCTCTCGCCATCTATGGATAGCCATTTTTTCAGAAGAAATGAACTCTAGTCCACGCTTATCGACCCACTGTACAATGCAAATATTTTTGTGCAGAACTAAATTACGTATTTCCAGGAGAGAAGACTGGTTTCTTTTCAAATTTCAGACTCTGTGTGATGCTATAGCAATGATAACCCAAAAGAGTACTGACAAGCTGTGTGATATTCCTCACGGTTGGGTATATTTTATAAGAAATGTACCTGGTTGGTCAATGGAGAAAAAGGAGACATCAGATATCAGGACAGTCCCAAAGACCAGGATCAATCTATTTCATTGTTTGCCCTAAGGTGTATATAATCCACCTGAGCAGCTTTTTCAACTCTTCAACTTCCCATGCAAGTCAGACCAATTTTACCAAACATCTGAGTGACAAATGAGCATCTTGCTCTGCGCCTTTAAGGGAAGAGGCAAAGCCCCGGGCACAGCTGAGCTGCTGTGTGCATTTTTGCGTGTGCAAATGCAATTGCTGCGTCAGTAGCAGCTTCAAGTACCAACAGGATGAGGTGGTAGGGCAAACTCAGGATACTTGAAACAGAAGCCATCATGCTATCTCAGGGCATAGAGACACTTTGACACAATATTCACCCAAGCTGGGATTCTCTGTCCACTGGTAAGAGTTTTCATGCAAAGAATGGTGTATTTAGGAAACAGTGAGACTTTTTGCTGCAGTGCTGTTTTTAAAAAAGAAAGCGGGAGATCAGGAAAAACAAGTGCTTGAAGACAAACCAGGGCAGTGAGCCTTACGTTCCTAAAATAAGAGATGCTGCTGAACAAGAGTATTCATGAATGGTGCTGGAGGGATTTAAGCCTAATGAGAGACGGGGGGGGGGGAGAGAATGTGTATATGCATACACAGTTTGGTTAAGGAAAATAACTGTGTGTCTTCAGAGGTACAAAGTTATTTCATTTTCTATGGCTTAGTTACAGCACAGAAAAAAGACTCTGGAAATGTAAATCAAAAATGGAAGAGGGAAGTTAATGCTAACCGTGAGCTTATAAGCCTGTGCGTAAGTATAATTGCAGATGCAAATCTCAAGTGTGCCAAATGTTTACATGGAGGTGGAAGAGTGTGCTGTGAGTCTTGGATTAGAGCAGGATGTCGTACATCTCTTCTTTGATGCACGTCTAATTGGATTTCTGATTCTCAAGGACAATCCTGGATAAACCAAAGCTGCTGTTATATATTTGGAGAGGTTAAATCATTTCTTGAAAGAAAGCCCTTGCTAACATCTGAGCATTAGAATTTCAAAAAGAGTGAGACACGGAAGCACTTTGTGAAGGAACAGAGTCAGTTAATTTAAATATTGTTTTTAATACTGCAAGGAATTGGACAGCCATTGCTCTGAAAAACTGTTTGACTACTTCTTATTCTGCTAGTATTTATGCATTTTGTATGTGCATGCCTATATTTGATAGTAAAGTGGAAAAGGAGTCTTGATTCCTACCCACCCACCACCACAAATCTTTTAGAAACCTTCCTGAGAGTTTTATTTTTAAAATGTTCTAAAATGTTGAAGCGTGTTTACCTAGTTGCTGATCATGACATCATTTTGCATATTTCTGCAAGTTTAAAGATAATAGACCATAAGCAGAAAATAAATTGGTGATGATGGCAGAAAAACAAATGTTTTATTAATGGAACAGTAAGAAGTAAAAAACAAAGGAGGTTTGATTTTATTATTTGTTAAGTCTGCCCAACTCCAAGAAAACTTTTTGAATTTTCCTTGAGAATTCAGTTTATATATTCAAGGAAGGAGACTGAATGAGAGTTGTTTTTTAGAGGTGAATGGTGATTTATAAATAACAGCTAGGATTTTCAAACAAAGTATAGGGTTTTTTTATATAGAGGGAGGTTGAGGAACTTCTAACCCCCTCTCCATCTTTAGCCCGTCATTCCCAAATCACTTGAAAGCGGTAAATTCCCACTTCTGTCTGAAGAGAGAACGAATAGAATAGAATAGAATAGAATAGAATAGAATAGAATAGAATAGAATAGAATAGAATAGAATAGAATACTTTATTGGCCAAGTGTGATTAGACACACAAGGAATTTGTCTTGATGTAAATACTCTCAGTGTACATAAAAGAAAAGATACATTCATCAAGAGTCAAGAATCTTAAGGTACAACACTTAATGATAGTCATAGGGTACAGCAAGCAATCAAATCATACTAGGAAACAGTCAATATAAATTGTAAAGATACAAGCGACAAAGTTACAATCACAGTCACAAATGGGAGGGGATGAGTGATAAGGAGTGATGAGAAGATTAACAGTAATAGTAGTGCAGACTTTGTAATAGTTGAACAGTGTTGAAGGAATTATTTGTTTAGCAGAGTGGTGGCGTTCGGGAAAAAAACTGTTCTTGTGTCTAGTTGTTCTGTATGCAGTGCTCTATAGCATCGTTTTGAGGGAAGGAGTTGAAACAGCTTATGTCCAGGATGTGAGGGGTCTGTAAATATTTTCACAGCCCTCTTTTTGACTCGTGCAGTATACAAATCCTTGATTGAAGGCAGTTAGTTAGTTGTTAATTTTACTTTCTACAGTCTTTAGACATTTTAAAAGTTTAGCTTAACTTAACCACTAACATCAGAAGAATGTCTCTTTGCCTTAGTTGGTCACTTCTATTGCTAATATTTAACCTAACAACATCCTGTAGTAATCCTAGTTCTCATTTTACAGGCAGTAGACTGATTATGTACAGAGACATGACAATAAGTGTCACCTCTTAATTTGTTATCTTTCAGATTTATTATGCAGTGGAGGAATGTTTTCAGGATGCTGACAATTTTTGAGTACCTTCTAATATTTTCTGCCCCTTTTGTTGAAAGTCTGCCTGTGAATGGACATAATGTGATCCACAGCTCCATCAAAAATCAAGCATAGCCACGGGGGCTGTGGCTGTTTCTATTCCCTCAGACACTCTCGGAGGGCAACTCCATAGCATCTTTCAAAACTGGGCACCATGTTTCTGTAGAGCTTTTTAATTAGGCATGTTCCCAAATGTGCTCTTGCCAAATTCCACTTCATTCAACCAAGATTCTATTTTCCATTGCTGACATATACCTATAACTGCAATGACAGCACTATTGTGCAATAATTCAAAATGTGGATGTACCTTAGCTGCCTTTTAGTGTCATTAGAAAAAGCAAAAAAATGCAATATATTGCTACTTTTACTTGGATGAAAATTCATTTAAGGCATTTCCCTGTTGATTACAGTATCTTTAAGTCAGCAGAAAATCGTATTGATTTGAAATTTCTGTTCCCATTGCCAATCCACACTGTGCCTCAGCGGCCTCTATTTCAAGTCATTGCAGACATCTGACTTCACTCCAAAGTAAAGGGAGAACTAAACAAATTTGTAGTAAAGGGTGAACTAAACAAATTTGACACATCCTGAATAAAATTTGGAATAAGAGGGAAAAGATACTTTACCATCAATAAAGAGAAAGATGACTTAAGGCTAGTTCAGTTGTGGGCTGAGAGCAAAGTAAAGGCAACATAATCAGAAATGGCAGAAAAAAAAGATGTTCCCAGGCCATATTTGTGGTTTTGGTTTAGTATAAGTAGGGGCTGGCCATATACAGCTCATGAACATTAATATAGCAATAATGTTAGCTTTTTAGATGCTATATGATTCTATGGCTGCGTTGCCATGGCATGGAGAACAAAGTTATGGCTATTTCAATCTGGTCTCACAGAACAAGAAGGCTAAAATATGAGTGGCTGGTTTATGATTCATTGGGTTGTATCTAATTTTGCTGCAACAAACAAAACACCATTGTCCTGGAAGCAGCTTACCAAAGTAGCTTTTAGGTTCTTCAGAAATCATCAGTAAGAAGGATGGCACCAGTGGTGGGATTCAAATTGTTTTTACTACCGGTTCTGTGGGCGTGGCTTGGTGGGCGTAGCAGGGGAAGGATACTGTAAAATCTCCAGTCAGGGGTGGTATTTGCTGGTTCTCCGAACTGCTCAAAATTTCCACTACCGGTTCTCCAGAACTGGTCAGAACCTGCTGAATAACCACCTCTGGATGGCACCCCCCAAAATTATATGGATTGGAAGAGAGTTAAGATAAATTGTTATGTGCTACAAAGCAGCTTTTGAAATGTATCTGAAGAATATCCTATCGTGTTCCACTGCCAAACCCAACACATGCAAGATCGGGTGACATACACTCTTTCTCTTCCCTGTGTATCCACAGAGGCAGCAAGCAGTTCATTCTTGTGGGACTGAGATGAGAGATTATATTTCACTGCCATCCCAGAGGGGTACTAAATATACGCTCTGGCAATTCAACCTTGTATACATTTCCTTCAGCTTGTAGGGAAGCTTAGTATGAGACACATTAGGCTTGATTTTGTATTGATGAGGAGATCCCATACATCTGAATATGTTTTGAGAATCAACCTTTACAAAATGATCTTTTTACATTTTGGGAGGAAGGGAGGGAATCTCTTATCTTATTCGACAGAGGATCAGAGTAGGATCCAGCTGTTTTGCAGTAGTGAAGTTGATTGACTGCTCAGAGGACCAGAATCATTACCTCCTTAGAGAATATGACTCTAACTAGGACTAACTAGGATTGTTCCTTTACTTCTTCCCTGGAGAAAGAGGTGGAGGATTTGCTGAGCAATGATGCCATTTACTCATGAAAGCTCCCTGTATTTTGTGAATGGATTCTGGAAGTTAACAGCCTTAAGAACACCTCCAAAGCACCTCCAAATGTTGCTGCCATGCAGGAACTTACAGCCAGCTTATGACAACAAGCTCAATATTTTCTGCCACCACAAAACATTTACCAAAGCAAACTCAAAGGTTTCTGTATAGAAAGCAGCCATAGCAGTTTACGCCAGGAGACAGTCTGAAGAGTCAAAAGTTCAGGAAGAGCCAAGAACAGTGCATTTCCATTCCAAGGTCACAGGTAACCCCAAAATTGCAAATAGACAGGTATAAACATCCACTGTTACTTGGTACAAAAAGCCAGTTATGAAGTGTTTTTTTTTCTATTCTATTCCTATCAGTTTGACTAGTTGGTGGACCCATGCTCCTTTCCTTCTTCCTTTCCTTCTTTCAGGTGGGTGGCTTGACTCCTCTTCTTCATTTGTTTGGTGGACTCAGAGCCGAGTCTAGTTCAGGTTCTGGATCAGAGGGTCTTTAAACTTGACAGCTTTAAGACTTGTGGAACAACTCCCAGAATTCATCTTCCAGTCATGTTAGCTCAGGAATTCTAGGAGTTGAAGTCCACAAGTCTTAAACTTGCCAAGTTTGAAGACTCTTGTTCTGGATCAACTGACTCAACCGACAGCTGGATCTTCTCAGGTGTTCTCCTTTCAGGCAATTACAGTAGTGCAGGTTGGGGACCAGATTGGCCAAGCTCTTCTGTATCAGAAGATTCAGATTGAGGTACTTGAAGCAATGGTTTTCTGTTTGCCTAACCGTGGGGCTGGTTGTGAGGGTTACGATCTTCATGCCATGATGCTCTTGAGCAGCGTAGGAAAAAGTAGAAGGCAAAGCTATAATAGGCAGAAGTAGAATTTTGTTCAGAAACAAGGCTGCAGTATTAATAATGTATTGTCCTGTTCCATCTCTTAGAACAGAGATCCCCTGTTCAAAACCGGGCCCCACGCTCAGCTCCACTCATGAGAGTGGTGGACATCACGAAGCTCCACTCATGCGAGGGGAGGGCGCTTGAGTAGAGGGCGCTTGCACAAAGGGCACTTGCATGAATGAAGCTTCGAGCGAAGGGCACGTGCACTCATGCGAGAAGTTCCATTCATGCGATGGCGCTATGTGTGCAAGGGCCTTCTTCTTGCACAACTGGAGCTTTTGAACGCAAGCATGAGCACCCGGCACTCAAGCACCCTCTGTTCGCATTTGAAGCTTCATGCACACGTTGCACTTGCCCATCACTTGCACAGCCCGATTTCAAACAGGCCATGGCCTGGTGGTCGGGGACCCCTGCAGTAGAGCATGGTGGAATGATAGTGAAAGCCTACTCTCCAAAGAGTTCCATTAAAGGGTCTTTTCTCATGTTGCTAAGGAGTACACTCCCT